>NW_006300367.1:2043938-2069712 GCF_000327345.1 Myotis davidii
AAACTGGTTCTGAAACATTTTTGAAATTTTTTACTAGTTAACATGGATTTCTTAGTGTTATCAGTGGGCTGGTGGACATAAATATAAAATGGAGACATACAAATCAGTCTCTAGAATTGGTGGGGAGGGGGAAATTTACTAGTAATAAGAGTGTTCTTCAGAAAATAGACCATTTCTTAATTTTTCAAATATCAAATGCTTTTATATAGGGAAGATATGTAGCTTACAGATATTTAAGTGAGTTATGTGCCAAGCACTAGCTATATTCTGGTGAAAAGAAGGTAAGTGAGAAATAGTTTTTGCTCTTGAAGGATTTTTAAACCAGGAAGGGAGACAGACACGAAAGAAGTCAAACTGCCACATGGTATATATAATTAGTGCATTAATAAAATTGTGTGCCAAAAGGTGCTGTGGGAACATCTTGGCTGACGTTATTCTTCAGGCTTGTGGAGAGACCACAGTGTGTAGTCTTAGGTGATATTTCAAATCTAGTAGAATTAGGATGTTTTGGAAGATTGTTCTGCAGTAGAGAGGATGTGTTAAAGAAAAGTAAAATCAAGGTTTTTAGTTGCGTTTTTGGGGTCAGATGAGATTGTGATACTGTAGTTGGTAGAGCTGAAGAATGGGCTTGAGAGTGCCCTCAAGTTCCGACTGATGCCAGACAGTCCTGCTTCTCTCGTATGAGTCTGGGTCCCTAGAGATTTTCCGGGAACTGGAGCTCAGAGCATGATAATCCCTCCCGATTGAAAATGACAACCGCTCCCTCAGCCGCAAGACTGCTCCGCATGCACCTCCGCACCTTAGTATTTTACTTCTGTACTGCGCCTCCTCTGAGTCTCGGTATGGTCTTCTCTTTCCTTGTAGTTGTAGAATTTCCACTCAGCCAGCCTTCCTGTGGTTCTGGAGGATGTTCTTTCCATCTTTTAGTTGTATTTTTGAAGTGGTTGTTCGAGGAAGCAAACTCTGGTGTATACCTATGCCGCCATCTTGGTTTCTCCAATAATGTAATAATTTATAATACATAAATATATATCATTATACTAGAGGTGTGGTGCACAAAATTTGTGAACTGGGGGGTGTCCCTCAGCCCAGCCTGCACCCTCTCCAATCTGGGGCCCAAACAAGTAGTCAAACATCCCCCTCACAATCCAACCACTCGGCTGCCTGCCAGCCTGATCACCCCCCCAACCACTCTCCTGCCGGCCTGATTAACACCTAACTGCTCCCCTGTTGGCTCGATGGCCCCCAACTGCCCTCCCCTGCTAGCAATAATGTAATAATTTATAATACATAAATATATATCATTATACTAGAGGTGTGGTGCACAAAATTTGTGAACTGGGGGGTGTCCCTCAGCCCAGCCTGCACCCTCTCCAATCTGGGGCCCAAACAAGTAGTCAAACATCCCCCTCACAACCCCACCACCCGTGCCGGCCTGATTAACACCTAACTGCTCCCCTGTTGGCTCGATTGCCCCCAACTGCCCTCCCCTGCTAGCCTGGTTGCCCTTAACTGCCCTCTACTGCAGGCCGGGTCCCCCCCGCCAAATTCCTTCTCCTGAAGGCCTGGTCACCCCTAACTGCCCTCCTCTGCTGACCTAGTTGTCCCCAACTTCTCTCCCTCCCCTGCAGGCCCTGTTGTCCCCAACTGCCCTCTCCTGCTGTCCTGGTCACCCCTAACTGCCTTCCCCTGCTGGCCTGGTTTCCCACAACTGCCCTCCCCTGCCTGCCATCTTGTGGAGGCCATCTTTTGACCACATGGGGATGGACATCTTGTGTGAGGACATGATGGTCAATTTGCATATTATCTCTTTATTATATAGGATATTATATTACATACATAATATAAGAAAATGTAACGCAATTATATGTGAATATATAACATATCTATAATAATAAAAGTGTAATATGCTCATTAGATCAACAGCCAAACGACCTTCCAGACATCATTTTGGACGTCCTTCCGGACAACCTTCTGGATGAAGCTGCAGCACTGAGGGCTGAGGAAGAAGTGGTTAGGGGCAATCAGGCAGGCAGGCAAGTGGTTAGGGGCAATCAGGCAGGCAGGCTGAGGTGGTTAGGGGTGATCAGGCAGACAGGTGAGTGGTTAGGGGTGATCAGGCAGACAGAGTGGTTAGGGGAGATCAGGCACACAGGCTGAGGTGGTTATGGGTGATAAGGCAGGCAGGTGAATGGTTAGGGAAAATCAGGCAGGCAGGTGAGCAGTTGAGAGCCAGCAGTCCTGGATTGTGAGAGGGATGTTCGACTGCCGGTTTAGGCCCAATCAGGACATCCTCTGATTGGGACCCCCTCCCACCCCCCTCCACACACACACACACACATGAATTTCGTGCACTGGGCCTCTAGTAAATAATAAATATGGACCTATAAGACCTCCACCTAAATTTAGGAAAAATAACATTGTCATCATGTGAGAATCTGCCTGTAGTTCCTTCTTCAATCTTACTTAGCCCCTATTCAGAGAGGCAAAGAAGCCTTACATCTCCAGTTTCACAGGAGACAAAAGTCCACATTTCAGGAAGGTGAAACCAATGATGTGCAGGCCCAGAGTCAGTGGCAGTAAAGTGGACCTGACCCTAAGTTAGAGTTCCTCCTCCTTTCACCTCCTCTGTGTCACTTCAGCTCTGTAGATCCTGGAGATCCTCAGGATAATTCCAAATTCCAGGCAATAAAGTTTCCAAAAGGAGCTTGGATAGTGTTTCCTTTTGAATTTCAGTGGTGGACACTTAGCCCTTGATTGGTAATTTCAAGTTTGGTTTGGGTATACCCTGATACATATTATAATAGTGATTGGCAGAATGTATATAGAAATCACTTTTTTTTTCTCTAAACTTTCTAAATTTTCAAGATGGGTCAAGAGATTGAGAGCAAATTAATAGAACGGATGGAAGTGAACTAGGTCAGTTGTGCAGGGTGGTGATTAGGTAGGAAAGCTAACAAGCATTGGACAAATCTAGTGCCAAACCCAGCTCTGTGACCTCTGCCAAGTCTCTTAAACGCTCCTTATGAAACTAGGATACTAATGTCTAACTCATAATTAGTATTAGGAGGGTCCCATGGCTTAATTTATGTAAATCATCTGCCTCAGTGCCCCTTTGTCTGAGTTCAAAAAACACTGTGTGCTGTTGTAATGATAGCAGTTATAGCCACTGGCATGGAATGCACATGGCCCACATGTCAATACACCCTCACTGATAATCTCCCCTTGTCCTTGTCTACCATCACCTTTCCCGCCTCTGTGGGCTGGGACAGCTTTGTCATTCTCCAGCTGTGCCCCACTAGGGCTATTTAAGGCTCTAGAGGTCTGTGTTGGGCCAGTGAAGGACAGTTACCTGAAGAAGTAAATTGAGAGAAAGCTAGAAGAGAGAGGCCTCATGATGATTCTCATTTACCACTGAATGATAGATTTGGGAGCTGGTTCCTGAATGAGATTCTTTATTCTATCAAGATGCCCCTGTTATTCATGCTCTCAATACCATTGAGAAGCACTATTCCAGGGAGAATCCCAGGAAGTCAAAGGGAGGTGCCTGGGCCCTCTAGGCAGTAGAAGGCGGGGGGATTCTGGAATGGGGTGAAGTATTACAGCTGGATGGCCAGTGAAGGAATTCCATCAGATTCACCTCTTTTGAAGGCACACACACTGAAGAGGGGGAAATATTATCTTGTCCAAATGTCAATAGATATCAAACATGAGCAAATGACTATATACTTTCAACTTCTCAGTATTCGTGTAGATTCAGTCCAAGTCTCTATGGAAAATGAAATATTTAGTATCCAATAGCACACATTCCCATTTTCCTACTACACCCATGAATGCATTCCTAACACATTATATAAAGAACTAGATTCGGTGACCCAATTCATCAAAATGAACTTGAAAAATCCTGTCTGAAGCTCTCAAACCAATGCTATGCATTAAAGGATTTATTTCTTCATTCTGTCTTCTCTTCCAAGACTTGACTCCTAACCACTTGCGGTGGAGCTAAAGCTGACAGAGAAACTGAAAATCCTCTGCCTCCTTGCCTGGAGGACATGCTTGGTAGGAGCTTTCCGAGCTGTGCTGTCATCAAAGCGAAACTTAACCTTGTTCAGGAAAAGAACTCTTCACTTTCAAACCAACTCCTTGTCAGGACCATTCAACTTGCAAAGTACAATGTTAGGGGGGAAATGAAAATAGCAATGAATGCATTTCAGTTTGAGGTTATTGAGACTTGAAATGATGACTTCTCATGTTTTACAGTGACATTAAATTTAAATGTCTTGGTTCACGCGCAGTTACCACTCCCTTCATCTCCATTAATCTTTGCTCACAGTTTTGAAATATACCACTTCTGTCTTCAGCGATGAAATGAAATTTCCCCGGGGTAATAATTGCTTTCCAGTGTGTCTTTCCTCATGTTATTTGATCGCTAAAGATTTCCTCCAAAATGGGAGATATTTAGTGAAACAGTACAATGTATTTCCCTGCTATGTTTAATCTGCTGGTGCATAATTTGAAGGGTTGGGTATGGGAATAATGGGAATTGAATTCATCTGACCATGACGGATTTTCAAACTTTGAATACAACTGAAACTTTATTGATGCTTTTAAATTATAGCACCAAATACCTGGACATGTCCATATAACATTTATAGCATTTTATGTCTTCATAGCTACAGCCAACATTTGCTTAAGAATCACAATTACAATTCAGTCTGAGCAAGAAGAGCATTTTACAAGAGAAAGTAGAACATGCTGAAGCATTTTGCCTGGAACAAGCTTTTATTTTTAGCCTGTCCCCAAAAAATCATTATCTGGAGGCCTGAAATGTCTCAAAAATCATTACATTCGAGTGCTGCTAGGTCATTTCATAGAGTCCCGCAGGAGCACACTTGCTGTCGGACGGGGACGCTCTCTGGACCACAGCAATGACAGGTGGAGTGGGGTGTGTGCTGGAACCCAGCCCTTCTCATTCTCCTGGGGAGCAAAAAGTCTCTGTTGAACAGAGCTTTCACAAATGGCACACCACAGTTTGATCCAGTGAATTATACCCAGGGGTTTTATTTTTATTTTTTAGTTATATAAAAGGTGCTATTTCCAAAACTGAGATCTGGTAATCAGGATAATTAATAATATTGATAAATATTACTTTATAAATAATAATATTTATCTGCCTGCAATCAGCTTAGGTATTCTTTCTAGTGATTCTCCTTGGATAAATTGTGCATCAGTAGTAGCATACCAAAGAATGCCAGAAACAAAAGGGTAAGAGTGAGATTTGGCCCTGCATGCTCCCTGCTTCCCTCCCTTCCAGTGAGAACAGTCTTTTTAGAAAAGAATTGAACACATAAGGCAGGGCCATCCATCACCAATTAGAGGGAGTCAGCTGGTGATGGGGACCACCCAGGTCAGTTTATGGGCCATCCCTGCTTAGTTCCCTTTCCAAAACATGAAAAGCCAGACCCAGAGAGGCCTAGGGAAAAATTCAGGGGATTGATCATTACGGCATCATTAAAAATTAAGGGAGCTGAATGCATTTCACTTGACAACTTTAGGACTCAAATTTATGCACTCGCTAAACATCATTCCTTACTCAAAAATCTTTACAGAGGCCGTTGGATAATTACAATGTTGTAGTTACCATTAATTGAGCACTTTCTGTGTGCCAAGCACCACTCTCTCTGCTGGTGGTCCACAATAATCTCCATTTGTCACTGTCCCCTGTAGAGAACAGCATCATCAACCTCATTTTCCAGGATGGACTGCAGCACAGGGAAGGGAATGGATTTGCTTAAATTTGCCAGGACAGCCAATAGAACAACTGAATGTCCAAGCAGAGTGGTGGCCCCGCAGCTGCCACCATTTCACTCCACTTCACACTGTTACATACTCTTTGGTCTTACACGGCCAGGTTGCTTCCATGTTTCCAGGTTTACCCACAATGCCCTCAGAGCCTGGGTTTTGTTAACTGCGGAGTGAGGGGTGTTTGAGACTGGAACGAGTACTCTGGAGAGCAGAGGTGTTTTTCTCCTCAGGTCGTACATGTGTGACATTGACAGCTGGGTTCTTGTCCTCTCAGAATGTGCTTGCCATCATGACTCCCCTGCCTTCCTGAGATGCTTTTTCTAAGGATCAATAGAGAATGTATTTGGAAAAAAACACATTTATACCCATAGTGATTATCTCATCCAAATTGTCTTCAAGTGCTCACAGTCTTGATTCACTCCCTTCTGAGAATGGGCTGCCCAAACATTTCCCACTCAGAGAGCTGCCCAGTTCCTATCCAGATGCTTAAATCCAGTTTAAGATAGCCCTCCATTTTTCTGAAGTTCTACTTAGATAATTATTCAGCAACTGACCTGTGATCATCACTGCGAAAGGCCATGAAGACCGGAAGTCCAATGTGGTTCCCAGCTCTCAGGGGTCTGAAGTGCAGTAACATCATCAGAGCAAGGCCCATCCTGGTGCCGGGCCCTCCTAGTGGAGTGAAGAATAAGCAGACAGGACCTCAGAGGCCGTCCTCGCTTCCTGGAGAGGTCAGGCGTGCCTCTCGATGCACCTGCATCCTGCGCAGTGAGTGGGACTGGTTGGCAGCAGGAGGAAGATGATGCAGGGCACTCCCAGTGGAGCCCAATGTGGACAGGCACAGAGGGAGTGCAGCACATCCACAAGGCTGCCAATAATTGGTAAGTCTGGGCACAGAAGGCTAAATAAGGAGTCAGAAGATAAAAATAATCAGAGGCCTAACCATGAAGAACTATATAGAACCAAGGAACTAGAACTTTCCTCTGAAGGCAGGGAGAACTGCCCACCTCAGGTCCCGTGTCAGTTTATTCCTGGAGATAGTACTTGCACTGGTGCTGGAAGCAGTACGCCTCTCTTTGGACGATTAAGAATGTGTCACTTTGCAACACTGTATAACTTGCCATCTCATATGTATCCATGTACAGTTTTTACTCCCATGATAACACTCATTATATTGATCGAAAAGGCGGATAAGGAGGTAACTATAATTTTGTAATCACTTTCATGTGGGAAAGTCATCATCTCTGTTTTGCTTGTCTTTAATTTTTCAATTTAAAAAAATAATTTGAAGCTTCTTAGGTCTCTAGCATAATACAATAGAGAGTAATTGAAACCAAGCATTTGAAGATATCCTCCATTCTTACCTTTCTTTCGGTTCACCTGGCAGTGATGGTTCTTATATAATACTAGAGGCCCGGTGCACAAAAATTTGTGCACTCGGCGGGGGGGGGCGGGGTGGTCACCTCAGCCCGGCCTGTGCCCTCCCATAGTCTGGGACCTCTCAGGGGACACCTGCTGGCTTAGGCCCTCTTCCCAGGGGATCAGGGCTAAGCTGGCAGTCAGACATCCCTCTGGCAGCCTGGGAGCCCTCGGGGGATGTCAACTTGCTAGCGGGGAACAGGCCTAAGCTGCAGTTAGACATCCTTAGTGCTGATGAGGAGGTGGGAGAGGCTCCCACCACCACTGCTGTGCTGGCAGCTGGCAGCCTGGCTTGTGGATGAGCATAGCTCCCCGTGTGGGAGCAGACTGACCACAAGGGGGCAGCTCCTGCATTGAGCATCTGCTCCCTGGTGGTCAGTATGTGTCATAGTGACCAGGCATTCCCAGTCATTCTGCTGTTAGGGTCAATTTGCATATTACCTTTTTATTATATAGGATAACTAAATCTCCTTCCCTTTTCTGCTTTCCAATTGCCATTTTTAGTTCAGGGCTTTATTATTATTTTTTTCACTTTTACTATTTTTGAAGGCCTTACATTAACTTTTACCCTCACTACCCATCCTAATCCTTTTCACATTTACACACATATGCAAGCTCCTTCTCCACACTGAAATCAGAAGAAGCTTTCTAAAATACAAATTGGTGTAAATCTCTCCCCCAAAGCAGGGTTTCTCAACTTTTAAGGTTATAATCTAAAAACAGAAACACGGTAGCCTTGTGGATGTGCTGCACTCCCTCTGTGCCTGTCCACATTGGGCTCCACTGGGAGTGCCCTGCATCATCTTCCTCCTGCTGCCAACCAGTCCCGCTCACTGCGCAGGATGCAGGTGCATCGAGAGGCACGCCTGACCTCTCCAGGAAGCGAGGACGGCCTCTGAGGTCCTGTCTGCTTATTCTCCACTCCACTAGTTTTGTTTTTTTAGATTATAATATGTCAAAATTCCTTAAGTAAACTAAATGTAAGGACTAGACACAAATCCAAACAGCCACATCCTTTGCAATGTTATATAAGAACTGTGGGTCCTATTTCCCTTAAAACTAACCAGTCTGTGGACCAGATCACATGATGCCTGGAACATTGTGCTTAAGAACTATTTACTAAATACAAGAAAAAATGAGATAGAACTTAGAAAGTGTAATGTGTGTGGTCTTGGAGCTTATGTACTAGTAATACATAAGCAGAATAGCTCTTTGTACAGAATTATCCTATGAACCCTGAAAAGCTGATAAAGAAACAGTTTTCAAACCATTTTGATGGGCAAAGTCCAAAAGACTTAGTAGAAGATATAAGAAATGTCACTTTTCAAAGGCAATAGCTGGAACTGGAGGTGATGAGTTTAAATTTAAGAAAGAATGATAGAAAATAAAGAAAATTAACACATATTCAGTTATGTGCCTATCATTGGGTTAATATTTTAAATGCATTGTCTTTTTATAAGCATAACAAGCCTATACCTAGTTATTATCCTTACTAGAGGCCCAGTTCATGAAATTTGTGAACTTGGGGCGGGGGGGAGGGGGTGGCCCTCAGCCTGGACTGCACCCTCTCACAGTCCTGGAGCCCTTGAGGGATGTCCATCTGACTGCCGACTTAGTCCAGCTCCCCACAGGGAGCACACTGACCACCAGTGAAGCTCCTGCTTTGAGTGTCTGTTCCCTGGTGATCAGTGCACGTCATAGCGACCTGTTGTTCTGCTGTTTGGTGGATTTGCATATTAGCCTTTTATTATATAAGATTAAACATAGAAAAGACTGTGATTAAGTAACTTTCAAAGGACATATAATTAATTAGCTACAGAGTTACCATCTGAACTCACACTGGGCTTGAACCCAAGTGTGGACTCTTTGTACAAATACTACAGTTTTCCTCTGGTCCAGACACACACACACACACACACACACACACACACACACGCGCACGTGTGCATGCCCTTATGCACATGCACAGCCAGATTAGAATTTTTAAAAATATATGTATATTTTTTTTATTGATTTCAGAGAGGAAGGGAAGGGAGAGAGAGATAGAAACATCAATGATGGGAGAGAATCATTGATTGGCTACCTCCTGCACACCCCTGACTGGGGATTGAGCCTTCAACCCCAACATGTGCCTTTGACTAGAATCAAACCTGGGACCCTTCAGTCAACAGGCCTATCCTCTATCCACTGAGACAAACCAGCTAAGGTCAGATTAGAATTTTGAAGGGCTACTGCTTCTGTCTTTGGGATGGCACTATTTTTTCATCTACAAAGACCAATAAAGGTTAGCCTTTATTCAAACCATCAGTACATGTTCATCTCATTTACTCATAAAAGGTCTTGCTATCGGCCAGTCCCAGTTCACAGCTATCTTTTTATCAGCCCTCTCGCCCCACCAAACTCCAGTGAGCAGATTAATGACACACAGAGATTTTAGTGTTTCCTTTAGGAACTCTATGCCTAGACCAATGAAAGAGGAAGAGGCTGTATGAATGTGTATGGATTGACTTTAGAACATGATTTTCCAAGTCACTGGGGTTTTCTGTGTAATTTAGTACCACTCAATGCAGAACCATGATTACCTACTGCAAGTTTAGCTCCATTGTATTGAAAGAATGAATAGATACCACTGAGGAAGACAGGGCTCCAGAAAAGAAGTTCTCAACCAGAGGAGCACTAAGATGAAACAGCACCATTTCACAACTCTTCACTTGTCTGCTTTCCTTAATCTTAACATTCCATTCATAATTATTTAACCATGTGCTTTTTAAAGTATAAAAAATCATCTCTACTTTTAACTTTTAAAACCTTTGTATCTTATTTCCTATTTTCCAAATCTTAACATTCTATTTATCCCATTATTTCATTTATTTGGTTTTGCTTAAAAACCAAATAAATTCTGAAACTGTTTAGCACAGTGTTTTTTAATGGGCTGTTGAATGAGGATAGAAAGAAGGGCACAAGGGTGTATAAAAGGAATGTTAAATTTAGGACAATTTTAAAATAGGAAAAATTTTATTTTTTAAACATTTGCTTTTTTCTTTCTTACCAGTTTCTTCTAAAACCCTCCAAAGTAACCTAGTCACCACTTTCAGCTTCTCATATTCCAGAAATTTAAAATTATTTTAATTTATTCAATTTTGTCTTTTCTACCATGTAAAAGGTCTTGTCTCTTAGCTATTCCAGTTAAGCTATGAAGGAACATTCATAATCCTAATGGTTTAATAACTTTAGCATATTTGTGTTTAGATGCTGGCTGAGTGGTGTTTGTGAGGGGGATGCTCCAAGCTCTGATTAAAGTTGATCCTGACAACAGGCCCCTTGCTTCTGACCTGTGCTTGGTGGACCTCTTTCTGACTGTCCAGCCTGCTATCCTCCAATGACACTTGGCCTTATGCTCAGCTTGCATGTGGTATATGCTAGGAAGTCCCTCTTTTTTCTTTTGTCTGCCTGTGGGGTAGGGCCCCGGTACACAAAATATGCCACCTCTGGAAGCCTAATTTAAAGCTGATATCCCTAGTAAGTCTTGGTGAACAAAACATATTAAAAAGAGGATTCTAAAAAGTATGGTTTAATGAGAGTAGAGCTAAGTGGTAAACTGAAGACAGAATATGATATTTGGAAAGCCTGAATTAAGATAAAGTAGTGAAGGTGGAAAAAAAAGTAAGTTTGAATCTGAGAGATAGTCCTAAACAACACAATGATAGGAGTTATGTCTTTTATCCTTTAACTCTAAACAAATATTTATTTAACATATACATAGTCCCAGGTACTAGCAACAATGGCAAAAAATATCCTGAATCAGTGTGATGATTTATATTCCCCAAATAATTAGTACATTGTATATCTCATATATGAGAAGTTTAAGAAACATTCATTAAATGAGATTGCCATTGATCAATTAGATTTCAGTAGAAAAATAAATAAATAAAACAAACCAGTTAACTTGAATGCAATATTCCTAGCCTGAGAATTGTGTCTATATATATATATATAGTAGAGGCCCATTGCAGGAAGATTCCTGCAAGAATAGGACTTCCTGAGGCCGGAGCGAAGCAGAGAAGGGAGAGAAGCCCACCGAGGCGGGCTTTGCTCCCTTCTCTGCTGCCTCGCTCCCTCACTTCTCCTCCACTTTGCTCCCTCCCATGTGCTCTGCCTCGCTTCCTCCTGTGTCTACCACTTCGCTCCCTCCTGTCTCTGCTGCCTCAGCTCCTCTCCTGTCTCCACTGCCTTGACTTTGTTCCCTTCTCTGCTGCTTTGCTCCCTTTTGCAGTGCTTGGCTTCCTTCTATGCTGTCTTCAGTCTTCACTCTGTTCCTATGTATGCAAATTAACTGCCAACTTTGTTGGGTTAATTTGCATATCACTCTGATTGGCTGGTGGGCATAGCGGAGGGATGCCAATTTGCATGTTTTTCTTTTATTAGTGTAGATATCACCAGAGGCAGGATGGGGGTGGGGAGGAATAATATGAGAGAAAAGCAATTTAGGAAAGCGTATTTGAGAACCGTTGACTTTGAGCTAACTGTGGCACATCTGTGTATGGTTGTTCTTGAAAATCCAAGAAAGGAAGGACTAAACTCAATGATAGATCAATGGGAGACTGGCCCTGGCCTGTCTCTGATGCAACTCTGATGAGTTGGAGATGATTTAGGGACTTGAAGCAGATTTTTCAGACAGACACTGTACCAATAGCTACAGGGACTTTGTTCAAAGCCCAGTCTAGAGTATGGAATGGAAACAGGGACTTGTGGGTTCCTCCTCCAAACAATGCACATGATGGCCTCCCCCATGGAAGTGACAGCTGGGGAACAGGAGGGGGTGATGTGCCACTGCTGGCACTGTACTGACTAGGTGCAATTATAATGTCTTCCTGGCAAGCCACTTAGAAGCACAGGTCAGGTCCACAACCAAATCCTCCCTAAAACATTATATAGGATTATTTAAAAATCCTGGAAAAAATCTCAGAGCCTCAATCTCAGAGCCTCTTGTTAATCCCCAGGCAGGACCAACTTGTCACAGGCGCTGGGCTCTGAGGGAGGGTGTGTCCATTTCTATGGTTTAAGGAATTAGCCAGAATTGCTATTATTATTTTAAAGCCTGACAGAGATCCTGGCACCCAGAAAGTGCTCAGTTAAAGTTTTTAGCTTGAACAAATGAGCAATAACCCGTGCCATGATGAATCTGAAATACAGATGAAGGGAGAAGGACCCTATGCCATAGGTTTTTTATACACAATTGTTCATAAACATAAAGTGCTTCTTAAAGATATATGGGTTATCTTCAACCCACAGTAGATGCTAGGCTTCTTGAACTCAGCATCTGCATCTTTGAGTTTAATTCCATCTCCCACAGCAAAGAGCCACAGCCATGTAATCCAAAGCCTGGTATTGCCTTGAGTTGGAGATGATTTTGGGACAGAGCTTTAACCTCCTTTTCATGACTCATTGAGAGAGCCATATTTCTTAGTCTGCTTATTAGAATATAATATATCTTGTAGGATTTCATGGTGCAAAATACGGAGAAGGTCAGATTCAAGAGTCACATTAAAGTGTTTGTTTTAGTAGTTTGTTAAGAGAAATTATAAGTAACAAGAGAAAAAGTAAATAAATGAGAATAAAAGCATGAGCAGTCACATCTAAGTACCATTGTTGGCACTACACAAAATGCATGCTTTATGTCTTTTTTTAAAAAGTAGGCCATTATGCGCAAATGCTAAGAGTAATTTTATCCCTCCTATAAATGCAAGTTAGTCTTTTGGGCTCCAAATCCCCATCCTATATAATAAAGAGGTAATATGCAAATCGCCTGTCACACCCTCACACAAGATGGCCACCCCATTGTGGTCAAAGATGGCCTTCACAAGATGGCAGGCAGTGTTGGGCAGTTGGGGGGAAACAGGCCTACAGGGTATGGTAGTTTAGGGTGACAGGGCCTACAGGGGGGTGCAGTTGGGGGCAACCAGGCCAGCAGGGGAGGGCCGTTGGTGGTGACCAGGCCAGCAGGGAAGGGCAGTTAGCTGTGACCAGGCTGGTAGGGGAAGGGCAGTTGGGGGTGATTGGGCCAGCAAGGGAGCAGTTAGGTGTTGATCAGGCTGGCAGGGGAATGGTTAGGGGGTGATCAGGCTGGCAGGCACAAGTGGTGAGTGCCAATCAGGCAGGCAGGCTGGAGAGTGGTTGGGAGCCAGCAGTCCCAGATTGTGAGAGGGATGTCCAACTGCCTGTGGGGTAGCGCCTAAACTGGCAGTTGGACATCCACCAAGGCCTCTTATATTATAGAGAGTGCAGGATGGGCTGAGGGACACCCCCAGGTACCCAAATTTTGTGTACTGGGCCTCTAGAATTCATATAATCTACTGTGGTAATGAAGACAATGCATGTTTGATTTGATTATCCATATAAATATTAATAAGAAAATAATGTTACTTTTCTTTTTCTCTTCTTACTTTTCTTTCTTCCTTCCTTTATTTTATTTTTTATTTGTTCAGGCAGTTTGGGTTTTGGTGGATCAGAGAGAGTTAAAAGAGGAGATAAGGAAAGCAAAAAAAAATAGAGAAGAATTTCAATTCTTTTGGAAACTATAAATTGTTCTTTTGTTATGCCCAAAATAAAACTATATCTTTCCTTTGGCAGAAAAAAAAGTAATTAAACCATTAAAACAAATCTTGTGAAGAATAGCATGACTGATTGTTACCAGGTTTATGCACAGGTGGTAGGTAGCTCTGACCTTGTGGTCACCACCTGTGGTGAGGAAACCTGGATTTTGATCCAGTCTAGTCCACTAATCAACGGAGTAATCCTAGGCAGGGCTGCCATCTCCCTAAAACTTGGGATTCTCATTTGTAAAGTGAGGGTTTAAATTCCACAATGTTGGAGGCTCCTCCTGGTATTTTAAAAATTATTATTCATTAATGAACAGTTGATGTACAATATTGTATTAGTTTCAGGTATAGGACACTGTAATTTCACATTGGGATACCTTACCCTGTGAGCACCATGCTAAGCCTAGTACGACCTAGTGATATTCTCCTTAGTCTATAAACACAAGGCTCAGTCGTTTCCAAATAGGACTGGGCTTGTCCAACAGCAGCTGAATGGAAATAGATGAGGTGCTTCCATCACACCTAAAGGCATGGATCTTTATCTGCCTGGCGGTGTGGTAAGGTAGGAGGTGGCCTTTATGTTATCAAGGACAGCAGTAAAGATGGGAGTAAATGCCCTGACCAGTTTGGCTCAGTGGATAGAGCATCGATCGGCCTGCGGACTGAAGGGTCCCAGGTTCGATTCCACCCAAGGGCATGTATCTTGGTTGCAGGCACATACCTAGTAGGAGGTGTGCAAGAGGCAGCTGATCGATGTTTCTAACTCTCTGTCCCTCTCTCTTCCTCTCTGTGAAAAATCAATAAAATGTATTAAAAAAAAAGATGGGAGTAAAATCATTTGTTGAAAAAGTGGAGAATAATATATTATATATGAATTGTTTAGCATTCCTTAAATAGCCTTGTAATGTCATCTGATTTTTTCAATAAATCTTTTAGGATTTATTGAATGGACTTTTTAAGAGCATATTTTGAAAACATTCTTCTATGACACTGCATTCTGTATTCATGAAGTGTGAGACATTTTTGGAAAAATGGTCTTTGGGAAAATAATTATGGTCTGTCTCAGGTTATGTATTCAATTGGAACGTGAGTTTTAGTCCTTCAGTATTTTTCTCCTAAACTTCAAACATCTCTCTCCCTAACCAAATTTCTTCACCCTTTCCTCTTTCCTCATGTAAATACACACACACTTTTAGAGGAATTGACTGATATATGAGTCTACCCTAAAGTTTAATGGCAACATGAAACTGACTATTTAAAACCTGCAGGTGGAGCAGATGGGGTTTGATTCTCTCCTTCCCAGCCATGTGTTTGGTGTGATGTTGGCCCAGGCTCAGTAAGAATGCCAATCACAGAATGGGGAGGAGGGCCCCATGCTAGGCCGCCAATCACAGAGGGGGGAGAAATGCCCTAGGCAACGTTGTCCTCACACACTCCCTGTGTGTGTCTTCACCTCTTTGTTTCCCCCCCATTTCGTGTTCTCCTTCTCATCTGGCGGATTGTAAACCGTTAGTGTCAAAGAGCTATTGGTGACACTAATTATTGGGCAGGGTTTGTGACATAGAAACAAGATCCCAGAAATAAATTTGTTGAAATGGTTGCTTTCAATTGGAGCAGATATTAAAGGTGATTCATATGCTACTTCCATTCCATTCTGTATTTTTTTCTTAAAGGGGTTTCTCATCTATTTTTATTCCATCTTAAAATGATCTATGGCTGCATCTGGCAGAGACGATCCCCTGCAAGACAACAATGGAGATAATACTTAGTCCATTGAGTTCAGTATCTGGAGCCACCGAGGCAACAGCAGAGACCAGTCAGAAGGGTCATCTCCTAGGCCTGGCCCTCCTGAGACTTTCCACTACCTCACACTGTCCCAAATAATGAGTTAAAACAGCAAAAAAAACCCAACAACAAACAAACAAAAATTAATCATTGCTCTCATTTATGCTACATCAGTTTTCCTCTGCTTTAAGAATAACACAGGTGTCTAAAAAGAATGTACACTTTTGGATTTAGAATGGTTATATGGATACCTTATTAACTCCCAGTGACTGGACAATTTAATTTAATTTAATTTAATTTAATTTAAGGACTGGTCTATTCACAATGTAGGTGACGCCATGTTTGCTTCTGTGACATGGAGATGACAGAGGGAACTACCTATTGGCTGGGGGCAGGGAGGTCTTTATCTCTTCCGGTTTGAAATGTCCCCCCTCTTATTGTCTAGAAATAAGAGACAAAACTTTGGCCATGGTCTCCAGCAGCCACTGCTCCACTGCACAGGGTCCAGAAGGCAGGAGTCCTGGGAGGTCTGTGGGCCCTCCCGTGAGCACAGATTGTTTCTATGGCTTCACTAACTTTCAAAGTAGAAACATTGGTACCACACACTTAGACGCAGGTAAGCACAGTTCAGAATAAAGAAGGGCAGTGGGCAATGGCAACTGGTGTCCGGGCCAGCGGCTCTGGGCTTCTCTCTGCCCCTGGCAGTGCCTTGTGAAGGAGGGACAGCGCAGGGCTGGAGGAGAGAACAGATCTGGGCTTCTGGATAGGGAGTGCCCATTTCACTGGCTTGGGGGTGATTTTGGTGAAATTCCTGAACTTTCCCATTAGTTTATTTACTTCTTTACATCGTTATATTTCATAATAGTCTCTGAACTTCTTGAGCTATGACATTTTATTGTACTCAAATCTATTCCCAATTCTTAACCAAGGTCAAGCATAAAGTAGGATCTTATAAATACTTGTTGGACTGATTTACATTGAAATGATTAGGTCACTTCTAGTTCTACTTAGGGGAAAATAGGGTAAGGGGCATGATACTAACAAATGCCATCAGTGACACATAAAAAGACCACAAGAACCTAATAAAAATGGTAGCACAGTTTTATGCAAATGATATGGTTAAGAAACACAAAAATGCTATAATAAATATTGTCTTTTACCTGCGAAAGATCTTCAGTTTGCTTGTGATTCTGTTGTGCAAGGCTATGAGTTATTGGGAGGTATGGGAGCAGTGTTATTTGAAAGCGGAGGATGACTGTGACTGGCATGTGGACAGGTGAGGCTCAGCGGCCCCTGTGCACTAGCTGAGATCCTCCGTGGTGTCTGCTGCATGCGCCCGTGCACTTGTGCGTGGAACTGTCGTGTGGGGCTCGGTCCACACCGGGTCCATTTCCACACTCACCTGCTGTTTTCTTATGATAAAGCAGGCGTACACAAGTACAAGGTCTGCATTATGTTTAAATTGTTTCCCAATGAATAGTGTAAACAGTTTGCACTTCCAAACAAGTGTCTTAGAGGTGGGTATGCACCTTCTCTCACCTGCATCTTTGCGGAGACAAGTGGCCGGAGCTCATCTTTCTCTTCGGCATGACCCTGTCTGCTGAGGGGCCCTGGCTGTGGTTTCTGTTATTCCTCTTTGGCGAGGATCTGGCTCTGTTCTGGGTTGGTCCAATAACTCAAAATGTTTTTCAAACATTTGTGTTGGGGAAAACTCAAAATATGCTTTGCCAGTTGATTTTTAAAAACATTTCACAAACAGAAAAAATAACCTTTGTGTTTCTCATTAATGTTCTTGCGATTTGATGAAATGCTGCTCCCTCAGAATTTTCTGGATAAATAATCAGCCTCAGAATTCTATGTACATTTTCTTTAAAAAATGTCAAATTGACTTTTGATGAAAGCCATTAATGCCATGGAATTTACCTTTAAACTGAATAACAAAGTAGTAATTTGTTTTGACTGAAGTCTGTCTAGATTTTATGAAGTCATTTTGCAATGTCCTACAAGAGCAATAGTAAACAAAATGGAAAAAAAATAAAACAGGGAAAGTGTGTACTGATATGTGAATGCCTTCTTTCCTTCCTTTCCTCCTTCCCTCACCATTACATTCCTTAAATAAGACTTTATGAAAAGCCTAATATGTTCCAGATACTTTGTTTAGGTTCGCAAAAAGCATGCCACCTCTTGGAGGATACACACAGATGGATAAGATACTACACACCTTTTAGGTGACCAACATGCTATGTGAAGAGCAGCATACTCTACACAAGACTGGGTGGTCAGGGCATGAGAGACAATCTGGGAGAACATATCTGTGTTGCTGTTATTGAGAACACACCTCAGTCCTACTGTGTTCCACATTGTGGCTGCATCAAAGACACTTTAGAAGTTGCTGCTCCTACAACACAGCCATGGGTAAATGGAAAAAAGTGCACCTCCAGGCACAGAGAGCATATTTAGGGAAGGCTGGACAGGTGACTACTGAAGTGAATATCACATTAAAGATTGTGCAAGATCAGGACTGTTCTCTATTACTTTGTGCAATTAAAACTAGGAACTCATTTTCCAAAGACTTTCACACAAAGGCAAATGAGAAATTCTCAATTATTCTGTCCTTCTAGATACAACTATTACTAAGGGTCCCCGTGGCCTGACTATGAGAGAGTAGTTCAACAATGCTTTCCTTTTTAAAACTCTTCCTTCTTACAGAATAAGCTCAACAGCTATAACTTGAGGCTTTACTGAAATAGTTGACTCAGGAATGGATAGATAATTGGGTTTTACAATTAGACAAATATGGGTGAGAATTCTGGCCACACTATTTTCTTGTGTTGTGATGAAGTATGGTAGCAATCATCTCAGGTAGAAACTATAGTTTAACTTTAACCCTGCTGTTTGGCTTTTGTGCTTATTTGCTTTGTTTAACAATAGGAAAATTACTTTGATTTTCTGAACTTATGTATCCTACCCCATTGATTATGATCTCACTGGTTTTAGGAAGCACATTCTTCTGTACCTGGGAACCAGGACAACACAATTATCCCCAATTGCTTCAGTGGCTCAAGGTAATGTGTTGCTGTCAACTCAGTGGTCCCAAGACCCATGGCTCCAGGCAATGTGTTTCCGTTGATTCAGTGATCTGGAGATCCAAAGCTATAATTTAACTAACATGCTCAATTCTGCTTCTGTAACTGCTCTGTGCAAACCAGGTTCCTCATTCCAAACCCAAAGATGTAATCGATAACTTTGTGATTTTTTGCCTATAGAAATCTGGTGTTGCGGCCATCTTATCACTAAGAGATTTGAGAGAGCGAAATGCCCCCTCGTAGTCCCGGATTTGTAATAAATGTGACTCCTTAATTTGACTTCTTGAGGCATCCTTGTGTGATTCATGGGGTACATTACAGCAGTGACCTTGGGCAAAATATCTTTAACATCTCTGAACTTAGTTTCTCTAACTGTGAAGGAAACACATGTTTTTCAAGGTGGTTGTGAAGAGAGGAAATGGCACATGTAAATAAGCAGTGCGGGCCTCGTTCAGAGCAGGTGTTAATCAATGATGGAGGGGAATGCATGATTCCTTTCTTGATGGGCTACCTCTCCCTGATAGAATGTGCCCTCTTTCTCCTGTTGTTTCAGACAACTGTGATGACCCGCTAGCGTCCCTGCTTTCTCCAATGGCCTTTTCCAGTTCCTCAGACCTCACTGGGACTCACAGCCCGGCTCAGCTCAACCGAAGAGTTGGTGAGTAGGGTGACTGCTTCTCCAACACAGCCGTGGGTAAATGGAAGAAACTGCACCTCCAGCACAGAGAGCATGCATGAGAACAGTGCTCAGAAGGAGGATGGAAAGTGTGGTTTCAGTGGGATGAAATATGTCTCCTGGCACAAAATGAATATTCAAATTATTCTGATTCTTGTTCCCCCAACCCGCATTATTCCTCCTTGATTATCATGAGAGGCTTTTGAGAAAATATTTTTTAAAAAGAAACCCACCAAACAAAAAACAAAAAACAAAAAAATTGCTTTAATTTTAGTGCTTCATATATGTCACACAAACAGATACAAAAATATATTATTATAGCATTTTTATAATAAGTATGCATGAAATCTAAGATTTTCCTATGATAAGTTTAATTTTTACAATTGAATAAATGTTGTTAATGTTTACAAATATAACATGCTATTGAGTAGAAGAAAATACAAAAGAAAATATATAACCCTATGAGCTAGAGATACACACATTAAAAGTTGGGTGAGTATCTTTACAATGTCTGATAGAAATAAGAACAGATACCCCCTAACTAGCCTTTTATGTTAAATTTATTTTAAAAGTATGATATTAGATATCTAAATGTCCATATTTTAATCAGATTTTGATGTTGGCTTTTATTTTTACATAAACATATAGTTTTATAATTAATTTTTAAATTTTAAATACTTAATATCTGATATTTGTATATCTAAGGAATGTTATAAACTCTTTTTCAAATTGAGAAACATAATTTTGTATGCAATTTCAATAGGTGCACGGATTAATCAGAGCTCATACTAATAATTCTTAGCTATATTTTCCCATTGATAAGTGAGACCAATCACATTAGTAAGTTTTTCAATGTTGAGCTTTGCAATCTGGAATAAATTTTAACTGGTTATTACATTACTGATATTGCTTTTGTAAAGTATAGAATGACTTAACTTGTTAACATTTTAACTTATAATTTTAATATTATTAATTATAAAATTAACTTGCTTTTTTGTTTCTATATTTGTTGTTTATTTTGTACCACGTTTCTTAGGTTCTATATTTAATGGGATCAATAATTCAGAAGTTAGTAAGTTATGTGTCTTTGTTAAAAAAGAAGGTTAAGATATTATTTTAAAGAAAAAATAAAGAATGGCCAATTATATATACAGTGGGAAAATATTAACAATAATCTACTAACACTCTCTTTGCTGAATACTCTGTGCCAAAACCTTTAGAAGGCATTCACCTGTATGAAGGCATGTAGTTTTCACAAAGGTAAAATAAGGTAAGCTTACCTTTTACCTTCAAGTAGAGTTCTTGAGACTTAGATAATTTTCATAAACTTAAAATCAGAGATAAGAAAGAGAAATGCTTGGATTCAAATCTTAGTCATCTAATTAAAAGGCTTTGCCCCTTTCAACCACATAGGTTAAAAAAAGTAAACGGTCCTTGAAACTACCAGGCAGAGGTCAAATGCTGGCTATAGCATTTACTTACAAGCTCTGTAAGTGTCTACTCATCACTCACATGCTCCCAACCGTGGGCATCTATTGGTACATTGCACCAGTATTGCCTTCCTTGCAGCATTATGTATAGAATGAGACCAGACTTGCATGTGTAAAAAGACCTTTCTCATTGTAGGGTAGAGTTGCTCTGGAGCCAGGGAGCTCCACTGTCATTTCAGGAAAAACTACCAATCAGCAGAGTTTTAAAAATGTTTTATTTATTGATTGACTTGAGAGAGAGAGAGAGAGAGAGAGGAAAAGAGAGAGATGGGGAGAGAGATTGACTTTTGGTCTACTTATTTATGCATTCATTGGTTGATTCTTGTCTGAACCCTGACTGGAAATCAAACCAACAACCTTGGCATACTGGATGACATTCTAACCAACTGAGCTACCTGGCCAGGGCCCAACTGGGCAAATTTTAATGTAGTCTCCAACAGGGAATCCAGAGAGAGAATTTGTCTGGCAAATGTGTAGTGTTACATAGTTATTACCACCTTGTATTTCCTCTGCAGGTTCTGGGGAAGCTGTGAGTCTGATCACATGCTAGCTTCTTTCATAATTAATAGATATTGAGGGTACAAATGTCTCTGATCCAACTTATTACAATGGTCCTAATCACAGGAGAATCAGGGTGCCTGAGCCCAGGTCAGCACAGTGATGCAGAGACCACTCTTCTTTCTCCCAACTAGAGTTTAAATTAGGAAGACCATGCAAGAGACACAGTCATGGATCTGAAATGCATTGGCCTACAACTCACATCTAGCATAGCCCTCAGGAGTGACAGCCTTTCTTCCATTCAGCAGCAGTTAAGCACAGACTTAAGGAGATACTAGATAGTTAGTTCTCATCCAAGCATCATGCATTTGAGTCACTTGGAAAATCTTTAATAGTAGCAGTGCCTGGTTCCATCTCTTAGCTATCTATCTATATAATAATAAAAGGCTAATATGCAAATAGACCAAACAATGGAATGACCAGTTGCTATGACATGCACTCACCACCAGAGGGCAGACGTTCAATGCAGGAGTTGCCCCCTGGTGGTCAGTGTGCTCCCACAGGGGGAGCCCTGTTCAGCCAGAAACTGGCCAGCAAGCACAGCAGTGGTGGCAGGAGCCTCTCTTGCCTCCATGGCAGCACTAAGGACCCCTGGGGGATGTCTGACTGCCAGCTTAGACCCATGAGCAGACCTAAGCTGGTAGTCAGACATCCTCCAAGGGGTCTTGGACAGCGAGAGGGCACAGGCCAGGCTGAGGGATTATCCCCCTCCCCAGTGCACGAATGTTGTGCACCGGGCCTCTAGTAATAATAAAAGCATAATATGTTAATTAGACCTTAGACCAGACTTCCTTCCAGACAACCTTCTGGATGAAGCCGGAGTTGCAAGGGAAACCCGGGTCCTGTGTGCCAGAGGGAAGCTGGTGCTAGCAGCCAGGGGAAGGAAGGCCTACTCTTGCATAAATTTCATGCATTGGGCCTTTAGTTCTAAAATAATTGTCTGGAATGGAACCCAAACACAGATATAGATAAAGTAAATGAATACAAGCTTTTCAGATGATTTCAAAATACAAGGTTTTCAAACCACTAGATCAAATGAATTTGTGAATAACAAATCCTTCTATTAATATTTATGGAGCACTTGTATGTGTCAGACACTGTGCTAGAACCCCGACCCATACTTAGTAAATTAGGCATGAACGCTGTTCATAAAGTATTTACATGTACCAATGACTTTTATACAGAACTGGAACACGTAACCCAAACATTTACATGAGATCACAAAAGACTCAGAAGAGCCACCGCAATCTTGAGAAAAAAGAGCAAAGGTGGAGGTATCATGCTACCTGATAACAAACTATATTATAAAACCACTAGAGGCTCAGTGCACGACATTCGTGCACTCAGGAGTGGGGGTTGGGGGGAGTCCTTCAGCCCGGCCTGTGCCCTCTCACCGTCGGGAGCCCTTGGGGGATGTCCAACTGACGACTTAGGGCCGCTCCCCTAAACCAGTAGTCTGACATCCCCCAAGGGTCCTTAGCGCTGCCGCAGAGGCGGGATGGCCTCCCCCCACTGCTGCTGCACTTGCCAGCCATGAGCCCAGCTCCTGTGTTGAGTGTCTGCCCTCTGGTGGTCAGTGCATGTCACAGCGACTGGTTGTTCTGTGGTTCAGTTGATTTGCATATTAGCCTTTTATTATATAGGATAGTAATCAAAACAGCATGGTACTGGCATAAAAACAGACACAGAAATCAGTGGAACAGAATAGAGAGCCCAGAAATAAACATGTGCCTACATGATCAATTAACACATGGATGGGCAACAGTAGTTTTACAGTTGTGACTGCACAAGACACGGTTTATTCTTGTGTTATTATTTATCAATCATTATATTATTTATTTATATTATAACTGTAAATTTACTTTTGCCCAACCCTGTACATGACAAAGGAGACAAGAACATACAATGGGGTAAAGATAATATATTTAATAAATGGTGTGGAGAAAATTGGACAGACACATGCAAAAAAATAAAACTAGACCACCTTCTTACAACAAGAACACAAGAATAAACTCAAAATGGATAACAGACTTAAATTTAAGACTCAAAAATCATAAAATTCCTTAAAAAAAACCATAGGCAGTAAAATCTCTCATATTTTTCTCTTAGCAATATTTTTTTTTCTAATATATTTCCTCTGACAAGGGAAACAAATAAAAAATAAACAAATGGGATAAACATCAACCTAAAACGTTTTTGCACAACAAAGGAAACCATCAACAAAACTGGAAGATAACCTACTGGATGGAACAAAATATTCACCAATAATACATTCAATATGAGTTGTTACCCAAAATTTATAAAGAACTCATGCAACTCAAAACACACACACACACACACGCACACACACACACACACACAATTAAAAAATGGGATGAGAACTGAGGAACTGAAAGGTACGTATCCAAAGAGTACATGCAGCTGGCCAATAAATGTATGAAAAGCTGCTCAACATCACTAATCATCTGAAAATGCAAATTAAAACCACAATGAGATCTTATGGAAGGTCCTCAAAAAAAAAAAAAAAAGAAGAAACTGACTGTGACCCAGTGATTTCACTTCTAGGTATATATATGAAGAGACCCAAAAACACTAATTTGAAAGGATATGTGCACCTTATGTTTATTGCAGTGTTATTTACAATAGCTAAAATATGGAAGAAATCCAAGTGTCATCAATAGACAAGTGGTTAAAAAAAAGTGGTGGTATATGTATACAGTGATGTATTACTTACCTATAAAAAGGAATGAAATTTTACCATTTGCAAGAGGGTGGATGGAGCTAGAGGGTATTATGCTAAGTGAAATAAGTCAGGAAAAAATGGCAAATACCATAGGATTTCACTTATATGTGGATTCTAAAGACAAACAGGCAAACATAATAGAAGCTGACTCAAAGATGCTAAGAACAGACTGATGTTGGCCAGAGGGGAGGGAGGCTGGGTGCTAGGTGAAGGGATTAGGAAGTACAGATTAGTGGTTCCAAAATGGACACAGAGGTATAAGGTAAAACATAAGGAATGTAGTCAATGAAATCATAATATCAATGCCTGGCGCCAGGTAAGTACCTGAAATATTAGGGGGAACACTTTAAAGTATATGATAGTCTGACCACTATGCTGTACACCTGAAACCAATACAGAATAATATTGATGTAAACTGTACTTGAAAAAATAAAATTTTAAAAATAATTTACATGTATAATGCAAATCACTATGCAATTAATTAATAGCTAACTTAGTAATAATATTAGTATTTTATTATATATACAATATAAATGATGTGCATGTATATATAAACATATACATATGGTAGGTTATATAGAGTAAGTTGAGTACATATACATGTGGCTAGATATGTATAGAGTCAGAATTATATATAGAAAGATGTGCATACATACAGGGCTGAATATTCACATACATTCATATATAATAGAATATGTACACACATAAATATACAAATATAGGCATATATAAATGTATATAGTGATATATGTGTACATATACACACATAATACATATATAGAATATGTACATACATAGTTTATAATATAATGAAATAATTATGTAAATGTTATTAAGAACAGATTTGGCCTATAGGTTTTCTAAATATAAAATTTAGAAATTTAAGAAAAATATAACTTTTATTCTTATTGAAAATATCAATGTAGAACAATGATTCATTTTTTATAAAAATAGACATGTTCTGTCTCCACTAAAATGGCTGAGAAGTAATTATAATCCTGTCAAATGAATACTCCTTTTCTACATTCCTTCCTTTAAAACTTCCTTTTTTTATTATAAGATGAAAGACATCAAACATACCTCAAAGAGTAAACTATTATACATGGTTTGAAATCTAGGATACTCTCATGCCATGGCCAGTGGGCTCAGTGGTTAGAGTGCAAGCACACACAACCTAGGGTCATGGGTTTGATTTCTGGTCAAGGGCACATATCTGGGTTGTGGGTTCTTGTGCTCCCAGTCGGGGCTGCTTGGCAGATACACAGGGACATTTAAGAGAGCATCCTGTTTTTACCGTATTTGCCGGCGTATAAGACGATTTTTTGGCCCTGAAAAATATGCCTCCAAGTGGGGGGTTGTCTTATACGCCAGGTACACTTCAGATAGACTGCCCATAGTGCTTGCCCCGTGCCATAGTGGCCTCCCGATGCCCGCCCACTTCATTCCACATACCGTTCAGGCATCAGCAGCGCTGCTGGGTGTATGCTCGGCTGTTATGCGATTTTGCTGTTATGCGATTTTACCACACTCGCAAAATCGCACACAGCCAACCATACACCCAGTATGATAGCGCAAAATCGCGAATTGCGATACCATACTGGGTGTATGGTAGG
>NW_006300367.1:2069913-2080870 GCF_000327345.1 Myotis davidii
ATCTTTCTTCTATCATTGACAGTCCCTCTAGGTTGTGGGCTGCTTGCCTGTGTTCCTGAGAAGCATCTACGGTACCAGTCTATAGAGTGTGTTTTCTTTAGTGAATTACCGGTATGTTTACCGGTAATAAACTTGCACTGTTTTATGTATATGTTTGATTACATACAGCCTTGTGACAGTTTTCCTGCATGTCATAAGCATTTGAATATAAATTAAAATGTTAAAATCAAATCTGATATTGTTTTACCTTTTATTTGGTGTGTGGAAGGTGTGCGGAAGAGGGGGTAGTCTTATACGGCGAGTATATAACAAACTCTGTATTTTGAGTGGAAATGTTAGGGGGTCGTCTTATACGCCGTCAAATACGGTAATTTGCACTCTCCATATAGTGTTTTAAACTGCAAGTTCACAGCCAGATGCTAAAGAAAACCTGCTCTGCACAGTCATTATCAGGTGTAGCTTCTCCCTGAATGGCTGGATTGTGTTCCTAGCAGTTTATAATTTTTCTGTTACCAGTGTATGTCCATCAGCATAAACTAAATATCAGAACAAAGATACACTGTTGACGTAGAGAAAAAATATTTCTACCAAGAAGGGCTCCTTATATCCAATTGGGCTCCAATTTACAAACAGCCATTGCCAAACAGCAGCCTCTCCCACCAGCAGCACTTCAGTCAGAAACCAGCACTGCACAGTCTGCCTGCACAGTGTTCCTGCTGTCTGAGCTAACCCTTATAAAAGAGTTCCTGGAATCCTGTTTCAACCAATAGAAGTGAGACTTTCCCCATCAATTGAAGTTGTACTGCTATACTGCCATTTAACAAGTTGAGTGAACTTGTTAAAAATTGCCCCAGGATGACATCTTCATTGACCAAACAGAGTGGCCCCACTCTGACTAATCAGGGCAGCCCTTTGGGACCTATCAAAGTGGGGGGATTTGGAGTCTTTATTTGCATGAGGTCAGACCAATCAGGGGTTGGGGCGGGGACTTCTCTCTATGTAAGTCAAATCGCTGTAGCTCCAGAAGTGCACTTTCCCATTACAATAAGGGCTGTGTTTCCCCAGCTGAGTTGAAACATCAAAGCTGTATTATGGAGAGAAGAGGAGCCGAGATGTCTAATGGGACAGAAGCCTCACTGAAGAGCATCCTGCCTGAGGCCCCTCACAGTGTGCTGTTCCATAGCCATGCTATGCTGTGTCATAAGTGAGCTGTAGCGCTCTTGAGCCATCTCACAACCGTGTTATTCTGCTGCAAGCTTATCACAGTTGAGCTGAGTGCACTGAATAAAGTTTTCTTCCTCACCATACCCCAGGCTGAAGAGTCCTGTTGCTATTAACTATTGACTGATATTACTTAGCACTATGACAAGCCCTCACTGTTCTAAAACCTCAAGGTATATCAACTCCACCTCACAACTACCCCCATGCAGATGTCATTGTTATCTCTATGTCATAGGTAAGAAGTACCATTGCACAGAGAGAAAAACGATGGATGTTAGAATAATTCTAGGTAGATCCAAAGCTTGTTAATGTGTTACAAGGTAATAAAATTTGGGGATTATGTCTTTTCTAGTGAACAAACCTAAGTTAAGATGTAACTTCACAATTTCTAATGTATAATCAACCAGAGAGAAGCATAACCAAATGACAGATACATTCTCACAGAGACTTATATAATCATTGGGTGAACTTGTTAAAAATTGCCCCAGGATGACATTGAATGTTCACACTGTACTCTCTTGATTTCCAAGTTTCAGATAGTTTTCTTTCATTCACTCCATTCATTCACTTATCACTGTAGTTTATGAATTCCTGCTTCTATCTGTCATCCAGCCTCTGTGCACTTTTTAAGGAATGTCTTGGCATTCTACCCAAGATGAATTCAAATTGTAAAACCCTTGGCCTCCATAAAACTAAGTCCTCTTGATTGAGTGGAGTGTGCTCGCTGGCATCCTCCAGCTCATCACTGCTGAACGGTTTCACAGAGATGAACTTCCTGCACCTTTTAAAATTAACTGCTGAATCCCCTGGAATCATAGACAGGTTTCCCCCACCATCCGAAAGCAGAGTGTTACTATGGAATCCTCCAGAAGCCAAACATGGCGTAAAGGAACAATTACCATTAATGAATGTTGTGAAGCAGAATCCTCCTTGAATTGATTTCCATTGGCATAAACAGGTACTAATGCAGCTCTTTTGTAAAATCAAAGTGGTGTAATGCAAACTTTCAAAAACCAGGCAGACCTTTGACATACATTGGAAGTGTGTGCTCAGAGATCAAGTACTCACATCCTCTGACCTACTCCCAGGAAGAAATGTGCACAGCTGGTGTGTCCTGGCAGCAGTAGGGATCAATCAAAAGTTGAAAAGAAGAACATAGGAAAGGTGTGATGATGGGAACCCTCAGAGTCTGATTAAAGCAAGTCTAATGAGCTCTCAGCGACAAACTCATCTTTCTGAGAGAAATGCACCCGGGCAGCAGCCCGTGAACTGAAGCAGGGCTGTGGTGCGCAGGGTCTGGGCCACCCCCCACCGAGGAGGATGTTGGAGGGCAAAGCCACTATCATAGCCTCCACACTGCACTCCCATCCACGGGAGGGATCTGCCAGTGGAATCTGTGTTCTCTCACTTCCATACCCTTCCACCCCCATCTCATCCACACACAAATAAATGAAAAGCAACAAAGAAAACTAATTAATTTTGGGGAAAATACAAAATAGATTAAACTGGATGGCAGATCACCATTCACGTAGCTTGCCAGGTCCATCTGTATAGTTGTGGCTTAGCAGGGATCTGACTTTGTCAAATGTGATTTGTTTTGTGGCAAGAAAGCTTTTGATCTGGGCCTCAAAGCCAGCTGGCTGCAAGAAGCACTTTCTGCCAGCAGGAAGCCGTGGAGCTGCGGGTTAGACCTGCTGAAAGTGAGAGGAAGGCTTTAAGCTACTTTAGATGATTAAACGCAAATAGGAGTAGTCATCTCTGGCCCCGTGAGAGGAGGGGTTTGTACTTTCCTTTCCCAACCCCCTCAAATATAGTTTTGAAAACACTTATGTTTACTTTTGTTCATTGAAATGCTAATTCGTCTTCCACACTCAATATATTTTTGAGATGCTGCCTGTGTAAATTGAGATTATGTGTTTCTAGCATGACAATTGGGTTGCCATGGAGAATTTGATTTCTTGTGTCAAAGCATTTTCAGCTTCCTGTGCTCATGGGCTAATGAAGAGGCTTAAAACTCACGCCTCCCTTTGGCAAAGATCCATGCACACCTTTTCCTCCCTAGGGCAGCACTGGTTGCAGATAGCCAAGGACACGTGAAGGTCTTTGGGAGTTGCTTTTCAGCCTGCCATTATCCGTCCCTCCGTGAAGAGTGGATTGGGACTGCAGGAATCAGGGTTCACACAATTAGCATGATATCAGATGTCTAGGGACTTGCTCCAGATAGCTAGGCGGCCATCCTGGGAGCCCAGCTTCACAGGCAGCACTCCAGCACCCTCTTGCAAAAATAGTGCACGTCTCCCATCGGGATTGATTGCACCAGACATGGCATGGATAGGCTCTAATCTGTGTAAATGACAGCCAGGTGTCCAGAGGGCCCTTTCCGGCTCGCCAGCACCTTGTCTTCACGCTGTCCTGCCCTAGCTGCCCCCGGAAGGCAGGCGCTGGTCCTGTGCTTTCCTTCACTGCCTTGTGCATACTTCCTGTTCCCTTACTCCTGGAAGCACAGATCCTGAGTGGGAACGGCATCACCTGGGAGCTTGTTAGGACTGCAGAGCGTGGCCTCTGCCTCAAATCTGCTGGATCAGAAGCTGAGCATTAACAACACCTGCATTTGCTGATTCAAATCTGAGACGCACTGTTCTAGAGCATCCCTGAGTCCTGCTCCGTTAATTCTTACCAACACTGTGTTTTTACTCTGAATCTCAGGGGTAGGGGAGGATGGAAGTGTTAACCTAAACATAAAAGCTCTTTCAAATTGAGAGGCAAAAGTATTTACTTGTGATCAAAAATAGCTATTTGTGAAGCACTGATTCAGGCAGAAACCCCAATAGCACTTGTGTTAGGAGACAAAGGCAAAGGATTTCTATGGGAAAGAGGGAACCATTGCACCAATAGAAGGAAGGCCTTTCTATTGGGGAAGATGAGATAAAATAGTGATGCTAATTCTAAACAATGTTTTTAATTTTCAGTCCAGTAGTCCTAATATCTGCTTTCTCATTATCTTTGGAAACAGTTATTTGGAGCACAATGTTACTTTATGTGCAGTCCAAAGGCTATTTTGGCCTGTTTTGACATCCCAAAGGTTCTGGACATAAGATGTGCAAGGCAGTTTCTCTGGCATGGCAGCTCCGGCTCCATTTTGAAGTGCCCTTGTTTATATTATTGTTTACAAAAAAAGAGCAAAAATGGCTACGGGTTTATGAATAAGGAACTGTGCTAGAAACTGGAAATGTAAAGTCCATTTTTATCATGTTAGTATTCTAAGGTAGTTGGTGTTATTCACATTCTTAAAGATGAGGAAGCAGACTCAGAGAGGCCAAGTCACTGGGCTAAGGGCACTCAGCTAATTATTGGTAAGACTTGGCTTTGACTTTACTTCTCTCTACTCCATATGAACAAATATCTTCATTCACATTGACCTGGATCTTCAGCTGAGTAAAAATGCTGTTGGAATAATAGCCACCCATGTCAGGGAATGCTGGTGTTTCTACTAACACTGTCAGTGACTTAACAACAAAGGTTGGGTGTTCAGGCATCAAGGGAGAAAGACAGATATGGGCACTTCTGCCTCCCCAGTATCCCTAAAATCATACTGTGGCCTAATATGCTTACGGACAAAATGCTTCTTTACCTGGATATTTAAATAACACCTGGGTCTCTTCTCTTACTAAGGCAGCTATGGAGCAGTGAGAGAGATACATGAGCTATGTGTGAAAGAGATGCAGAATAGAAATCTGAGATTGAACATGAGTCTTGAGTTCCTGCCTCAAAAGAAGAAGACAAATCCAATGTGATAACCCTTTCTATTCAGCCAGAGTAATTGCAAAGCAAAATGATGTTAAGAGAGGAAAGGGGAAACATACAGATCCTTTAGCCCACTAGTAACATAATGCTTAAAAATTCTAAACATCAACATTTGGCATAACAAAAGTTATAGATAGGTCTGCAAAGTTCAAGCCTTACTTTTTTTCCCCTTTTTTCTTTTTTCTTTTTTTCTGATAGCTAATCACTTCCCTTGACAGGCCACACTGACATTTTTTCCTAAGGGGCTCTCTATAAAATGCTTGCTCAGTGAATCGCCATTGATATCCCTAATACTTTGCAGAGGCAAGATCTTATTCTCCAGTTCACTGCATCTAACTTAAATCATTGTAACCCAAAAACGTAATAATGGAATTAAGGGCCGGATAATTAGTGACATATATTTGTCTAATGACTGGCCGTTTACTCCTGTATTCAATAGTGTGGAGCCAGGGGCAGATAGGCTGTATTTGAATAGCATGGTGCAGGGTAAGCTCCCGTGCTTTGTCTAACCTGCAGTTGTTTGAGAGGATCTACTCCATCGAGTCATTCAATTCCTGTAGAAAGTGGTTTTCACTGAAGACATAGTGGGAATGGCATTATAGAGATGAGGTCAGGATTACTGCATCCATCATACCTTGAAAATGGTGACATAAAACCAACCCCAAGGAACCAGAAACAGGAGTTGATATAGACAAGGAGCTCATCTTTCTCCAGGAATCCAGCTTGAACGCTCCTCATCCCATGGTGGTCCCTTCCCTGGGACCCCTTTTCAGTGTCTCAGACTATGATCACCATACTTATATTCAACACCATCAGTTGCTTATGTCTTGAATTTATTTTTCTAATCAACATAGATGTTTGATAAAAACCCAGACTTTATAAACACATCATTATCATTTGTTTTGTTAAGGACTTGTTTCCAAAGAATCTCTTCCACAAAAATACCAGAGCAATAAGATATTGTCTTTGGAATAGCTTTGCCAGCTCAAGTATGTGTTCAAGGAACAAAACTCACTGGCTTTAAAAAGAATCATTAGCTTGAAAAAATTAAATTTTTGAGACTAGGCACACAGAGATTAAGAGATGTACATATTTCTATTTCTGTATTAATTAATTAATTAATTAAGCTAACTATTTGGTGATTGTTTTTCTGTTTCTGCCTCATATTTTTCACTTTTATAAAAAGGATTAGAAATAACCTTTTGAATGAGAGCTGGTGCATTAAGTTCAAGATGCTATCCTCAATGTTGACTTTTTTCTGGAGCTAACACTCCTGCCCAGCCCAGCACCTCTGCCAAACGCAATGTCCCAGGAAAGAAAGCCATGGCCTCGGCCTGTGGGGCTTCTCTTCAAGCATCTGAAGGGGACTCCTCAGAACTGCCATAGGATGAACATCACCTAGGAACTCCTTAGAAAATGCCAATTGTCTGGGTATATCCCAACTACCTAAGTCAGAAACGCCAGTAAAATATCCCAGAAACCCCTGTTTTCCCAGCCTCCCCAAGTAATTGTGATGCCCCAAAGTTGGAGGACTGCTGCTTCAGCAATGATGCTTTCCCAGGACTCGGGGCCCAGGACCAGGACCCACAGCACCCAGGTCTTCCAATCCCACAGCAGCAGCGGTTCCCTCAGGTCACTTCGCCCTGAGCCCCGTCAAGTCAAAGGGAGGAGGGGTTACCTTACTGACTGATCACCTCCTTCTCTTCCTTCAGCTGTATCTCCTGCCTTCTGTCTAGTCAGGTTGTACATCTTCCAGTCAAAAGAGTAACTTCCTGATGGGGTTTGGACTGATGCCAGAGTGTTTTTCTTGGGTAAAAATATATGATGAAACTTTGGGGGCAACACATACACACCTCTCTTTAAGCATTTTGTGCCCATAGGCAAGAAATTTATGTAATCTTACTTGAGCCTGATAAAGTAGACACTAACTACATAATCTTTATAGAAGTAGAAAAATAACTTTAACAGTCACAGAGTAGAAAGCAACACCAGACTTAGGCCAGGCACCAGCTTTCCAACAAAATTGCCCATCTTTTTATATTTTTTTCTATATGACTAAAAATAGGAAGAATGCCTTATCTTGCTGCTGAATCTTTTACACTGCTTTATTCATGGATGGGATTCAATAATTATATATCCATTAAATCAGGAATAGATCATCCACTAAAATCTCCCAGGGCCTGAGCAGTGGATGGGATGGGTAGAGTTAGACTGTATTTATTTGCCAAGTGAGAATGGAGCCCGGCTTCCCCACTTTTCCAGGGAGGTTCTAGAGCAGTGTCAGGCAGCAGCAGGCCCCGCAGGTGCAGGCGTTCTGCAGGTGTGCGCGCTGATAGGGGAGCCTCCAGCTACACATGCTGCTGAAATATGGCTATAGCTACTAAGGAACTTAATTTTCAATGTAAGTTAAATTAATTTTAAATTAAATAGGCACATGAGCCTAGTGGCTACTCTATTGAACAGCATAGTTCTAGAGGCCTTCTGAGTGTTATACATGTGACTCTCACCTACGTTTATAAAAATGCCTTGGTGCTTTTATGCACATATGAATCAATCCTTGGCCTGCAAGGGGCATGGATTTGAGATGTCATTCACAGAACGGGAGTCTCAATTTTTCTATGTGCAGTGGACTCCTAATATCCTCCCTGACTTCTGGTAACTTCTGCACCATGAAATGTGCAGCCAGATAATCTTGTCTGATCCAGAAACACCGTAGCAAGCCCAGCCTTCACAGGGAAGATTCTTGTTGCAGGCTGTCTCAGAAAAACTATCCAAAAAGCATGCGCCAGACCCTCAGAGTGATGGCCCAGCTCCTCCATAAACAAGGAGAGTCTGTACACTGTCTCAGAGGCTGTCGGTGAGCAAACCCCTCAGACTTCATTTTGATACAAGACACCTTAGAAGCTGAGTCATGATAGGACTTCTGTTCAAAGTATTTGTGGGGCTGTGTCCTCTGGAGACCCAGAGGAGAGGAAGGGGGGAAGCCACCAGGAAATGTGGTCTCAGCTAAAGTCTACGTTCCTTCAGATCCCCAAAGGACATTCTGGACACAGGTTGCAGCATAGATACCAGTCATGCCTTGAGACCGTGGCTGGGCAGCGACAGGAGGGCAGCTTCCCAGGCAGGAAGGCTTCTGTTTGGCCAGGAGCAAAGCTGTGGAGGAGGTGCAGACTGTGTCAGTTGCCAGCCACACCCACAGCTGGGAGATAAAGCCCCCCTCTAAAGCGGACCTGAGTGGAGCCCTGAGAACACCCCAACAGAACGACTATGCTTCCACCGCAATAGCTCAGTCCTGCACTACCCGTCCATTGGCTTTCTCTTTGTGTGTGAGCACTGCCCTGCACCCCAGCAGTCTTCAATCCATGCCTGACAGAGTTGTTGCATGAAAAACCCATTTCCTACAGCTCTAGCTTAGCTCTAAAGTGCATCCGACACCTTAGGACTATGCCCCCAGTGGAATGGCTGGCAGGCTGATGCCCCCTGGATTGGCTCTTTTTCCCCTGTCTCATGACCTGACTTCCTGGGGTCAATTCCCAAGTGAACCACTTATATTTGAATTCACGTCTCATAGTTGACCTATGGGAATCCAAACCAAGTCTCAGCCAGAAAGCCACACCCCTTTGTTGTTCCGGAGTCAGACTCAAACTTTTCCCTCCCTTACAGGAACCTCCTCGTATGAGCTCCTTTGTCCGCTCCTGCAAACTGGCCTCAAGTATGGCCATTCCAAATTTTCCTATTGATTTTTATCTTTTTTGAAACTCACAGGGCATGTGGTGAAATTCCCACTTTCCTTTTCCTCAGGAGACTCCTGAGTCCCTAAATAAGTGTGCAGGTGGAGGTGAGGGAGCCTGGCCAGGCCCAGCCTGCAATGCCCAGGTCCCGCTGCACCTGCCCAGGAGCAGAAGGAGGATGCTGGGTGCCAGTCCGCAACTCCTCAGACTCAGCAGTCCTTGCCCGGCCACAGGGCCTCCTACTGATGATGATCAGAATGCTCTGAGAAGAAGTGCAAGGAGCCCCCTGAGCCCTACAAGTTTGTGAGGGTTATCACTCTTACCCACACTGTACATATTAAATATGTATGAGGAGCCTCTCAAACATCACAAGGTAGTTTGTGCCTGAAACATCTCAAGCCTTTGCTTACAGAGGCACCACTGTTTAATAATTAAAGGTGCAGCTTGTAATTCCGCCCAGCATCCCAGTCACGTGTGAGAATGCCTTGAAGCTGTTGGGACTTGTGTAATCAGGGGAGCACAGGCCTGGGAAACCTGTCCCCTAGCTCTGTGGTCGGCAAACTGCGGCTCGCGAGCCACATGCGGCTCTTTGGCCCCTTGAGTGCGGCTCTTCCACAAAATACCACGTGTGGGCGCGCACATACAGTGCGATTGAACCTTCATGGCCCATGCGCAGAAGTCGGTATTTTGTGAAAGAGCCACACTCAAGGGGGCAAAGAGCCATATGTGGCTCACGAGCCGCAGTTTGCCGAGCCACAGTCTGCCGACCATTGCCCTAGAGTGTTTATTTTAGGGGTTTCAAAAGTGTACTTCCAACAGGTTAGATGTGAAAGTGTTAGCTGTGGCTCGTAGCTTCCTTTGGTCTTGTACTAAATGCACTCTGGTTTTGAATGATAGTTGTAAAATATCACTTAGCGGACACTTGCATGTAATCCATTTTGTGCCCATTTCCAGTGTGTGACATCAATCAATTATCACTTCCCTTCTGAGTTAGAAGTGGAAATACGTGTAGAAAAGGAATTTCTGCATCTTTGATCAGTTATTTTGTTTCATGCTTAGAGCTTGCCTTAGCACGTGAAGTTGGGAATAGGGTTGTGGTGAAGGGGGCTGAGCAGAGAACTGAGCTGGGCCTCTTGTCCTTAAGCCTTTCTTAGAATTCTCCATCTGAGTAATGTTCTGCTTGCTCAAGACAATGTTTCTGATATAAACTAAAGGGACAAGAGCTTAGAAGAACTGGGTTGCAGAGCAGTGTCTCACCATATAACCGGGATGAGCAGGTTGGCCCTTCGTGGCTGCTGGGTTCTCTGGTAAATTGAAATTAAAAATACTATTGCTGACTGCTATGAGAACCAAGTGAGATGCAACAAGTTTTCCATGTGAACTGTGATTCTAGTGAGGACTGCTGGAGAGGGAAGAAGGAGGAGTAGAGGACAGTGTCCATCCTTGCTGCTTAGAGGCTGTGTGGGTAAGTGGTTAGGAGTCTGGCTTCCTGAGTCCCCGTTTTCTGCATTTGAATCCCCTGCTCTACCATTTACTACTTAGTGATCTTAGGAAAAGCTACCCAATCGTTCTGGCCTCAGTTTCCCCACCTGTGAAATGGTTGGTGATAAAACCTCCCATGCAGAGCTACTGTGGTGATGAATGAGCTGATGCTGGCCACGTGCTTAGGGCAGTGCTGGGCACTGAGAAAAGACCGTTAGCTAAGGGGGTGAAGGAATGGACTCTCAAGAGCTCTGGGAAGGAGATGGTGAAAAGGAGCCAAGGGCTCACTGAGCGTGAGAAGAACTGTCCAAGCAAGAGGAAAGATGGCTATTTCTGAATTCACAAATTTCCTATCTGCTTGGCAATTGTGATTCTGACATTAAGAATCCATCCATGTTGGGGCTGGGGGTGAGAAACAATTTTGTTAGGACTGTAGGGAAGGGGGTGAAGATGGACTCTCAAGAGCTCTGGGAAGGAGATGGTGAAAAGGAGCCAAGGGCTCACTGAGCGTGAGAAGAACTGTCCAAGCAAGAGGAAAGATGGCTATTTCTGAATTCACAAATTTCCTATCTGCTTGGCACAATACCCAGCCCAGCAGCCCCTAGACCTTCCTGACTGTGACCCCTTGGCTTGGTGCTGTGCAGCCCTCCCCTGTGGTTATTCCATCCCTCAACACCTTCCCTTAAATAGTCATTTTTTTTCTGTGTCCACCGTCTGTG
>NW_006300367.1:2083708-2093689 GCF_000327345.1 Myotis davidii
GGGAAATACAATCCTTAATGACCATTTGTAAGCTTCCAGGCACAGGAGGACTCACTGGACACCAGAAATCAGACCATACAAGGAATGGAAACTGTCCTGAAGGCACCTGATCACACACCTGCATTCCCTCTGCATTCCCAGCCCAGCTCAGCCCCTAGACCTTCCTGACTGTGACCCCTTGGCTTGGTGCTGTGCAGCCCTCCCCTGTGGTTATTCCATCCCTCAACACCTTCCCTTAAATAGTCATTTTTTTTCTGTATCCACCGTCTGATATGTCTGTTTAACCTGCCTGCACACACCATCACGTTCGCCTTTCATTTTAGTGGTCTGTACAGGGATATCCAGAAGGGAAGCCCTTTTTTTCCCTCCCCCTACCCTGACCCTTAGAGTCCAACAGGGCCTTCTGCACTCCCTAGTGGTGGCAGGACCTCCTGATTCCTACTAACAATTGAGTCACTTCATTTTAGGAAGAGGGCAGTAGGGACCAAGACTCTCAGCTCCACATGGGGCCACCAATTTTGGGCGTGGGTCAGCCACTTAAAACCACTGGGGCCATTGCCACTAGAAGCTCCCATGACCGGATAAACTGGCTTGTAACAGGCAAGATTGTACTAGGCAGTGCAGGTCGCAAACAAACATCCAAGCAACTGAGACACACTACGAAAAAGCACACACTCGCCCAAACCCCTGCCCCAAGCACCCTGTGGGATTTTATTTTGGGGACTGTGTGTCTCAGCATTGCCAATTCCAGTGTTTACGGTCAGAAAAATCATTTGTAGGCTGGTCATGTCACACAAGGCGCTAGGAATCCCAGCGCTGGGTCTGAGCAGCAGTTTACTAGGGTATGAATAGCTGGGACACCCCTCTTTATCCCTAGCCACTGGGGCACTCTGGGTCCCGAACAGAGCCTTTCCTAGGCACTGGGGGATGCCCCCTAGAATAAGCCTCAGCACAGGGAAGAAGGGCAGGAGCCAGGCTGGGATGCAAGCCCTCGGTTTCTCCCTCTCATGAGGTGACTCTCTCTCCTGCAATTGCCCTTATTATAGTAAGACCAGGGACTATTCAACCTTGACCCTGCCCAAGGACTCACCTCTGCTCTGCCTTTTAAAGAATTGTAAGGCCCTCAATTTATGAGACAAAATTAGACTCAAATGCCTCATTTTGTATTGCAGTACAGCATGGCCGCAATATAAATTAGACAATCAGGAGATTTGGCCCCAGAATGGCATCCTTAATCATAACACCATTTTCCAATTGGATTTATACTGCGGCTGCCTAGGTAAATGGTCCAAGATTCCGTGTTCAGGCCTTCTTTGAGCTCCACCGCCACCCGAGTCCTGCTCCTCCTGCTGTATCCTTTATGCCACCACCCTCAGGCCCCTAAAGCCACAAGAAACCCCTGGTTTTGCCTCCTCACCCCTGCCCCCAAAATAGCTGCTGTTTAGCCCTCTCTTTACTACAAAAGTGCAAACGTTTACTTAACAGTCCTGCTCCTTCAGAAGCAGACTCCATTACCACCCAAACCTTAGCATGTTGTCTCTAAGGAAAGTCATAAATGAAAACCCTGTTAAAGGAATTCTTTGAGTCTGTTAAGGGTCCAGCACTGTGGGGATACATTTTATCCAACAGACAGCTCCAGACATTAAAAAAATATATATATATAAAAACTAGCTTTAGTACACCAGACCCCCACTGAGCAACGGGTAGAAATAACTTTCAATGTTTTTAGCAGGGCAGAGAAAGAGCAAGAAAACCATCCTGTAGAAACAGCTCTAAGCCATATGTCATCTCAAGCGTTGTGCCACCTTTGTCACAAGTTTGGCCACTGGAATGTGGACTGTCTCAGGGAATGAGAGCCCCTGGATCAAAACCCAGCCACACAATGGCCTCGAACTGATAGGGCCCAATACTCCAGTCAGCCCCCACCAAGAACATCATCTATGAAGGGACAGGGCTAAGGGTTACCCTTGATGTGAAAGGTAAGCTACATTTTTTATTAGACTCAGGGACGGTGCGCTCTGCTCTGATCACTCACCAAGGCCTCTTTCTCCCAAAATCTGATTGATCACTCACTAGGGAAATGGGGCTACCATTTCACAACCTCACTTTTAATCATGCCTTTCTAAGCCTCTGGGTAGTATAATTAAAGGAAAGAATGTGTCAGTTTAGTATATATTTCAGTGAGGAAGGGAGAGTGAGAGATAGAAACACCAATGATGAGTAAGAATCATTGATCAGCTGCCTCCTGCATTCCTCCTACTGGGGATTGAGCCCGCAGCCCAGGCAAGTGCCCTTGACTGGAACTGAATCTGGGACCCTTCAGTCTGTAGGCTGACACTCTATCCACTGAGCTAAACCGGCTAAGGCATACAAAGTGAATTTGAAGCTGTTGAAGTTGTATTTAAATCATGTGTATAGTCTTCATGTATTTGCCTGTATATTAAGTGTAATGTGTTTTCTGCCTTCAGGTGGCACCACTAGGGTATAATGTTTTATTGTGGTACAGAAACTAAATAGTTATATAAATTAAATAGAATCCTATGGTCTAGACCCGTGGTCGGCAAACTGTGGCTCACGAGCCACATACGGCTCTTTGGCCCCTTGAGTGTGGCTCTTCCTAAGCCTTAGGAGTACCCTAATTAAGTTAATAACAATGTACCTACCTATATATTTTAAGTTTTAAAAATTTGGCTCTCAAAAGAAATTTCAGTCATTGTCCTGTTGATATTTGGCTCTGTTGACTAATGAGTTTGCCGACCACTGCTCTAGACAAAATATTTAATATTGAAATTGGTGTAAATTTAATTAACATCCTTTAAAGTTATATATTTGTTTCACCTAGATTTACAAGTGTTATAATATAATTTCTTGGTTAAATATTTTTGATAGCCTTCCCAAAGTTTAAATTTCAGAAGGCATTTTTAATAGAGAAATGATTTCGAGTTATCCCAATGGGTCGTGTATTACCTCAAGGATTCATTCTCTCTCCTAAGTTTTTAAACTAATTAGATTTATTTAATATGCTTGGGAAATTACATGGAAAGCTTTGCCAAATAAAAATATACATATTTTTATTAAAATTAATATTTTAGAAATTCCAGTCTCCTCTAGGAAAGAACTTGCAAATATTCAGAGCCAAGTTTAAATAGGAAGTTTTCAGAAGTAACAGATATCTTGTCAGTGACACTGCTGGACAAGCCTAGAGTAAGAGTTCCCTATGGGAGGCATCTGGCAATAAACTCTTCCAATGAGCCAGGTGCAACATTTTAAAATTTTGCATATTGTTTGTTCTTTATATATACTTTAAGACTCTACAATGAATCTAAAATATAAACTTTATATTGTTCTTTTATGTCAGTCCATAATAATTATTATTTACTAAGAAATCGTCATCTTGAAATGTTATATCTTACAGAAAAGCAAGGTTCTTTGTCAATTGTTTTATGGCCAAGTCTATAATCATATAATTTAAGTTTTTCATTTACAGACCATCATTGTTTTGCTCTGATTCATTTGCAAATGTGTTAGTTAAGTCTTTGAAAAGATTCATAACAAGGACTCCAACTTACTCTAAATTATAGCTTTCTAAGCAGGTCATCTTTTTAAAGTAAGTAAAAATTTATAGACCTCTAAGGAGTGACTGAAAACATAAAATACTGGCAAACCTTAACGGCAAACAAAAGATTAGTTATATGGAAATCTTCGTGTCTCCCAGATACAAGAAAGCTTGTTTTTATTTCCCTGATACAATTTGGTAAATTATAGCTTCATAAGCAATATGGAAGCTTTTATATTTTTCTCCTTTCCTGATCTCTCCAGAATTTGTCAATTTGTAATGAATAAGTAATGGAAATATGTTTCTTTGCATGAATTCAATAAAACCAGTTTCCAATTGTGGTTTTATTAACCAAGACTTTGACTGGAATGCCATATCTGAGAGAGACATGCCTGCCTGTGACTGTACCAGAAAGCCTTAAGAAGTCAATAAGAGCCCCATGGAGAAAGCCTGGTATCTTGCGTGATCATGTGGTTTATGGTAGTCTTTCCAAGACCAAAGGTTGTTTTCCTGAGAGATGGCAAGGAAGGAACTTCAGGATATCACTGGGGACCTCAAGAACATGAGGAATTCACCCAAGTCTACAGGTATTGCAGGCAAACCCAATGGAAGCCAGGTGGCTCAGTTTCTTTGCCCCTACCATAAAACTAGTGAAGCAGTTTGGACTCTTGATTTTTCATATCATTAATCTAGTGGTTTAGATCCCCTAAACTTTTCCTCCCTAAAGATGACATCTAGGCCTCAGTTGTATTTCAGCTGTGGGTCCAAAAAAAAAACAGCAAAACCAGACAAGTGATGCAGTGGCTGCCTCGGGAACAGCTTTTATCTTATAAGTCATTCAACAGGTGTCCTCAGACTTGAGTATCACATAAAAACTCCACTCAGCATACCACCCCCAATCTTTGGGAAAAATAAAACGTGAACCACACCCTAAAGATGATTATAGCCAAACTATGTCAAGAGAGTCATCTGCATTGGGATCAGGTATTGCCAGTTGCCCTGCTCAGGATTAGCGTAGCTCCCTGAAGTGGATTGGTTTGAGTCCTATGAAATAATATATGGGTGACAATTTCAGGCTGCTATAGGAACAGATGCGTATGGTAAAAATTAAGAATAATTACTAACAAAGAGAAAGAGGAGTGAAATGTTAGGACTGTAGGGCAATAAAGCCTTACTGGCCATTGGTAAGCTTCCCACCACAGGAGAACAAAAGACCAGAGAAAACTCACTGGATACCAGGAGACAGACCATGTAAAGAATGGAAACTCCTGAAGGCACCTGGTCACACACCTGCATTCCATCTGCATTCCCAGCCCAGCTCAGCCCCCAGAGAACCGACAAGAGCTTCCCGCCAGTGACTGTGCATAGGGTGAAACTCCAGCTCCTGGGGGCTGCCAGAATCGACCCCATGCCCCCTTGGCTCAGTGCTGTGCAGCCTTTCCTTGGGCATCCTATCCTCCATCCCCTTCCCTCAAATGAAGTCAATTTTTTTCTTTATCTACCATCCCACACACACCACCATGTTAACCTTTCAGACTTCATATTGTTATTTTTGTTTTTATTAATCAAAAACATGATGTATCTTTAATTAATTTTGACCGTTAAACACATAAATAATGAGATGCTTATCAGTCAAATATTAGAGCTGACGCCTCAGAAGCTCTCTCATCTTGTGTTTCCCAAACCACCTGGCATGTCCTGAGCACTTTTCTAAAAATTCAGGTTCTCAGGTTAGGTTCCCGAGCCATTTATCAAGGGTCAGGTCAAGGAGTTTGCAGGTGTGGCCTTTACAAGCTCTGTAGGTGTTGCTGATGGTTGAGCCATTTGAGAATCTCTCATTTGATCTACTCTGGAGAACAGCTGTGCCTGGAGCCACGTCTCCTCATTTTTAGTTCAACATTTCCTTTTACCATCTTTTCCCCGAAAGTCTAATAATGTAGAATGGAAACTTGGAGGCTTGGGGTGTGCTAACGATGCACTAGATAAAGCCTCCAAATCATTCAATATCCCACGTTTGAAAATTATTAAAAAACTCTATGCTGCAAAAATCTAAGCTGAGGTTATTTTTCTTTCAAATTAAAATGATTCTTTAAATTTCCATTAAATTCCTCTAAATTTAAACCATGGGGTTTATGGGAATTGTAGTTAATAATCACTGATACCGCAGCCACAATTACAGTCAGCACTGCCTTCATAACGCCTTTAACTTGCCAAACACAGGTATCTGTGCGTATGTTACACCCCCAATTTAGCGAGTAATTTAGAAACAGAAAGCTAGCATGGGTATGGTGTGTCCTCAGAGCAACTGTAAACAGTACCTTCAGGCTACTCTCATCCTTTTTTAAAGCATGTGTATTGTTCTGTAGAAGGAACAAAGTATTTGCCATGGCAACCATGGCTACCCTGGGCATCTGGCCCATTAGCTGTGGTGCAGGGAGCACCTTCAGCAGCAGGGGGAAGGGAGGTCCTTGGCAGTTGTCTTGCAGAGTGTTCCTCAGTTTAAGAGCAGAGGCAATGGACCTGGAGAACATCATGCTAAGCTAAATAAGCCAGTCAGAGAAAGGTAAATATCACATGATCTCACTCATTTATGGAATATAATGAACAACATAAACTGATGAACAAAAACAGATCCAGAGACAGAGAAGCATCAATTAGACCGTCAAACCTCAGAGGGAAAGTAGGGGAGGGTGGGAGGGTGTGAGTAAGGGGGAGAGATCAACCAAAGGACCTGTATGCATGCATATAGGCCTAACCAATGGATACAGACACCAGGGGGCATGAGTGGGTGGATGGGTGGTAACGTGGGGATAAGGACACATATGTAATAACTTAATCAATAAAAAAATTAAAAAGAAAAAAAAAGAGCATAGGCTGAGGCTCCTGGGTTTGGATAATCCTTGATGTGTTGAGGAATGCTAACAGCAACAACTCCATCTGGTTAATTTCAGGGGGATTAATAAACTAAGGTTTTTACTGTGGGCAAAAGGGAGATGTGATTTTTCTTTAGACAAATTTGAAGAAATCTTTGTTTTAGTAACAATTCTCCCTGTGTTTGTTTGTTTTTGGTCAGCCTTTTGTGATTTTATGCTTCAAAGGTGGTGAGGTGAATTCCTTGTCATTTTTTGTTTGTGTCATCTTCAACATAAGTCTTATAATACATGCCTTTGAGAAAAATAATTAGAATAAATGAAGGAAAGCACTCTAAAGGATAGCTAGGAAGCCTCACTCTGGATTATTGGGGGTGAAAGAAAAAAATAGTTAAAGCTTGCAGAGTCTCACAAAAGCCATAAGCCCTATATCATACCACCAGCTGTCCGATTGCTACGTATACTCTTTGTGCAATAAACCATATAGATATGGCTAATGAGACCTCAGTTTATAAAAGGGAGGCATGGCGATAGTAGAAAATATGTTATGTGCAAAAAGCAGAGAAGTCATTTGGAAGGAGCACTTTCACCGCTCACCATACAGATTTTTATCTGTCATGTTTTAATACTGTTAATATCATGTATTTTATACAACTTTTTTTTTTTTTGTCTAAGAAGAAAGACCTCTTGAAATGGAGAGATGAAGTGGAAATAATGAGGAGCTTTAGGGTAATTTTAGATTTCTTGCAAGTGTGAAATCTTCTCAAAATTCCCTGCCAGTTTTGAGAAGTTGGGGGTGTTGATTGGAGACCATGCCCATGGAGGTTAAGACAGAGCTGGGGGATCTGGCTCCTTAAATGCCTCTTCCCATTGTCTTTCATCCTTATTAATTTTCTGGGTTTTTTTAAGAAGCTTTTTTTTTTATTCTTTTTCCTATTACATATTAGTCTCAAATAGCTCTGCTTGAAGCCTGAGAGCCAGGTGTTCTGAACTTGCTGGACCGCAGGTTCCTCACCCATGTTATGGGGATTATGCTGCCACTCCGCAGGGTATATATTGTCTGTGTGCTGGGGGAGGCTGGCCTGCAGCAGCACATGGATTCCCATGTGCAACGGCACAGACATGATAGCTTTGAGTTCCCACCCGTGTCCTGGGTGACGGCAGGTGTGCAGATAGCAGATGCTCTCCTCCGCATGCTGAGGCTCTGCCATCACCCAGTACCTTGCTGGCAACCGTGTCCCTCAGCCGTGGGAGGAGAGGCGATGGGGCCAGGCTGATGGACTGCACATGGCACACCTTCCTTCCACTCACATCTTTTCTTCTCCTTTTTTAATCCTTACCCGAGGATATGTTTCTGTTGATTTTAGAGCCAGGCTCAGACTTCTGTTACTGAGGAGAAGTCCAATTGACTCATCTGAAGAGAGCAGGAAAGTAGACTGTGGCATCATTAAAATGATTGTCAGTGACACAAGCTGAAATAAATGGCATTTATTGCTATCCCCGCTGAATAAAAATCCACTTAGCTCCCGGGTCTGATGCCCCAAAGAAGGTGCTAGAAGGGATGCTCCCACCCCACACCCACTTGTGGCATGGGGCATCGTGCATCCAGCTCAGGGTTCAGAAGTTTTGTAAACTCTGGGGTCAGTACAAAGGGATGTTACCTACTTATTCCTATGTGACATAAAAACAGAAACCTTAGGCCACAGGTGTCCCAACTAAGGAAGAGCTAATACTAATTTTCTGCAAACGTCCAGTGTGTCAAATATGGAAATTTGGGGGCCCAAAGGTGTTTGTTAGACTGTCCCTACGTGTCCAGCACCCTGAGTCACACGCAGGCCCAGGAGTGTGGCACTCTCCCTGTCTCTGAGGTGTGTGCAGCTGCTCACTGGCTCTGGCTGATCTCTCCAACGTGTCCTGGTCCTGCCTCGTCTGCCTGGAAAACAGCCATACCTCTTTCAGGCTGCAGCTCCACATCACTGTCCTTAGGCTTCCCGATTTCCTGGGTCCACCTGTCTCCTGTGCTCCTACTGCACCTGCATTCTCCTCTTGTAACCCTTCCTTCCCCATCCCTTTGCTCATTTGCCTCGCAGGCCTCTCTCCTCAGCACCCAGCGTGCTTCTGGTGGATGAATGAGTACAAACCTCTCAGAGGCATAGTCAGTGATTTTCCCACAGCAAAACACTGGTCTCCAAAAAGGATGCCTTTTGAGAGAAATGAGCAGAGAAAGGAAAAGGGGGGGCTAAAAGGAAAACGAGAGAAAGGAAGGAAGGAAGGAAGGAAGGAAGGAAGGAAGGAAGGAAGGAAAGAAGGAAGGGGATATTACTGAAGCAGAGGACATAAGACATGTTAAAGGTTAAAAAAGAAATTCCACTATGGATGCAGGAGATGGAAATGGTGATGACTGAGGGCAGGGAGAAAGAATCATAGAGGAAACAGCACTGGAGGTAAATCCTAGTCCATGAAAGCAACCATGAGGCTATCAGCCAGGTGAAGAAATCACCAGGGGATTAAGCTCAGAGCCAGAATATGTTTGGGGGAAAGACGTCCTAGTTGAACATGGTTTCATTTCTCTTTGAGAATCAAAGTCCTGCGATGTGAGATGTCACCTCCTCTCTGTGTCCGATCCTCTTGCAGGAGCTGGCGGGTGGTCCCCGGAAGATTCCAACGCTCAGCAGTGGCTGCAGATGGACCTGGGGGGCAGAGTGGAGGTCACCGCGGTGGCCACGCAGGGGAGATACGGGAGCTCTGACTGGGTGACGAGCTACAGCCTCCTGTTCAGTGACACGGGACACAACTGGAAACAGTACCAGCAAGAAGACAGCATCTGGGTAGGACATCTTTTTCTCCAGATAAATGAACCCGAGATATGATCAGGGTCACTGGTAATCTTGTTTGCCATTTTCTATTCCAGATTTAGGATAGCTTACTAGCTGTTGAGTGCTCATCCACACGTATTTAGGCCATAGATAGGTCCGGCTCCAGCGTGGCGCCAGGTCCTAGGACATTAAGATGTCTGTTGCAAAAACTAGTGTTTTCCTGCTTTTCTGAGATTGTGGATAATTCATGGACAGTGCCTCACTTCTTTCATCTATAAAAACAGAAATACATCATCAGAGTCTGATTGTCAGTGGGGATGTGACCCAATTAACTCAATTACAAAGTAGAGCAAAGCTGCACATCTTCTGAATCTGGGCATGAGAACCTGCCCCCTGGTCGCACGTGGAGCCACTGTGCCCACAGCCTTTATCCACGGTGAGGAAACAATTGAAAGGCTGAAAACTACAAAACAAATATAGTCAAAATTATTCCATTCTCATAAACCATCTTCAGCTTGGAAGTAAAGAACAGCCCCAAGCTGTGGGCCTGGCAGTGCCAGGCCCCGACCAGGCGGCAGGAAAGGGCGCGCAGGCAGAGCGGGGCCGCTGGGCGGCCTCAGACGCTCACGCCCTGAACCAAATACTGTGCTATTTTATGTCACCTTTGGTTTAGAACATCACCAAATGTGTGTTTTTTCTAAGTACACATACAATGTGAAGATCTGGCAATTGATAGGCC
>NW_006300367.1:2093785-2096361 GCF_000327345.1 Myotis davidii
ATCGCTGCCAAGTCAGTTGTCAAACTGCTGTGGTTTTGCACATGTGCTTTTCTATGCTGTCCCCACTTCAATGGGAAAAATCGACTTTCTATTCTTTGTTATTTCTTGATTGACCACCCATCACTATTTCTAATTGAAAATAATGGTAAATTGAGGGTTAAGATTTGTGATCGCAGACTGAATTTGAGAGTATTATCATCATATCTATTCTCAGTCACTAGTAATATTAGGTTTTAATACTCACAGAGATCATGGATTTCTTCCTTTTTAAAACTAAACTTTTGGAAACTATTCTACTTTTTTCTCAATTTTGAATCCCCCATACATTTTTTTACAGGTTTTTGTTTTGTTTTGGGTTTGAAATAGGAATTAAGCACATCTTACATTTTAAGGAATAATTTTAAGAATTTATGTTGGCTTTAAAGTGACAAGTAGATGTGGGGCTATTTATTTCCTTTGGTGTTTTTAGTCTGACTGACTGTTTTTTTTTTTCATAGTGAAGTGCATTTTTGAGACATTTTGTCTAATTTTTTAAAACCATGAGTTTCATAACCTTTAGAACCCAATGGCCATCATTCAGCCCGTCCTCGGCATCAGACGTGGTGCAAGGACTAGCACTTCCCCAGGCTTGGAGCTCCTGAACTGCTGGCTGGAGGGAGTTTCCCTCCTTTGCCCCTGCTGGTTTACCTGTTTCCAAGGAACTCCAGGCACTTTGAGGACAGGGCCTGTCTTGGAGGTCCTCGCAGCCTCCAGGCTACTGTTGCTGGACACACAGTAAGAACAAATGTTACTTGAAGAACTGCAGGATGACTGGGGCTTCTAGATCTGGAGGGCAGAGGAATATTTCCACATCTGCTTCCCCCACAAAACACCCTTCAGCCTTCACATTTCTGGGGACACAAAAGATGCTGGGTGGGCAGAGAAGGATAGGCAGGGAATGATGTGTGCAGCAAGGTGGTCACTTCCACTCCGGCTTCCCTGGCCCTTACAATGCCTGCAGAGCTCTGAAGAGCCAGTTGCCTCAGGATTGGCCCTTCAGGTACAAACAGTGGGAGGAGAAGAGGCTTGTAGAGGGATCTTCACAATTCCAGCTGAAAGAGTCGAATCCAGTGACATTGGCCACAAGCACCATGATAAATTATGCTTAGTAATGAGACTCAAATTTGGAAAAATGTATATCCACTTATATCAATATTGAGGAAACTAACAGCTACTGAACACCAATTACAGGTCACATTTGTAAGCAAACATATAAATATATGTATGTATACTTATATACTTTTCTATAAACAGCCACCCACCCAAGCTGGTAGAACCAGAAACTGCTGGTGCCAGAACACAACACTAGGATTTATCCTAAATAGACTTGATTGTGAAACCATGCTTTCTATTTCTCCTTCACTACACATGAATTTAAAACTTTTTACTGCACCCCTATGTTCATAGCAGCGCAATTCACAATATCTAAGATACAGAAATAGCCCAAGTGCCCACCAGTAGATGAGCGGATAAGAAAGCTGTGATACATTTACCCCATGGAAGACTATGCAGCTGTGAAAAAGAAGGATCTTTTACCCTTTGAGACAGCATGAAGGGACCTGCAGAGTATTACACTAAGCAAAAAGCCAGTCAGAGAAGACAAATATCACATGATCTCACTTAAATGTGGAAATCTAATGAACAAAATAAGCTGACAAAGGAAAAAAAAACTTTTTACTGAATCAATTAATTTTCTCATCTTAAATGTAAACTTTGTCAGCACCACTCTGTAAGAGCAATGTTAAATTCCAGCGCGTGAAAAAGCAGCTACAATATCCATGTGGCTTCTTCTGGGTTATGAACAGAGCTCTAACTCTCAGGAGCTGGTCAGGCATCAGGAACACCCTTCAGAGACTCAGGCTATCAAACAAACACTTCACAGATACACATATATGTGGAAAAAGGAATTGTAGCTAATATTCATTGATATTTCTATCAAATTGTTGTTGGATCAATTTTCTTGGGAGTTTTTAGCTTTTACTATTATTTTTTTTTCAAATTTAACACTAGAAATAAGACTGGGTTTATCAGAGATAGCCTCATGAAAAAGATGAGAACAATAGTCAAATTATATATATTATATATATATATATGGCTAATATGCCAAGTGTCCTTCTGGGTAATGATGTCACTTAGCAACACCTGGCCTTCCTTCCCTAGTGACTAGCCTCCTTGCACGTTCCTCAGCTCAGGAACCCTCAGCTCAGGAACATGACTTGCTTTATCGCCAGGTGCAAACATTTTACACTTTAACCAAATGTCTATGAAGCATTTTCCCTTGCCTCATCTCATTTGATCCTCACAGAAGACCTACAGTAGGTAGATAGGAGACTCGGTGAAATCCTATTTTCTTTTCATTAGCCGGAAAACAGAGATTTAGAAAGTTTAGAAAGTTGACCCGACTGAAAAGAAGTAAGAAATAGTCGACCTTGCAAATGACTTTAGGTTTTCTCACTGCACAGAATATAGTCAAACACTGCTGCACTTAAGTATTTTACCCTTTGTTCTCCCTGCGTGATCTACAATAATAATCTGCT
>NW_006300367.1:2096702-2110830 GCF_000327345.1 Myotis davidii
GAATGAAAAGAAGTAAGAAAAGTCGACCTTGCAAATGACTTTAGGTTTTCTCACTGCACAGAATATAGTCAAACATTGCTGCAGTTAAATATTTCACTTTTTGTTCTCCCTGCGTGATTTATAATAATAACGTGTTTCATGTTAATATTTACTGCTATGTTGCTGGCAATTATCTGTAAAAGAAGTTGGGGTGCTTCAACTGGGCTGGAAAAAAAAAACTCTCTCTGGCGCCAATTGCACGTGTCTTTGTTGATCGTGAATTTGGTTGAGACTTCTATTATAGAGAAAGGGTGAATAGCAATATTAAAATATTTCTTCTAATTAATTTCCTTTAAATGTGCATGAATTTGTGCACCAGGCCACCAGTTCTTTTATAAAACTCTCTAAGTTTAACTTGTTAGAAAAATGTCAACAAGTAAAAATGTCAATGTCAAATATTGACTTAATTAGGGATGATGTATCAAAGATGTGGAGAATCTGTTCAATGAGGCTCTCACAAGGTCTTTTAAAGATGCTCAGTTTTTAGAAGATAAGGCATTTGAATGTTTTCTGAGGTTGATTTACCAAACAATACCACTGCAGTATGCATCATGCATGGATATCTGTTTACCAGGACTTGAGAGATGTATTTGATTTTACAATGTTCACTTTAGAACAAGAATCCTGAACATATATCTGTTCGATGTACAGTAGCAAATATTCATGCCCTGAAAATCCAATTTGTACTGTTTCTGCTCTGGCAGAAAGCGATGTTCATGAGTGAGGCCACCACGCAGCGCTTAGTGATGCGTCATGATTTATGAATAAGCCACAGCACCCCCTTTACTAAATGCTCAGGCGTGAAGGTGTCTCAGTGACAAACTTAGCAACGATTTTAGAATCTTAGCAGACACAAAATCTCTTCCTTGTTGATTTTGTAGACACTACAGATATTAAGACTCTAACTCTGAGCAGCACCATTTAGCTGATGTATGATAAAATGGATGAATTTGGAACAAAGGAACCTCTAATTCTCTAATTAAATCCACCCAGACTGGGGCCTTCTGTCATTTTGAAAGATAAACCAGAAGAAAGAATCACTATGTCTCTTGTATTCATGAATCATCTTATATTCTGAGTCCTTGTGAATGCTCAAACCCTTCATCAATCCACCTATTTTTTTTTATATACAACTTTGAAGTGTTCTAAAATGCATTTTCCTATGTGCACTGGCACTTTCCTCTATTTCTGGTATTTTTCAGTCTAAATTTTCACAGACTTGTGCTTGTGTTTTAATATAGGGTGTCCTTTTTTGAAATCACCTTACCAATACCTCTCATGCTCTTAGACAAGTCATCCAGGAACTATTCCCCTTCTCATATTAGACTATCTCCATCTTTTCAGTCAATAGTAAACCTTCAGTGGTAATTTTAGTTGTATTTCTCTTAAGCAACCCACCTCCCCAGTCTTTCTTGGAAAATTAGTAATGCCAAATATTTTAGGTGTGGACACAAAAAACTTATATGAGGATACAAATATGTTATTTATTTTGTTTCCAATATCCTCCTTGATGGCATCCATTTCAGCTACAACAGCATAGTCAATGAACTCACAGGAATTTAATAATTTATGACCAGGCAAGAAGCAACTACAAGGTTTTCAACACACAAGATAGGCTCTACCACATGCTACAGTGTATTTCTCTCATCTCAAAGGTAATTTCTAATGCCACAGTCCCTGAATCCAATCACCCTTTGCCATGTTTTTTGGATGTGTAACATGACATGTATCTCAATTCTTTTAACCTCCTATATCTAGAAACTTCACCACAGGAACTCGGTGTGCAGAAGCCACAGCGGAGTCTTCCCTAAGTCCCCAATACCACATTATACATGATCGAGAGATCCCCATTTTCTGTCGATTTTAGTTTTTAGGACTTTATTGAGCATATAGGATAAAATCTTTGCCTTCCCTGACCACTTCTATACATATGTAAATGTGCTCAAACTTTCTATGATTACCTAAACACGTGGGTAATTTTTACTATCCTCCTTCTGATTTTTTTATAAAGATACGAGTATTTAACAACTGGAAGAAATCTGTAAAGATCCTGAATTTTTCAATTTCTCTATTTCATAACCATTTGCCTAAGTCAATTCTCATATAATAAATGGTAAATGAATGTCCATCTTTCTGGAATAACTTGTTTTACTTTTCCTTTGCAAGAGTACTATAGGGAACCCTGTGGAGTGCTGGTTTTAGACAAGCATTTGCTTGATGTTAAATTTCTCAATACTGACCATGAAGAATTAGTGGTCTGATTTATCTATATGTTCAGTCATTTCTCCCAAGTTTCCATTTATTTAAGCATTCACAATCAGCCTCTGTCTGATGCAGCCCATACATTATAGGATGGTACCATTCTAATCATTCCTGATGTCATAACATAGGCAGGCTCGCTCAGTGAGGGATGCCAGGGTCACATTGCTATGAACCATTGTGGAGGAGAAAAAAATCTTAAAGAGCTGAGGACATTGATTAAAGGAAGGCCTTTTGCAAGGCTGGCACCTACAAATGAAGTGAGAGCAGTTTAGATTATAGTATCCAGTGGGTTACAGGGAACCCAGTTCACGTCTCTGGGGTGTATATCCCTGGATGCTCAATTCTGTGGGTCAGCTACACATAATTGTGGCATACATTCACTATGAGCAGGTACTTTGTAAGATTACCAAAGATATCATTTAAGATATTCTAAATAATCCTAATAATTTATTTCTATTGTATGGAAGAAAAAATGGAGGCTTAGAAAGGTCCAGGAACCCAGCCCATATCACACAAGTAATACTGTGGATCTATGAAGCCTGATCCCCTAAATCACCTGATAAGACCTTAGCCAGCAGTGCTGGTATGGGAATGCAGGGCCAGTATTCTCAGACAAAGTGCTGTTGCAACCCGGGCTGGGCCTCAGGACACATTTGCTGCAGTAGGGAAATAGCCTGCGGGGCTAAAACAAAGTGGAAATTCAACCCAGCCTGGCCCACTTCCTGGGAAAACCAGTGAACATGAAAATTCCCAGGACATGTCGCTAGCACAGTGGATCCTTGTCAACTAGTTTCAGAGAAAAGGTTAGAATTAGCCAGCCTAAGTCTCCATGTGATTATTCTGTAAAACGGTCATGGGGCTGAAGTTGGGAGAGATGATGCACATGGAGCTAAATCTATGTCCCTCCTGTGGTTACACATTGAGCCCCAGTGTTTGCTCCGGCAACACAGATGTGAAAACTTCTCCCTCCTCTTGTGCAGATCCTCTAACAACAGGCGTCAATCCCGTTTCTTCACTGTCCCAGTTCCATACAGCAGTAAGGCTACTTGCTGAGCCCCTGTCCCCACATGCATGGTCTCTCCTCACAGGCTGCTAGCTGAGCCCCTGTCCCCACATGCATGGTGTCTCCTCACAAGCAGCTAGCTGAGCCTCTGTCCCCACATGCAGGGCCCCTCCTCACAAGTCTGATTTAAGACCCTCACTAGCCATCACTCCACTCTGAATACATTAATTATTTTGTATTTGTTCATATTTAGCTCACAGTTTCATCTTCTAAAAACATCAGTCCTTCACCACAGACTCCCTGGCTTGTGTGACAGGTGGCCTATGTTCCTGCTCTGGAGTCTGTTGTCCCGGGAAGCCTGGTGTTGCCTGCACTGTTCCCATGTGGTCAGTGAAGGCATTCCCAGATTTCATCCTCAAGTGACTCACAGTGTCTCTGGAGATGCCCTGCTCTTCCTGATTTATACACATTTGTTCTGCCAATATGGCCTCAAACATCTTGAGTATTGATCGCTGTTCGATATAATTTTCTTAACCTATCAATTTTAGAAAACAATTGAGTACCATCAACATATATCTTTTAAACTCTCATTATATGCCAAACACTGTGCCAAATGTTGGGCAAAAACAGGGGCACAAGATGTGATTACTCCCTTGTCATGAATGTGTGGTGACCGCTCTCATGAATGTGTGTGACCCTCCCATGAATCTGTGTAATCCCTCCCATGAATGTGTGTGACCCCTCCGGTGAATGTGTGTGATCCCTCCGATGAATGTGTGTGATCCCTCCGATGAATGTGTGTGATCCCTCCCGTGAATGTGTGTGATCCCTCCCGTGAATGTGCGTGATCCCTCCCATGAATGTGTGTGACCCTCCCGTGAATCTCTGTGATCCCTCCCATGAATGTGTGGGACCATTAAGGATACAAAGGATGGCACTGCAGTGCAGCACAGGTACATGCCTGGCACCGACAGTCACGCAGACGCAAAGCTGTGGAGAAGGTGTGCCAGGCGATGTATGAGTGAGGACCTTGATGAGTCAGAAGGACAGTGGTTGTGCTTGTTACTCTGGCTTTTCAGCAACTATAAAGTGCTGCATGCCTAATAATAACTCTACAAATACAGGAAGGCTGGAGGAGAAAATAATAGAGAGGGGGGAGTCTTCACAACAGGAGCAATGCTATAAGCAAGATCTTAATGCAAGATGTATCAGACATGTATGAGAATTAATCAATGTAGGTACACGATTTCCCTAGTCTGTTACCCAAGATAAGCCTGGAGAATGGTTGGTTAGAGATTGTAGACTGCACACACTCCATATCTTCTTTAGTTACAGACCAAAGCAAGTAATTCATTATGTGCCAATCACTTTATTTTGATGCCTTTGTGTTAAATAACAAAGATTACATACAGGAAAATGCTGTCAAATATACTTTTCAAAATTTTGTTGATAGTACTCTCCTTTGCTCTCTCTCTCACACACATATACATATAAGCTTTTAATACAGCTATTCATGTTATAGTTGGTATTATTAAGAACTCAGATAAAAACACAGCATGTTAGAACTCGCCCCTGATTTAATGAAGACCAAGGAAAAGCCAGTTATCACCATGTGCCAGACCTACGGAAAAGAGGCCTGGAAGGAAATGCAGGCTTTTGATTGAGGTCAGAGTCCTCCTGTACCACAGGCTGGTTGTATGGCATTGAATATTTCCCTTAACCTCACCAGGTGATCCTCCTTCCCAGCTCTGGCAGGCACATCCCTGCAGCCTTCGAGGCCCTTTGCATGCATTCCACTCCACTTCCCTGTTCTGCCTCCTTAGTATATGGGCTGCCCTGGGGGACATAGTGGGAAGTACCATGGGAAATCCATCACGATAGATCCAGCTCAGAACAGACAAGCAAAGACCCTCAGAGCCTCATATACCCCTAGTCATCCCCAGGGCTCTGTCTAAGCACTTACTGACCTAGAGTCTGTCACTGTGTGGGGCTCTGCAGAGAAGAGCTTGGGGAAGCACAGCTGGTCTTTTCCCAGAGCTGTCAGCCCCACAGCCCTCTGTTCCCCCTCAGCCGGGCCTGTGTACAGACTCTCTCTGAGGCCACCCTTTCCTAGCTCAGTGGAGGTGTTTCAGAGGAGCTGATATTTTCACACACTTATGCCTGTGCCATTCAAACACATCACAGGGACAGTGAGTCAACATGTAGTTTTAGGGTTAATATTCATAGGGGCACTTTGTAGGACAGAGGTTTGAACTCTCCTACAAACTGGTTGTATTTGTGATGGGATATGACCCAACAGCTGATAAAAAGCTGATGATCAGCTTAAAATTAATTCCTCCATATTCACCATGATTAAATTAATCTGATTGTTAAGGTACTTAGTGGTTCACAGGAAACAACTTAAAGTCGTATTACTAATATGTATAAACCAGTTAGATTTTGGTGATACCTACCTTAGATTAGGAGAAATTTGAGTTAATATCTCAGCTTTAACATGTAACAAAGCATTAAATGCTTTATGTGTCTATATCGCATTATGTTCTCTAGGTATAATGACTGAGAGGAAGAAATCTTGTTAACTACCCTGTATTTATTTAGTCTTTACCATATATATAGTTTTTCTTTTTAAGTCCATTATCTCAGGCTTTACAGTCTGACAGCTAGAGATCCTGTGACTTTGATAAGTGACTAAAACCTTGGGATGCCCAGTTCTCTCCTCTGGAAAGGGGGTGTGATGTGTATGACCTGTAATGTGCACCCACTGTCCCAAGGGCTCCTTAAGGCCTGGATTGCTGGGTCCCCCAGCAGAGCTTCTGATCCAGTGGGTCAGGGAGAGCTGAGAATGAGCATTTACAACAAATCGCAGGAAATGTTGGGGGCTCACCTGGAGGAATGTTGGGCTAACGGTACGTGGCTGAGTGTGCATCCACTTCACACAGTGCTTAATAAGTAAGGGACGCCGTTACTCTCACCATCGCAGGCAGGCGCATGTGATACACCTATTAACACCAACAAGAGGACACTGGCTCTTACTGTTCCTTCTTTGGGCTTCATATACAAAATGGAAAGGAAATTTAATAAATCAGTCTCTGCCTGTGTGCATGTGTACGCGCGCGCGTGTGTGTGTGTGCGTGTGTACGCGTGTGTGTGTATGTGTGTGTGATAAAGTAAGTGTTCAGTGGAGAAGGTAAGCTCTCTCCGTGCTTACAGGCAAAGCCAGTTACCCACCCAGGTTCATTTGAGCCCATTAGCTGAGAGTCCTGGGAGCAGGCAGAAGAGCTAGGGAAAGGGCCTGGGGGAGTTACCAACACATACAGGAAAGGACTTGAGGCCAAGTTTTAAGCTCTAGTGTCTGCTTGGCTCTAGCCAGATGGAAAGATTACAGGTCTGGCCTGAACCTAAGGAGGAAAGAGTCTCTTGAGTGTTTAATATCAAAGCCTGAAGGAAAGCAGGCGTCGTTACATTTGCTGTTACAGTGGATAACAAGGAAAAAAGCATAATGAAGCGACTGCATGTTTCTATTCCTGTTGAGCATGGGTTCCAGTTGCATAAGGAGAGAACACAGCAAAATGAGAGCCAGCAGGAGCGGGCCTGTGTTTCAAAGCTGCGGTGGTTGGGAGTGTCCATGCCGAGAGCAGCCCCTGCTGCTGTGGCTGGGGCCGCGATGAATCAGAGAGGCGCTGAGGGAGACCACACATCGTCTCCGCTCCAGCCTGGAGAAAATTCTCTTAGTGACTCCAGAATTCTTTGGAAATTAATTCACAACTCTATAGAAAAGGGACTAACTAATTTTCAGTATTGAAAATAAAGAGAGGGAGTTATAAAAATTGGGCTGGAATTATTTTGACCTGCAGTTCTTCCGTGCCTTCTTGTATGGGAAGAAAGATGTACCTAAAAACAATCTCTTCCAGAGAATCCTGGACCCCTAACATCTTGTCTTATCTAATTATAATTTAGGATGGCAAGCATCTGTTAGGCACATGCTCCATGCACCGAATCAATGAGACTTCAAAAATGGAATTAAATCGCTAGTCAGAAGTAAGATGAATGCCTGGGTCGGCACCAAGGAGGGATGTGCACAGATGGGCATGTTGATGAGAGCAGGAAAGTCCCGACTCGATAGTAGAGTAAGTGCTATCCATTCTTCCCCAGGTGCTTTCTGATCTTGCCGTAGCTTATCCACATTTTTGTCCTATTTGACCCCATTTATAACCCAGGGCCAGGGGCCATACGCAGAGGAGGACTGAGCAGACAGTGCGAGGTTCTAAACAATCCCACTGCCCATGGCTGGCAGCATGGGTGAATAGGAAGAATCCCAGCGCAGGTGGAGGAAGGCGGCATTGGGAGAGAGCAGCACGCCAGCCACAGCCAGTTATCTGAGTGGGTATGTCCCTTCTGCATCCTATCTATGCCCGGCCTCCCCCACCAGCAGCTGCATATTTCTGTGCGGTGCTGCATTTCGGACACTGTGTTAGTGTTAATGCTGCAAGTATGTGAGAATTAAGCATGCGTGTGTGTGCAGAGGCCACACCAAGCCATAGTTTGGGAGGGATATCCTAAGCCATGCCATTAAAACATCAATCAAGGGAGGACCCTGTCTTGCCAGCAGAGCTCTGTTTGGCAGCCGTGCCCTCAGTTCACACTCCACCAAGCTGGATGCGGCTACACCCCTCACAGCCACAGATACCTGCACTGCCATGGCTGGCATATGTGCACATGCAAATGCACTTCAGGTGGCTCCCTGCCCAGCCAGCCCAGCTCCTCTGGCCTCTGCATCACTGGAGAGCCACTGCCGAGCACCCTGAGCCCCGCTTCTGTTTTGGTGGCGATTCTCATCTGTGGCTTATGGTTCTGCAGAGGGCCTTCCTCACTCCGCAGCTCGCGTTGGCCTTCTCATTGTGACAAGGTTTTGTCACATAACGATAATTTCCAAAACAATTAAATGGCAACTCAATAAAAGGTTTTGTCAATTTTGGGTAATGGAAAGCCACGTTTCTTTGTGTAAGGAAAATGCAAAATCTTTCTTCTTATAACATTGTAGAGAAGTTTTAAAAATAACTGCCCATTTACAAAATCTTTCTGAGATAGTTAAGTTGGCCAAATCAATAAGAAAACGTTGTAAACTTTTCCTCTGGGAACTTGAAAGCCTACAAATGACCTTATTTAAATGGAGAGCTGTGAATGAAATACTGAGGTTTTTAGAATGTGATACTGTTATTTAAGCTAGAGTTCATAATTAAATTAATGCGGGGTGGACAAAAGTAGGTTCACAGTTGTCATATGGAAATATAATGATAATTAATAAACAATAATACAAGATTAAACTGTTTCATGTACTCACAACTGTAAACTTACTTTTGCTCACCCTTGTATATATCTATATACTAGTATATAAAAGCCAGTGACACTTATGGTGGAATGACCAGAACAACCGGTTGCTATGATGCACACTGACCACCAAGGGGCAGACTTTAATGTAAGAGCTGTCCCCTGGTGGTCAGTGTACTCCCAAAGCAGGAGTGCCACTCAGCCAGAAGCCAGGCTCAGGATTGGGGAGCGCAGCAGTGGTGGTGGCAAGAGCCTCTCCCACCTCCTCAGCAGTGCTAAGGAGCAGTGAGCTAAGTGATAAGGAGCGAGCAGGTGAGTGGTTAGGAGCAAGGGGTCCCAGATTATGAGAGGTCCTGAACTTTGAAGGGTGCAGGCTTGGCTGAGGGACTCTCCCTGCATGAATTTTGTGCATTGGGCCTCTAGTTTATACATAATATCTTTACTATTAATATTAAAGATACATATGTAGATATATTTATGCATGTAAATGATAGGAATATAAATTTATAGACTCAAATACATATATGTCTATCAAATAAAGTAAAATATAATAGGCTATATATGTGTCTTATATACATGCATATACCTTAAATCTTATATGTTTCATCTTAATTTATTCTCAATTATAAATGTTGATCTTTCAAATGTTTTACCTTTCTGATACTTACCAGAGGATTTAGAAGATTTTTCCTCCATTTATTTCATAATACATTTTGGTATTGGAATTAGACATCATAACAATAGTAATGCATAGATCAGGCCAAAAGTTTGAATACTAGTCGCCGTCTTATTAAAATGCAGGAAACAAGGGGAGGAAACATAGGGCTTGAATGATATAGTGACCAAGTTGGACTCCAAACTTTTGTAACAGCAGCCTTTGCATGAGAGCCTGTTTGATGGGCTTGCAGACTTTCCTTTTTCCCTTTTGTCTGAGCTCACCTTTCAGCACGTTAGAAGCAATGGCCCTTGCAGTGCATAATGTTTACCAGGAGCAGCCTGTGTCCTGAATGCCTCTGTGGCCCTGCGAAGGGAGGTTATCACTGCTTAAAACAAGACGGCGGCTCGTGGAGCTCATGTGAAGCTGCTCCCCGTGAGTAGCAGGATGAGCTGTGACAGGGGCCTCCTGAACCAAAGCCCGTCCTCCTCTGTGCAGGCCCGGTTCACATCAGCACCGCACCCCCGCTCTATTGCCCAATGACTTGTACGATTTTCTTTCATGAACAAGAAAAATAAGCCAAAGAAAATCAATGAATGCATTTTGAAAATAATTGGCACCACTGGCAGAGTCCTTGCATACTGGACGCTAACAGAGAGAGAGGAGTCTGATTAATTGTTCTCCAGTCTAAACTACTTGTGCTCATCCAGCACTGAGTGCACGCTGCTGGTGCCCCATGCTGCGCGCCACAGATTTAGATAAGAAGATGATGGAGAAGGAGGATTTGGGTTCAGACTGGATCAGGATTACGTTGCTTCCTTTGAGTCTCTTTAATTTAAGAGCATTTAATAAACTCTCCTTTAGGAATGGATTTGGAGCATGTACTTTGGATTTAGGCAAATCTGATATTGAGTCTTTACTTCTTCCTAACAAAGTCACCCCAAGCAGCATTTTAACTCTCCGAACCTTGGAGTTCATAACTGTAAAACGTCCACCAGAGTGATGCAAGAGTTCATGGAGGAACAAGTCAATGCAGACATCCCTTCCCCCAATGTCTCTGAAGTATTAGAAATCATCAGATTAACAACTTCGAATGCCAATTTGAATGTTGTCCAAGACTTGGTGATAATTCTAAAGGGCAGCTTTCTTCTCTCAAATGTAAGATGGTAAAAAGGGAACATCTATAATACTTTCAACAATAAAGATAATTAAAAAGAAAATAAAAAAAACCCCAGCTCAGCTGCTGCTCCCAAATATATTTTCTGGACCCGTAGCATTTTCAAATTCCAGAGGTCATGCCATGCTCCGTGCCTACCAGTAAGAGACTGGGGCCCCCGGGGCGCCTGCGTAGGTGAGAATTTCCCTGGTGGGATGCTGTTGCTCAACTTGCTCCCAGAATAGATGAAGCACCTGTCATTCCTGTGGGTAGATCCAGGTTACTAAGTAACATGACAGAAATGGAAGTGCATCTGGAAACAAAGTCAGAACCTTCTACCACTGAGCAGATCGGCATCCATTGACACGCAGTTTAAATGAGTTCCCAGGAAGACCATTTGAGCTTCACTTCAAATAAGAGCTGATGCCTTCCTTGAGGATAGAGTCTTATGTCAGAAGTCTTGCTGCAGGCCCAGACTTGCAGGACCCAGTGACCCACATCCCTTCTCCCAGTGCTAGGTAGTGGCAGATCATCACTTGTTCCTTTCTGAATGTTGGCTAGCCAGTTAGAACCAGTCAGTCAAAATACTGACTTCTGATTTATTTCTGAAAACACAAGCCTGTTTTGAAATTTGTTTTATCTTTGACATAGATTCCTTAGCCTCTTAATAAAAATATTAAATAAAGATGTTGTCTAACAAAGATTTTTGTGTGAGCAAACAAAGTGTTATTAAAGTCTCAAGTAGCAGCTGGCTTTGGACAAAGGTATGGAAATAAGGCCTAAAGAAAGGGGCCAGGGAGACATCAGGAAAATGAGAGACTGCATCCAGAAGGAAACAGGAATGGCGCTCGGGGAAGATTGGGAAGGTGTTTAAGGAACCAAATTCAGAATCACCGTTATCTGATGAGACATAAAGTACCTTTTAAAAGAGAAAACAAGTAGAATTAATACACAATTTGAAATTAAACAATCTAAGCCCCAGTCCTGACTCTGCCTGTAAGAATCGTGTGCATCTTCAGGACCACTGATCCTCCCTGAGCCTGTAAGGGCGTCTTATACAAAAGTATTACTTTGTCCAGCCACATAGTAGGTATCTTGAATGCTGACTGTGAAGAAGTCAATGTTATATCACTTCAGCTGAGTATGTATTGTGGCAAGTCACAGATTGAGTTTTGGGAAACAATACCTATAGTATCTTTTATCTGCCCAGAGATAGCAGAAATGTCATCTGTTTATTTGAAACACAGGACTTGGGCTGGGAACATAGAGGATAAGGCTGGACTGGTGTGTTGGCTCATGTATCTTCTGCATTTGGGAGGGTAAATTTCTTGTTTACTCATGTTTTTCCAGTGTAGTTTTTAATTGAGTCACTTTTCACTCTCAAAAATTGTCTTGGGTGATAAATTATATGGTCAATGTACTCCTAGGGCCCATTAATTCAGAGTATGCAAATTATAATTAGTTCAGCAGAAAACAAGGCTGAAGAAATGTATCTTTTGAAGGTGTGTGACTGGAGGCTGGGTAACGATATTAAATGATGTAGGATGATCCCTGCCCTAATGTTAAATCAGAAGATGGCTACCAATATTTTTAAGAGTTTAAAATAATTTATTTTAAACTCTTAAAAATATTTAATATTTTTAAATTTTAATATTTAAATGTTAATAACATTTAATATCTTTAAATGTTAAGCATGATAAAAGGGCTGTTAATGGATAAAACTTTGGTTGTAAGCCTCCAGGGGTTTTACAAGTTCAAGGTCTTTAGAAATATGCCATCAGAGTGAACAGTAATGCCATAAATGTGAAAACCCGAATTTCTAAGGAGGCATGTGAAGATAAAGGCAAAGGGGGTTCACCTTCCTCAACTGAGTTTTATTCAAGACAAAATCAGTTCATCTGAGAGAAAGGTGCTAATAAAAGAAGAAAGTGGTTGGCTTCAAAGCTTCAGAAGAATTTGGCAACTCTACTACTTAATGAAAGTGTATGCAGAGGCTGTAAGATTAAATTATACTCTTTTTGTCACTTTTTAACTGGTGCACGAAGTGACTTGTTGTGGTAGGTTGAATACAGTTGCCCACCCCAATTCATGTCCACCTGGAACCTCAGAATGATGCCATTTTTGAAAATAAGGTCTTTATGAATGTAAGTAGTAAAGGATCTTGAGGTGAGAGGATCTTGAATGATTGGTGTCTTCATGAAAAGAGAAGAGGACACTGGGAAACATGGAGACTGCCATATCGATGTGGAAGTAGACAGTGGAGTGACTGGCTACAAGCCGTGGCACAACAAGGATGGCCAGTAGCTGCCAGAAGCAAGGCAGAGGCAAGGAAGGACTGTCCTCTGCAGCTTCAGGAAGAGAATGATCATATTTTCTCTTTGATTTGGGACTTTTGATCTCCAGAATTATGAGACAACAACTTCCTGGTTAGTTTTAACCCACTCAGTTTGTGAAAATTTGTATGGCTGCCCTAGGAAACTTCCTTTATGACTGTGCTGATTCCACTCATGTAGCATGAGCTTCTCTGTCAGAAGCTGGACATGTTGAGTAGCAGCCCTTTTATAACAACCTTCTGAATTCCTCCACAGCACCCAGCGCAATGTCGCCACGACACCCAGCACTCCATGCAGCCAAAACTTACTGTGCATCTTAATGCATTTCCATCTTTGAGCCTTTGCTCATAGTAACACCTGGAATTCTCCTTCAATCCCCTCACATCTCCTCAACCCACACATCTCCACTTCCAAAAATACTCTCTCATCTTTTTTTAAAAAAAATTTTCTTTTATTGCTTAAAGTATTACATATGTCTCCTTTTTTCCCCTTAGACCTTCCCCCGGCCTCCCCTACCCTCCAGTATCTTGTATCCATTGGTTATGTTTATATGCATGCATACAAGTCCTTCGGTTGATCTCTTACTGCCCACCCAACCCTCCCCAGCCTTCCCACTGTAGTTTGACAGCCTGTTTTATGCTGCTCTGCCTCTGTATCTATTTTTTTCATTAGTTTATAATGGTATTTGTTATCCATAAATGAGTGAGATCATGTGGTATCTTTCTTTCATTGACTGGCTTATTTCACTTAGCACAATGCTCTCTAGTTCCATCCGTGCTGTTGCAAATGGTAAGAATTCCTTCTTTTTTACAGCAGCATAGTATTCCATTGTGTAGATGTACCATAGTTTTCTAATGCATTCATCTGCTGATGGGCATTTAAGCTGTTTCCAAATCTTAGCTATTATTTGAGCATGTTTTCATATGTCTTTTGGCTTTCTGAATGTCCTCTTTTGGCAAGTGTCTATTTAGGTCCTTTGCCTATTTTTTTTTATTGGATTTTTTTAACTTCCTTTTGTTAAGTTGTATGAGTTCCCTGTAAATGTTGGAGATTAAACCCTTATCGGTGATAACATTGGCAAATATGTTCTCCCATGCAGTGTGTTTTCTTATTTTGTTGATCATTTCTTTTTCTGTGCAGAAGCTTTTTGTTTTGATGTAGTCCCATTTGTTTATTTTCTCTTTAGTTTCCAATGCCCTAGGACCATGGTCAGTAAACTGCAGCTCAAGAGCCACATGTAGCTCTTGGCCTCTTGAGTTGGCTCTTCCTAAGCCTTAGGAGTACCCTAATTAAGTTAATAACAATGCACCTACCTATATAGTTTGAGTTTAAAAATTTGGCTCTCAAAAGCA
>NW_006300367.1:2111022-2111986 GCF_000327345.1 Myotis davidii
TGTAATACAGCTTGATATCTGGTATTGAGATCCCATCTACTTTGTTCTTCTTTCTTAGGATTGCTGCAGTTATTCAAGGTCTTTTTTTATTCCAGATGAATTTTTGGAGAGTTTGTTCTGGGTCTGTGAAATTTGCCATTGGTATTTTAATGGGGAGTGCATTGAATTTATAGATTGCTTTGGGTAGTATGGACATTATAATGATTTTTCTTCTACCAATCCATGAACATAGTATGTTCTTCCATCTGTTTATGTCTTCCACTATCTCTTTTTTCAACGTCCTGTAGTTTTCTGAGTAGAGGTCTTTTACCTCTTTAGTTAAGTTTATTCCTAAGTATCTTGATTTTATTGGTGTGATAATAAATGGGATTGCCTTTTTAATCCCTCTTTCTGTAAGTTCACTATTGGTGTATAGAAATGCCATAGATTTCTTGTGTTAATTTTGTACCATATTCCTAGAAAAATACAACCTTCCAAAACTCAATCAGGAAGAATCTAAAAATCTCAATAGGCCAATAACTATGGAAGAAATTGAAGCAGTCATCAAAAAGCTTCCAGCAAACAAAAGCCCAGGGCCTGTTGGCTTCACAGGAGAGTTTTACCAAACATTCAAGGAAGAACTAAAACCTATCCTCCTCAGACTATTACAAAAAATTCAAGAGGAAGGAACACTTCCAAGCTCATTCTATGAAGCTAGCATCACCTTAATACAGTGGTTCTCAACCTTCTGGCCCTTTAAAACAGTTCCTCATGTTGTGACCCCCAACCATAAAATTATTTTCGTTGCTACTTCATAACTGTAATTTTGCTACTGTTATGAATTGTAATGTAAATATCTGATATGCAGGATGGTCTTAGGCCACCCCTGTGAAAGGGTCATTCGATCGCCAAAGGGGTCATGACCCACAAGGTGAGAACTGCTGCCCTAATCTCAAAACCAGATAAAGACAACACAATGAAAGAG
>NW_006300367.1:2112145-2125855 GCF_000327345.1 Myotis davidii
TGACAAACCCACAGCCAACATCATACTCAATGGTCAAAAATTAAAACCATTTCCCCTAAGAACAGGAACAAGACAGGGTTGCCACTCTCACCACTCCTGTTCAACATAGTTCTGGAAGTATTAGCCATTGTGATTAAACAAGAAGAAGAAATAAAAGGCATCCAAATTGGAAAAGAAGAAGTAAACCTGCCCTTATTCACAGATGACATGATATTATACATAAAAAATCCTAAAGACTCCATCAAAAAACTATTAGACTCTCTCATCTTTTAAGATTTGGTTCAATCTAGTCCCAGGCCCTCAGTGGTACCTCTCCTGACTCAACCCCTCGAGGAGTGATTTCCTGCCCAGATTCACTCCCTGTGCACTTTGTTGGGCCATCCCAGCACACCTGTTGCAGTTCTCTATATTTTGTTATAATCCTTCCAAATGTTGCTCCCCGTGGATTTGTCTTGTCCAGAAAACTGAATGGGGTGATATTGGAAGACGGAGACTAGTCTGATTTGCAACCCCATCTCTCTACTTTGCCTTGCACAAAGACAATGTTCAATAATAACATGTGACTATTGCCCTGGCTTCCTCATTCCACAGTATAAAACTAAAATACTCTCTAAAATTATTTTTTTCATCATTATAAATTTGACTTGAAAGCCATGCAATTGATGCATTTGTTGGGGGTTATCTTTTGGCCATAGCTCACTAAAACTGTACTCATGTAGCCCACTTATTTATAGGAACAGTGGAACTTTAGCCCCCAAGCAAAGACGACCCATGCAAATGGGCTGCATGAGAAAGATACCCAGAGCTCTACAGGACATGGCATGGTTCTGCTGGTGCTGCAGATCTGGGTGTGGGCAATGAGTGAGTTGACTTGGAAGAGGCAGCAGAGTTGTCGGGGGGGGGGGATATAATAATTAATTTTTTCCCAGGAAACAATTTTCAAGGATCAGCAATGTAGTGATGCTCCCAGAAAATGCTGTTTGTAAATGACCAAAGATGATATGACAAGCATTTCAAACAATGACACGGCTGGAGAAGAAGGGCTCATTATACCTAATTTTGAAGATTGTGAATCTGTTGCACAGATGGGTTTCAAGGTTACATTTGGGCAAAAAGGCAGGACAAGTGGAAAATTACATTACAGTGCCTCAATGGATGCCTTAGATACAGCACACCTCCTCTGACCCTTCATTATTTGAAGAGTGTGAAACAATACTGTATGTACTGTATGCTTATCAGGGCAAGTTTAAATCCAGGACAGCTATGTGCTGGCGAATATGAGGCTGTGGCTGTGTTATTGCAGTGTTTCATTTTACAGGGACTCCACCAGACAAAAGTACTATTTTGGCAAAGAGAACCGTATACTCCTTTCCTTGTAAGACTCACACATCTCCTGATAATAATGCAAATATTCATCAGTGGCCATTTGACATTGAACAATGTGAAATGATTTGAAATTCATATACTGGCAGCAATACTTAGTAATACTCAAAATAGACATAGCTTATTTTTTTCCATAATACAGAACACTTTGATGAGACAGTATATTCTTAGATCTAAAATTTATAAGGAACTTATAAAACTTAACACCATCTTTGCCCAGTGTGGCTCAGTTGTTTGGGTGTCATCCTATGCACAGAAAGGTTGCTGTTTTGATTTCTGTTCAGGGCACATACCAGGTTGTGGGCTCAAATCCCCATGGGGGGCGTGCAGGAGGCATCTTGTCAATGTTCTGCTCTCACAGTGATGTTTCTCTCTCTTCCCCTCTCCCTTCTTCTCTCTAAAAATCAATCAATAAAAAAATAGCACAGACACAAAGGAAAAAAAATCATAAAAATAACACAAGAATCCAATTAAAAAATGGGAAGAGGACCTGGATAGACATATCTCCAAAGTGCACATACAGATGGTTGATCAACATATGAAAAATGCTCAAAATCACTAATAATCATAGAAATACAAATTAAATCCACAATGAGATATCACCTCATACCTGTCAGAATGGCTATCATCAATAAATCAACAAACAACAAGTGCTGGAAGGGATGTAGAGAAAAGGGAACCTTTGTGCATTGTGAGTGAGGATGCAGATTGGTGCAGCCACTGTGGAGAACAGTATGGAGTTTCCTCAAATATTTAAAAATGGAACTGCCTTATGACCCAGCAATTTCACTTCTGGGAATATATTCAAAGAAACACAAATAAGTAATTTGAAATAATATATGTACCCCTATGCTTATTGCAGCCTAATTTACAACTAAAGGCCTGATGCACAAAATTCGTGCAAGGGACTCAGCCACAGCAGCTTGCCTCGGCCCTCACAGCCCAGGCTTCATCTGGAAGGTCATCTGGAAGGACACCCAGAAGGTTGTTCTGCTGTCCAGTATAATTGGCATATCAGGCTTTTATTATTATAAATAGCCAAGTGCCCATTAGTAGATAAGTAGATAAAAAGCTGTGAGACATTTACACAAACGAATGGAATACTACTCAGCTGTAAAAAGAAAATCTTTCCCTGGCAGGTGTGGCTCAGTTGATTGAGCATTGTCCCATGCATCAGAAGGTGGGCAGTTTGATTCCTGGTCAGGACACATGACCAGATTGTGGGTTCTATCCCCAGTAGACAGGAGGCAGCCAATCAATGTTTCTATTTTTCATCAATGCTTTTCTTTCCCTCTCTTTCTCTCCCTTCCAATCTCTCTAAAATCAATAAAAACATTTTATAAATGAAGGAAATCTTACCTTTCGCCACAGCATGAATGGATCTGCAGAGTATTATTCTACGTGAAATAAGCCAATCAGAGAAAGACAAGTACCATATGATTTCACTTATACGTATAATCTAGTGAACAAAGTAAATTAACGGACAGGATAGAAACAGAAGAATGAATAAATAGATCCAAGTGACAGCTGTCAGAGAGGAAAGGGATTGGGGGGTTGGGTGAAAAATGTAAAGGGGTTAAAGAAAGCAAAAAAATAACTCATGGACACAGAAAAGAATATGGTGATTATTGGAGGGAGGCGGGTGGGAGGAGGTGGATGAGGATGGAGGGGAGACAAATGGTGATGGAGGGAGGCTTGACTTGGGGTGGTGGACACACAATATAATAATATACAGATGATATATTTTAGAATTGTACACCTGCAATCTATATAATTTTATTGACCAATGTCACCCCAATCCTATATTATAAAAGGATAATCAGCAATTTGACCCTAACAGCAGAACAACCAGAAAGACCACTGGGCCAGTCACTATGAGGTGCAATGACCACCTCTTGGTCCCTTTCCCTAGCTGGCAGGCTCTGATCACCTGATGGCTACCTGTTGCAGGGCCGGGACCAACAAGTGGGCGGGAACAGCCAACCTCTTGGTCCCTTCCCCGGCCAGCTATCAAGCACCGATCACCGATGGCAAACGGGGAATTGGGGTTGGGTGGCAGCAGGGAGAGGGGCTAGCTGTGGGCAGCAGGGGAAGATGGCCCTCATTGCAGGCCAAGCCTAGGGACCATACTCGTACACGAATTCGTGTGCTGGGCCTCTAGTTAGTTCAATAAAACATCTTATCTAATGAAAGAGAAACATGGTAATTAGCCATAACTTCGCTACCCTTCCCATTGGCTAATCAGCAAGATATGCAAAATAACTGCCAGCCAAGATGGCGGCCAGCAGCCAGACAACTGACACGAACATGGAGGCTTGCTTGCTCCAGTGACAGAGGAAGCCAGGTTCCCCGCCTGCCTGCTGGTCTCTGAGCTGCTCTCTAAGAAACATTGTTACAAATATAGAAGCTAAACAAAAACCAGAAACCTGCTTTCAGTCAGCCGGGATCTCAGAGCTGGAGTCACAACAAAGTTTCAAATACAGAAGGTAAACAAAGTCCAGAAACCTGCTTTCAGCAGCTGAGGTCTTGGAGTTGGAGCCTAGCCTCAGAACTAAAGACGGCTCTCAGCTCCAGGCAAACAGCCTTCATCCCCTAACCCAGGCTGGCCAGGCACCCCAGTGGGGACCCTCACCTTGATCCAGGACACCCTTAAGGGAAAACCAGCCGGCCCCCACCTATGCATCAGGCCTCTATCCTATATAGTAAAAGGGAAATATGCCTCCCAGCACTGGGATCAGTGGAGCCATGAGGTCCCCCAGCACCGGGATCAGCGGAGCCACGAGGCCTCTAGGCCTGTGATCAGCAGAGCCACAAGGCTCCCCAAACCCAGAATCAGAGGAGTCACGAGGCCTCCCAGCACCGGGATCAGTGGATCCGCGAGGCCTCCTGATCCCAGAATCAGGGGAGCTGAGAGGCCTCCTGGCACTGGAATCAGCTGAGCAGCGAGGCCTCACTGCCCCTGTGTCAAGCAGAGTCATGAGGCCTCCTGAGGCCTGTGATCAGCAGAGCCACAAGGCTCCCCAAACCCAGAATCAGAGGAGTCACGAGGCCTCCCAGCACCGGGATCAGTGGATCCGCGAGGCCTCCTGATCCCAGAATCAGGGGAGCTGAGAGGCCTCCTGGCACTGGAATCAGCTGAGCAGCGAGGCCTCACTGCCCCTGTGTCAAGCAGAGTCATGAGGCCTCCTGGCCCCTGGAGCAGCGTGACAGGGAGCAGCGCCCGAACCTCCTGATTGCTCTGCGGCTCTGTGTGTGACAGAGGGCGGGGTCACAACCTCCCTATCTGCCCTGCTCTGTTGGTGACAGGGGAAGGCACCCCAACCCCCTGATTGGCCTTGCTCTGTGTGACAGGGTGGAGTCACAACCTCCCCATCGTCTCTGCCTTGAGTGTGACAGGGATGACGCCCCAACCCCCAATCGGCTCTACCCTGAGCGTGACTTAGGGTGACATCGCAACTTCCTGATCCGCCCTGCTCTGTGCATGACAGGGTGCGGAGCCCCTACTCCCCAATCGGCCCTGCTCTGAGCCCAAGCAGGGGCTGCAGGGCAGTCACCTAGGATTTGGGCCTGCCCTCTGCCACCGGGGAGCGGGCCTAAGCCAGCAGGTCATTATCTCCCGAGGGGTCCCAGACTGTGAGAGGGCACAAGTGGGGCTGAGGGACATTCCCTCCCCACCTCCCCTGGCCAGTGCACAAATTTTTGTGCACTGGGCCTCTAGTAAAATAAATAAAAGAAAATGTTCATTCATTCATGAATAGATAAAGAGGTATAAATTTATTTAAATAAATTAAAACACCACACAATGTAAAACTCATAGAATCCCTTGCCTGCAATTCTCATTCCAGGTAAATGTAATACCACACGCACACATAGAAATGGAGTGCTGTTTTCACACTTTAAATGATTTTGACAAATTACTGGAGAATTATTCCATTTCCCAGTATCTCTCACAGATCTGGGCAGCGGGATGCTCCTCCTGGGAGACCGCCTGCCAGTTGCCTGCCACCACATTTGCCTAGTAACCAGGCCATTCTATATTTGGCAGCAGTAGGCAAGATACCATTTTTGCAGTGACATTTCCTTCCTTCTTCACTGCTAGATGCAGAGACTGTTCAGGTATCAGTCCTCACACTCTTGAATAAGAGAAAAATTGCTATATATATGTAGTTGGAGAGGTACAGGTTAGACCCTTCAGGATTTTCTAACCAAAAGGGTCAAGGAAACAAAGAAAGATTAGATTAATACAGCTCTCAGTTTTATTGGGATCCTTATAGACTTATAAGTTATTTATAATCCACCTATTCTAAGCAGGAATAAAATGACTTGTGATAATGCAGACAATAGGAAAATATAAAATTAATCAATGAGGGAATCATGGAAAAGAAGAAATAATGGCACAAAGACAAAATAAATCCAACACAAGGCTAAGACAACAAATTAGACCAAATGCATAGCAGGTTCCTATACCAAGCATCATCTTTGCTAACATTGCTATTGCATATAAAATATCACTCTGAAAATTAAATAAATATTAAGATAGAATAATGACAACTTACCCCTATTCCTCTTTTACTTCTGTGAAACCAACCAGACACTTTTCAGTCAGTGAAAAGGGACCAGGACTTTTGATGGAGGATAGCACGCCATTTACCCAAAAGCCACCCAGGAAGTGGCAATGCCCTGGAGGCTTCAGCATCAGTGAGTGGCCTGGAGTGCCACGCCGGACTTGGGGCAGCAGATGAGGGGCAGGGGGACAGTTGTAGGCCGTGTGAGATTACACCTTCCCTTAAGAAATTCCACTTGGATAGGGTCCTTGTTTTAAAATGTATAGAACATGAACCACCTGCTCCAGAGTCTCTAGGTAAAGTCCAAGGATGGTTTCCTCCCTCACCTCCTGCCAAAAATTTAATTGGCTTCATGAACAAACTGTCTTGTTTATTCTATCTAATTTTTCAAACATCATACATGATTTAGAGGCTCATTGATCTTCACTGACACTCTTTTGTCTATAAATTGTTCCCAAAGTCCAACTGAAGGAGATGAAGGTGTGCCGGAAGAACATGGGTCACAGGTCCACAAGGCCTGGCTTTGAATCTCAGCTCCAACTTTCCTGAGCCACTAGGCCAATGATTGCACTTCCTGACTACCCAATTTCCTTTCCTTCAGAATGCAAACAACATAGTCCCCTATGCCAGATTATTAGGCAATTAGTGGGCATTGATAAAATGTGTCTGCTGCATAGGTTATCAAGAAATGGTTGACATTATCAGCCCCTTTGCTTTAAGCTAACCCATTTCACTGTGTACAGGAAGAGGGTGTCTTTAATCCCTAGATATCAAAGTAATAGAAACCAGCCTGCCCTTAGAAAGGATCTGGATACTCAAACCATGGGCACCTATGAGGGACTTCTGAGTTGAGTAACAAAGTGAGTTCATTTAGCCATGTAAATATTTGAACCAATTTTTGTAAATGATTGTCTAAATTGGACTTTTCCTATAAAACATTACAGAAATGATCCTCTGGTTGATGGTCTTTGAATAAACCAAGTATTGCTCAAGCCTACACACACACACACACACACACACACACACACACACACACACACACGCCAATCACCATGGCACATGATCAATATCAGGGTTAGAATCCACAGCACCAGCACAAGGGCTGCTGACTCCTCCTGTGTCCATATGGATGGGCAGGGCCCAAGAACTGGCTCTCCTTCCCAAAGAGATGCAGACTCAGCACCAAGAACAAAAGGCCCAGAGCAAGACTGAAGTTAGATTCATGGAGGCTAGACAGGAGTGAAACCCGATCTGGTTCAAGGTGGGGTCCCTAATGATCCCCTCTACTCTCTGGTAGCTTTATGAACTTACCCAAAGGCCAGAGGCCATTCACAGAACCAGGGATCCAAAGGCTGGCCTAGACATTCTTGTTACTTTATTTACATGCTTCACTGGAATCTCTCTATAATATCGTTGTGTGTGTGTGTGTGTGTGTGTGTGTGTGTGTGTGTGTGTGTAAATAAGTGTTTCCAAGAGTTTAAGTTTATGTCTATGCGTCTGGATATATTTGCTGGGAGATGACAATGTGCTTTCATGGAAGAGTTTACTTAGTGTGAAGTTTCATTAACACAGACTTCAGAAGACACCCCAGCATCATGGCTCTCAGGCATAAACGGTGTTGCTAGAAGATGTAGCGACCTTCCTGCTCAAGGGGCTTAGGTGGGTAGCGTTCATTGTTGGGGAATGTAAGACAAGGACCATGATAAACACCCTCAGCCTTTCTCACAGGTGTGCAGTTACACAGCAGTTCTGTCCCCACTTGGCACAGAAAGAGCCATGAATAAAGCTCCCACTGAGCATGCTTTGTCCTTAGGAATCTGTGGGTGAGAACTGGGTATTCCATCCCTGCTCATCAATGCTGGCTTGCCTCCTCCCTTAAGGTCAGTTTCACTTTCTGCATCCAGTAAGGTCCAAATGGATGGCCAGGCACCTCTGCACACTCCATCATGCTAATAACGGCTCATTGGCTACAGTATCGGGGTCATTATCCCCTCATGTTCATGAGGTACAAATTGCCACTTTAACATCCATCACTTCTGTGCTAATCAATCACTACCTTCACACCAGCTGCTCTTAAACCCTAAGAAATTTGTAGCTAAAAAGGAGGCTGAGAGCCTTGCTTCTGGAAGGCATTCAGAGATCAAAGAATGGGGCTCCTAGGGCAACATTCCTGAGAGAGATTACAGCAAGTTGGGGCAGAGAGAAGGCCCTCCGGCAAGGTTTTCAATGCAATGAGTAAATTAATTCTTGAGCAGAGGATCCTGACAGGAAACTGGGCTGGCGCAGTACACACACAGTCTGCTTGTCCAGGTGACAGAGGGCTGGTCCGGGGCCCAAGGCCTATCTTCTGCTCCAGCAGCCTGGCTGGACTACACAAAATTAATGGGCCTTCACATTTCCATTTGCAGCCTGAGAATGGTCAGTCAGTCAGGATTCAGGTCAGTGCAAAGTCAAACATCCAACCGATGATTCACAGGAAGCCACAAGAAGACAAATCACAAATAGAAGAGGCTGGAAGAATTTATCAAGGTCCTGTCTGAAATCTCACAGCCACAGAAGACAAATCACAAAGTCTCAAATGTGCCTCGTGTTGATAGTCCTGCCAGCTCCCACTGCACTGCCTCTGCTTCCTGAGTTAGGCGCTGGGGTCCTCCAACCCTGACCAGCTGGCGACTTTGAGAAAGTTGCCTAATCTCTCCAAACCATAGTTTCCTCATCTATAAAAAGAAATGAAAAAAGTCACTGACTCCATAGATTGATGTGATTATTAAGCCTGTCTCCTGAGTATTGCATGGACTAGCAGCTCAGCCAATGGCTATGGAGAGTACGTTTAGCTACAGAATTGGATGAAAGTGTGAGGTGTCCCTGATGCTCTGCTCACCCAGCATCGCCAGGCCTGCTAATCAGTAGGAATTTTCTGGTCTATATGACCAGAAATGACCATTTTAAAACGCTGAATCAACATGTTATCTAACTGGATTAAATCAACCCCTGGACCATATGGACACAATATCAGTTTCTTTGCAGAGTTTGGAAACTGATTTGGCTCTGTTTGGTTTTGGGGGAGAGTTAAATTTCACCTTACAAAAAAAAAAAAAAAAGTTGTGCAGCCCTCAGAATGATTTATGAATAGGTCTCTGATGCATAAAATCTCATTTTCTTCAGTGCATTTGTCAAGAGCTGTTCTTATGTGTGTCTTGTGCAGGACTTGGTTAGTGTGGTCCCGCGGCCTCCCACGCAGGAGGCGTATCTCTGGTGAAACTTCCTGTTGACAGGCCTCGGGAGGATCACATTGGGCAGAGCTGTTGGTGTTCGCGCTTTAACTCCCGCATTGTGAAGTTTCTCATGTTGTACTTCCCTGCGCATTAATGCTAGCATCTTTGTGTGCGGAGCAAGGGGAGTCCTAAAAGGCAGTCCTGTCAGCCAATTAGGTTTCCCTTGGCAAGTGACACGCTGTCTTTTGTGTCCTAACCCAGGAATGGTGAGCAGACAGCGTCTTCTTTGCCTTTCAAAAAACACATCTCCATAGAATAGAAATTACATATGTTCTTTGCTGGTTTAAGCATAATGTGCATTTATTATGTGGGAAAGATGGATGAGAGATCTTTAACATGCTGTGAAGGCTTTAAAATCATGTACAATCCTCCTTATTATTAGGAAACAGGCATTATCATATCTATCTCTCCAGTTTTTTATGGCAAAACTATTTTAAGATTCGTCATTTTTTAAAATGCATTTTTATTGATTTTAGAGATGAAGGGAGAGGCATAGGGAGAGAGACAGAACCATCAATGATGAGAGAGATTCATTGATCAGCTGCCTCCTGTATGCCCCCTACTCGGGATTGAGCCCACAACCCAGGCATGCGCCCTTGGCCAGAATCAAACCTGAGACCCTTCAGTTCTCAGGCCGATGTTCTTATCCACTGAGCCAAACCAGCTAGGGCAAGTTTCATCATTTTTAAACACTGCCTGCTATCACACAGAATACTCATGCTGCACCAGAAGAAGGGTGTGTGATGGGTGTCCCATTGCCTTCACAAAAGCACAGTTGAAAATTGTGAACATGTTTCCTAACAGGATGTAAACACTGGTATCTACACAAAGTGGATGCTGCTTACAAGACTATTTGGAAAGAAATGGCTGATGAACTTATGTAGCATGTGCATTTAAAGTAAAAATTCAAATCCTCACCTTTGGGGTCATGGTGATTAATTTTCATTCTAAATATAACTCTTTTTATAAGCAAGAAATCCAGTAACTATTCCCCTGTGACCAAGAACCTCAGAGGTGGAATTAATAAAGCTGTCAGGGTTTCTCTGGAATAGTGCACATCTCCCTGTGCGTCACTAATTGTGAGGTGTAAATATGCATATGGCACATCAGGAAGCTAAATGTATTAGTCTTCCAGGCTTCAGTGCCTGTTTCTGCTCTCATTTATCAAATTGCATTAAATTTGGGGAGACCATTTTGATATAAAAATAAATAAAAGTTATATAATTTTCCAGGAGAGTGACTTGCATTTTTTATACTCTCTGACAAGGGAGGGTATATATATATATATATATTTCTAATATATGGCTTTGGATATATAAAATGTTCTGTATATAAGATTATGTTCACAGCTTGGCAGAATTTGGGGAAATGCTCCTGGCAGGCAAACTATTTTTAGGTAGAAAAAGTCAAAAACCCAGAAGCAGAGGGAAGCAGAATGCAGCTTGGTTAGCCTCTCTTTATAATGTGAACCTTTCGCTGCTGTCCAGGCGAGGGCTCTCTCAGGAGGGTCCTGGGCATGGGGAGGCCGTGCTATCTGCGAGGCAGCTTCTGGTTATGTCAGCATCCAGCTCTACTTTTTTTCTCATTGATTTTCAAGAAAGAGGAAAAGATATAGAGAAAAACCGATTGCTTTCTGCATGAGCCCTGACCAGGGTCCCAGGCCAGGGAGGAGCCTGCAACCTAGGTACATGCCCTTAGCTGGAATTGAACCTGGGACCCGTAGGTCCTCAGGCCGAGCTCTATCCACTGAGCCAAATCAGCTAGGGCTAGCTCTATTCTTCAAAGCAGTGCTGCTCTCCAAGTGAATCTCACCGAGAAGGCGCGTGGCCCGTGCTTCACTGGGTGAACTCAGGGCCTGGTGCCCACCTGGATGCCCTGCCCTAGTTCAGTTCTAGCTTTGGATGCCTAGAAATCGGCCAGCACAGGAATAAGTCAGCGCGCTTTTTGCTTTGAAACAGTCAAGATGGAACACTGCCATTTAAAAAGAGTGACAAGGAATTTATAAGTGGTTTTAATTGAAACAATTATTGAAATGTTTGTCTAGTGGTTTGTTTTGTGTTTTTCTTCCCTCAGTCTCAGGTAAAATACTTAAAAATTTTATTTACTGATAGGTTAGTATATTTCTGTGTTGTTACAAAAGTTAGAAAATTAACTTCAAGGAGAAGATAGGTACCATTGTCTCATTTTACAGATGAAAGAATTGTGGCTCATAGAGATTAATAAGGGCACTTCAAGTCCTATGGGAGGCAGTGCTCTCCTGATCAGTGATGGGCTTGGGGCAAATTATAAACTGATATATCATACTACATGCTTATATATGCAAACGCTGTAAATCACATCAACCATTAAATAACTTGTGTTCTCTCTCCTTCATTGCCAAATATCTATGATATTAAAAGTGTAATATGCTAATTAGACCTGAGGGCCAAACGACCTTCAGGGTGACCTTCCAGATGAAACTGGGGCTATGCGGACCAAGCCCCTTGCAGGAATTTTGTACATCAGGCCTCTAGTACTTTCATAATGATGTGAACATCTGGCTTCAACTGAGAATATGTAATACCCACTGTGCTCTGCCCTGCTAATGCCCAGGGCCACCTGGCATACCTGCAGGAGCAGAGCTCACCTGTCCACACTCTGCCCATCCGCTGGTGTTCAGCCATGCTTTGGCCCTAAGGTCGCCCACGCTAACCTGGCCCATCCTCCCTGAGATGGATACACCTGGGGGAGATCTGCACAGGCCAAGCAGGTGGCTCAGGGCCATTTGGGATTCTGATGTCTGGGCACCTGACAGAATCATGGTCTAAATTGGAAAGGCAGGGGAGGAGCACATGCTCCAGAGAGCTCATCCCCTGCCAGGCCCCACAGAGGCCTCACCTGTAGAGAGAAATTCAAGGAAAAGAGGGCTGCGGAGCACCCCTTCAACCTGGACATAGGCATCAAAATGAATGGATTCAAATGAAGACCCTGTGACTCAATAACTGGTATTTTATCTCTCTTACCTTGGTACTTCCTAGTGCTTTAAAATAAACAAATAAATAAAAATATGGATCAGGCTAACTTACCATATCTGGAATCCTTCTTGCATGAAGAAAATAAAAGTTATCAAGAGTCAGGCCTCAGTGCAGAGCCCTAGGGTGCCTGTATGCCTTTGAGCCAAAGAACCCACAGCAGTTTCTGTGATAAGACCTTAGGAGCCCCCAGGACCACTGCTCTGCTGGCAGTGGCTCTGGTGCATTAGGTGTGGCTCTGCAGATTCCCCAGGTTGTTTCTAGTGAGTCATAGAAGCTCTTGGCAGTGTGTCTGCTATAGCTGGGGAAGAGAGGCAATGGCCAGCCCAGCCTATAGCCTGAGCATGGAGTGATAAAAGAAGAGGCCTCCAGACCGACCCCAAAAGCACATGCAAGTGAGCAATCGGGAGCCTGGAATAGAAAAGGATACGGCAGCTGCACAATCACTAACTGGCTGTGGGATATCTATCCTTTTAAGTCACAACTTTGTCCTATAGTGCATACTGGAACACTATACACACACACACACACACACACAGACACACACACACACACACACACAAAGTCTCAAGGTCTCTACTATTAAAATAGGGCAAAGCATCCAAGCAAATTGGAAAAAAAATAGGGCAAAAACATGAGTCACTTGGAAACCTGGAGGCATTGCCTGGTCAGATCGATAGCCTACTTATCACAGATTCTACAGGTATTAATGAGGATGTGGTTGTTCTGGAGTCGAGGAAGCACAACAGTTCTTACATTAAAACACAAGTGTTAATAATAGTCTCTAAATAATTTTTAAAAATCAGACATGAGGTCACTCATTAAGGAACATGAGGATGTCACAGTTATGATCATCAATCCCATGAAACAGAGCTACGTGGTTGATGTGTTATGGCAAAGATTGAGTTAGTTTTATATAGAGCCCTTGATCATTGCAGCCCTTGGAGCTTCTGGGCAGTGCCTAGTGGAGTTCTGTCCTGACCACTGAGCACTTCCTGCTGCACTGAACCTAGCTAATCACTGGATGTTATGATTTTTAAAAGTTTGAAAACACTGCCAGGTGAGAAGAGGACAATGAAATGGAGTTGAATAAATTAGAGAAAACTAATAGAGGATGTAGGTACTTGGAAAGAGTAATGAATCTGGAAATAAAAAAGGGAGGAGAACAGCTTCTGCAAGAGGGTAATAGGAGAACATAATTAGAAGAGCACCATTAGAAGGTTTTAAGGAAATAGAAAGGCAGCTGACATTCTGAAAGGATATGTTCAGGCCATGCAGCTGGTCACACCCCTTCAGGGTGCGGGTCTCCACTGGGGTGCCTGGCCAGCCTGGGTGAGGGGCTGATGGCTGTTTGCAGGATGGTCAAGCCCCCACCAGTTGGGACCCTCACCCCATGGAGGTTTGGCGAGCCTGGGTGAGAGGCTGATGGCTGTTTTCAGGCTGGCCACACCCCCTTTAGGGTGGGGGTGCCCGCTG
>NW_006300367.1:2125902-2148897 GCF_000327345.1 Myotis davidii
CAGCATGCGGGAAGCTTGACTTCCTCCATCACTGGGACAACCAAGACTCCTGCTTTCTCCAGCTCCATGGCTGCCGGCCACCATCTTGGTGGTGTTAATTTGCATATAATCGCTCTGACTGGCTGGTGGGCGTGGCTTGAGGCATAACAAAGGTATGGTGAATTTGAATGTTTGTCTTTTATTAGTGTAGATTATTTTGGAAGGGATAAGTACATAATATATAAGATCTATTCTCTTAACAAATTTTAAATTTATAATACAGTGTTATTAACTTAAGACCCTGTGCTATCTAGCATGTTTCTCAGAGTTACCTATCTTAACTGAAATTTTTTATGGCAATCACCATTTTTCTCTATTTCTATTAAGTTAAACTGTTTAAACTGCCTAATATAAGTAGTATCATGTAGTATCTGTTGTTCTGTGTTTGACTTACTTAACTTATCAAAATGTCCTCCAAATTAGTCTATGTTGTCACAAATGAGAAAATGTCATTCTTTTTTTTAAGGCTTGGTAATATTGCATTTGTGTATATACCACATTTTCTTTCTACATTTTCTTTCTACATTTGTCCACAATGGCAATGGACATTTAGGCTGTTTCCTTGTCTTGGTCATTGTAAATAATGCTGAAATAAATATGGCAGTGCAAATATCTCTTCAAGATCCTGATTTCAATTCTTTTTTTTTATTTATACCAAGCAATGGAAATAGTGGATTAAATGATAATTCTATTTTTAATTTTTTTGAGGTGTCTCCATACTATTTTACATAGTGGCTGCACCAATTTACATTCTAATCAACACTGTACAAAATTTCCAATTCTTCTTATTCTCACCAACACTATATTTTGTGTTTCTTTTCATAGCCATCCCAACCAGTGGGAGGTGATATCTCACTCTGGTTTTACTTTGTATTTCTTGAATAATCAATGATGCTCAGAAATTTTTCACACACTTGTTGGCCATTAGTATGTCTTCTTTAAGAAAATGTTTATTTGGCTCTTTTGCCTACTTGTAATCAGTTAAAGAAATTCCCTATTTTGTATATTAATCCTTCATTAGGTATATAGTTTGAAAATGTTTTCTGCTAAGAAACAACTGCCTTTCATTTTTTAATGTTTCCTTTGTTGTGCAGAAGCTTTTTAATGTGATGCAGTCTCACAAATTTATTTTTTTCTTGTGTTGCCTGTTCTTTGATGTCATATCTAAGAAATAATTGCCAAGATAAATGTCAAGAAGTTTTTCCTCTATGTTTTTTTCTAATAATTGTAGGTTTTTAAATTTACACCTTTAATTCATTTCAGTCAAAGTGATTGATGCATTCAATGTAATCCTTATCAAAATTCTAATGACATATTTTACACAAGCAGAAAAAATCCCCTATTTTCATATGAAATCATAGCAGGTCCCAATTAGAGCAAGAAGAACAAAACTAGAGTCAACACAATTTCTGATTTCAAAATATATTACAAAGTTTCAGTAGTCAAAACAGTATAGTAATGGTGTAAAAACAGACATATATACCAATGGAACAGAATAGAGAGCTGAAAAATAAACCCACATGTATAGTCAACTAATCTTCAACAAGGGAGCCAAGAATACACAATGGTGAAAAAATAGTCTCTTCAAAAAATGGTGTTGGAAAAACTTGATATTAACAAACCAAAAAGTGAAATTGGACTCATGTCATATTCCAAGAAGCATATTTTAAATTAACTAGTAATATGTCAGTAGCTCACTAGCCACATATGGAACAGCCAGACAGTTCTTTTCACTACGTTGTGCCACCTCTCTAGCCATCTCTCTTCTTTTACCACATTCTGCATAGAGCATCTAAGTCATGTGCCACACTTTAATTTTGTGGTGCTTTTGTAGGATTGAAAGGGACCAAATGGAATCCCCATTTGACACTTAGTTGTCTTGCCAACATTCGCTGCAATGGAACTATCTGCTGTCTGCCAGTGGAAGGATTTTTATTTTAATTCCTTAATTTCAAGTTCTATGAGGTTTCTCAGATAAGCCTAGCATTCTTACCTAGAAAACCTGTCACTGAAACATTCTTCACTCCTGGTTGATATTTGAGAGGTACTAAACCAAAGGTATGTAGAACAATTTCATAAATAAGAGTTTCCCCATGAATTTAGGTTTTCCATGTATGATAGAATGCAGTTCTGAAGTTAACAAGTACAGGGGACTAGAAAAGAAAAAGGAAGAAAAACTAATATTGTATGCCTTAGGGCAAGTTAGTCATGCTTCTGATATGAAATTAGTTATAAGTATAAGACCTTTATAGGAAAGATTTTTATCTCTGATTTCACCTTGAAGGAAGGTTTGACTGATCAAATTAAAATCTAATCAAGAAAAACATGGACCAACATATCTCCCAGTTGTCATTTATGATAATATACCCTTAATTTATTTAAACTTTACACTTAATGAATGTCTAAGGATGGATCCATCAAAATCTGTACATGATCAGATGGTGAGCCCAATCCAAGGAGAGAATATTCAGGGCCAAATATCCAACATTCTAAGTTTAGTCTTACTGAAAACTTCTTTGCCATTTGGGTAATTTAGTGACTTTAATAAATATCAAAGTTGATATTAGTAAACATGTGACATGCTCTTTCAATCAAAACTCATTCATGAGAACTTTAATATTTTTCTTCTCTGGGCTGCTCAAGAAAAATATCTTACTTTGGAGTTATTTGGGCGTGTTACACATTTAAAAAATAACATAGACAAAGGAGTGTGCACCACGGTTAAGGACCAGGACAGTAAGCAGTAAGCACATTCACACCGAGTCAGATGAATTGGGTGGAAAATACTACAGATGCCCAGTGTAAAGGTATTTTAGCAGAATTGGGAATGAATGACATGTGACTCCCATGACAAGAACAAGATGCAACAAAAGATTGGGGTTGCAGGAAACATCATCCAGCTGACCACCTCCTGTGGACGATGGTGCCGACTTAAGATGGGGAGAGAAACTTAATGGCTTTGAAGGGCATCTCCAAACTTGAGATTCTACCATAAAATATTATTCTCCCACAGTCACATGTAAAATATGTGTTGCCTTCTGAAACGTAAGAGCAGAGTGCTTTTAACCTTGTCCGTAAAATGGGATGCCTGCTAGTGAGGAGTATATATTTTGACCTGAGACTTGTTTTCCCATAAGTAATTAACGATATACATTTCCATGCAAGACAAGGCTCTCCTCATCTCATTATATGGAGGGTGAAAAATCCAGGCCCTCTTTGGGCAAGGAAGTTTTGTTTATACTTGTCATTGACCATCTGCCGCCAAAGAGGAGGAACCATAGAGTCCTATAAACTACAAGTTCTGGCATTACACTTGCCATGTTTCAAAATGAATACAATATACAGGAGCTATCCTGAAACCTAAACACGCCATATAGTTATCTCTATCTCCAGGAAACCCCAATATGCACTTTCATATTGGAGATTGGGTGAACCCATTCCTCATTAAGTTTCAACTACAAAAGGTTTACTATATATTACTGTGTTGTATTAAAATAAATACTGAGCCAATCGTCTTTTTTCAATATTATTATTAGTAGTAGTACTCTCATGATCAGCAATTACCTTAGCACATCAATTAGGATAGGTCTATATGCTAAGAAGAACACTCTTAATTAGGAACTGGGGTGTTAGGTATTAGGTAGAAATGTGAGAGAGAGAGAGAGAGAGAGAGAGAGAGAGAGAGAGAGAGAGAGAATAATATGTTTCTATTTGTTTTTCTGCAATGAGAAATCCCATGGCAGGCAATCTGGGGCTGGTAGAGCAAATATCAAATAACTAGTCGGTGTAGTCAGTACAGGAGTAGAATTTGAATCCAGGTTTGTCTGAAGTCAGGGCCCATACAGTTGAAGTCATCACTATGTTGACATACAGAAGGAGCCAGTGACAGCCACAGGAACAGGTCCTCTTGTAACTGACTATTACCTTTCTGCCAAGTGTGCCCAGGCTTGGAGCAGCAATTCTCTCACTATGTATGCTGTCAGTGCCAGCTCATCCTCTAGGCACTAGGGATATTGCAGCATCTTCACTAGATGGGATTAATGCTAAGACAGCTGAAGGAAGTTTCAGGGCAAAAATTGCATATTTCTCAAATACAGATGAAGCCAGTCCCTAAAGTAGAAGTTAGATGGGAAAATAAGATTATTCGACTTTCTCAAGATACTCAAGATCATCAGGTCTAATGGACTTAATGCCATATTCAAAGGGAGACATCAAAGATAACAAGATTATAATGAGGTATAAGAAGATTCTGCTCATTTAAGTCTCACCAAAGGAATCACAAACTATTTTCAAAAGAAGAAAATACTGGAAAAGAGTAATGTATTTGCTTCTACAGATAAGTAATCCAGACTTTAGAAAACATTTACCTTTGCCTAATTATTCATTGTAGTCAACTTTATATGTTAATAAGCAAATCTTAATACCCCAGATGTCCAATCATGTGTTCACTTACCTGTCCACAGTCAGAACAGAGCCCTAGACAACAAATTAGGAGATATTTGTAACAAACCGGTCTCAGGTGGGGGATATAGTTCCTTTCCTGAGTGACCAAAAGTTCAAGATGATTAAGAATGCTTCCACGAGACCCAGGCATTCCAAGGTGGGACTTTTGGCTAAAGAACTGTACCTTTGACAAAGAACCCAGACTGCAGGAGCGCCACATTCTCATATTGAATTACAGGTGGTCTCCAGCCCTTGATCATACCAATGCTTTGAGTGAATCTTCCTTATTCTTTTCCCACTTTTCCCCTTTTAATTATGTCCTAGGTTCTGTGTGAGGAAGCGTATGCCTTCTATATAATGCTTCTACCATAATTTCCCATGTGCTTTATTTTTGCCTCAGGTCATGATTTGTAAAAAGTTTGTTTCTATTTATTCCCTCACTTTTGTATTTAATATTTCCTGAAAACGTGGTAGGCATCAATTGTTTTATATTTCTCACTTTGTAGAACTAAAAGAGACAAGTTTCAGAACCACCCTTGTTCGTTACCCCAAAGCACAGAAAGAACTCAGCATTTTGTTGACTGTATGCCACTGTTGCTCAGACAGTCCTGACTTTTGCTTATGATCTGAGCATAACTACTTCCAGTGAGATTTTTGTCCTCAATACTTATACTTTGGAGGATGTATTCATCCTAGTTAGAACCAAAGGAAATGTGGTTCCTGAAGTTGGTGACCATTTTCCCTGTGTAGTCTACAAGAGACTAAGACAACTTATGTCATCTGAGTTGACAAAGCAGTATCATCATTGCATAGGGAATTGAACTTCAGAGTCTCCCAGAACTCAGTCCCCTCTAGAATGCTCTGGGTAGCATTAGGTTATACTGTAAAAGTGATGCTAGTAAATTAATACATATTGACTATATACTATGTACTAGGCTGTGCTAAGGGCCCTCAACAACCAACTAACCCTCTGCAACGATCCTTAGGGCAGGCATGTGTATGTCCATTTTCTTGTTGTGAACACTGAGTTCTGATAAGTGAAGTGAGATGCCCAGGTTATTTAGCTGTAACGTCACTGGAATTGAACTTGGGTGATGGATATGAGTTCACTGCATTGAAATAGTTCTACTCACAAATTCCACAGACCCCGTTCTTGCTTGGCTGTGGATACAGGTGCTACAATGATCTGAGACAGAGGGATGGGGTAGGAGTCATACCATTATACTCAAAGAGTATGTGTAATTGCCCACCTCCTGGTAGAATCTGTTAGATTTATACTCCAACCCCTTTCCCTCCACCCTACCCAATATATAACTATTTTCACCAAAAAATAAGGTGTTAAATCTAACCTTTGACCCATGCATTTCAGCCTTCTAGCATTATCTTTCATTTGATACTTATATAACTTAAACATCTATTTGCTTGAAGAAAATTTAGTATTTCCCACCTATCCTTAAGCTCCCACTCTCTTTTTAAAGCTTCTGTTTTTCCTAGCTTTATTTATTCACATGTAATATTGTGTATTACATGTGAATACCATCAATAGTGTATAACTGTTGAATTGATACACTTATGAATTGTAAAGTAATTACCACCATAGCTTTGGTTGTCACCTCCATTTTATCACAAAATGACCATTTTTTTGTTTGTGGTGAGAACAGTTAACATCTATTCTCTTAATGTTCAAGGGCCACTCTCTTTTAAATGTCCCAGTCACCTTCCCTGTGGTCACTGCTCGCCAGGAGGCCCCTACACCCTCACGTGAATAAGGCTGCTTCTTGTATACAGGGAACTTCTTTTGAAACGTTGGTGACAGTGTAGAGTGATTGTAGCAACAAAAAGAAGGCAATGAGTCAACCAAGACTTCGAGCCACTTCCCCTGTAGTTGTCGGCTGTTCTCCAGGAGATACACTGGCCTCTCCCTTCTTAAATCCCAGTTCCCCGAAAACATCCCATCTTCAAATCAAGCCCCTTCTCTTATCTCATATTTTTACATAGCCCTGCCCCCTGACCCCCCCAAAAATAGGTTTTTATTTTACTTACAATAACTTTAAAATTCTAAAAATAACAAACAAAAATTCCTCTACGTCGGAACAACCACGTCACCCTAAGAAGAAAGCGCCCTTTTCCTGTGGCTCCTGCACTCTGCCATGGAAGTAGCTTTGTGACATTCCCATGCCAGGGCACGTTTACTGGGTGGTTTTCCTACACAGAAGAGCTCGCTCACTCTTCTCCACCACTCTAGAACAAAAACATGCTGAAGTCGGCTTTGAAACTAGCATTTTTCTTCTAATGATAGAAATAAAACCTATTTAATTAATCACTAAACACACATTTATGAGGCACGGGCAATGCTGCCTCAGGGTGAGGAAGGTTATGAGGAGTGCAGGAGCATATGGATCCTCAAGGACCTTGCAAGTTGCTTGAGAGAAAAAATCCGGGAAAAACAGACAAAAAAAGAAAGGGTGAAAAGGCCAGTGTTTCTCCCACACCTCTCCTCCGGCCCAGTTACAGGAAACTGGTTTGAAGATTAAAAGGTAAACATCTATGGAAAGAAATATGCTTGTAAACTTTAAGCAAATCAATTAAACTTAATTAAATGCTTACTTATTTTCCAAATGCCTGTCATCTGAGTAAGGGATGGAACCCATGGACTTTAAGAGTACTTTAAAATGATATTTTGTGAAATATTGAGCACTGTACAAGTAGACAACATAGACTGATAAAAATACTTCACCATAGGAATTTTAAGGTGAAGAATTTCTTCTCAGAATGAGATATTGTTTTGTTTTGTTTTTCCACGTGGAGGTATTCACACCACTACTGTCTCTATAAAACTCATGAACATCAACCACAAGGAAAAGCCAGATAATTGAGGAAACTTGGCAAGGGTGGATTCTCCTGGGACCAATTACACAAGCAAATGTTCCCCAGCAAAAACTAGAACAAGCAAGCAGGTAGTAGCTAAAGCCCACTCCCAAGAAATGCCAACCCAGAGCTCTGGTGGGATGGATTCCTTCAGGACCCTGGGGGTAAAAAAGCTTTAGCGCTCTTTCTTCAGTGGCAGGTTCGCAAACCCGCTGCAGGGGTATTGCTGACCAAGTATGGAAGCTAGGTGGGGCTTGTTAAGGCAGAAAGTAAAAAGCATCTTGTGCAGCTCTCCTGCCCCAGGTGCAGGCCAAGCGGCTGGCTTTTTTAGTAACTCACCCATGCCCTGCCCTCACCCAGATGGCATTTGTCCGCAGGCCAGTTACACCTTCATTCTCATTCTTAACTCTTTCCTGATCCCTTCTTCTAGTCCTGGGATGAATCAGCCCTTCACTGTGTTTGAGATGCAAAGATGCCAGGCAGTGTGGCTTTCCAGCAGATATCTCAAAGTTTAAATCAGTGGTTCTCAACCTTCTGGCTCTTTAAATACTGTTCCTCATGTTGTGACCCAACCATAAAATTATTTTCGTTGCTACTTCATAACTGTAATGTTGCTACTGTTATGAATCATCATGTAAATATCTGATATGCAAGATGGTCTTAGGCGACCCCTATGAAAGAGTCGTTCGACTGCCAAAGGGCTCGCGACCCACAGGTTGAGAACCGCTGACTTAAGTAGAGATTCTAATTAGTGCTCAAGAACAAAACATCTCATTGGTGGCAAAACAAAGGCCTTGGAAATTAAAAACAGCTGAGTAATTTGAGTCTAATGATTAGCTACAATGAGCCTCAGTATATGTACTTCTCAAATGGGAATATTAGTTCGTTCTGAGATTTGGAAGTGATGGGTATTAAGAGCCAGGTGATGGTTTGTGATTTTAATAAAAGTGGCCTGGTCCTGGAGTGGTTCTCCCTTCCTTCACTATTGGAATTGTCTGTGATGGTTGCTGAATGCCATGGATGCGGGACAGCATCACAGCCAGCCTTCCTGGCAGGTTGGCCTGTCTCAGCATATGCATTCATCAAGCACCTCCCTTCCGTGCTTCACAGTTGACATTTTCTGTCTATTCCTGCAGAGACTTGAGATGCGTCTCCTACTGGCCATGAGCTCCATCAGGACAACACCATTTTGTTGTGTTTTCCTTTTTGCATCAGTGGGAGCACCCCAGGCACACAGAGAGGCCCAGCTAGGCACACATGACTATTGACCAAATTTAAACCCTTGAGAAAATATGTTCCAGTTTCACTGGTGAGAAAGCTGAAGAGCTGAAAGAATAATTGTTCTAAATTAGCATAGGTAGCACATGGATGCCCATAGATTCAGACCTAAAAGTGACTCTAGAGCAATGATTCTCAACCTTCCTAATGCCGCGACCCTTTAATATAGTTCTTGATGTTGTGGTGACCCCAACCATAAAATTATTTTCGTTGCTACTTCATAATTGTAATTTTGCTACTGTTATCAATCGTAATGTAAATATCTGATATGCAGGATGTATTTTCAGGGGTTGTGAGCCACAGGTTGATAACTGCTGCGAGACAATACAGTTTCTACTAAGATAGAAGATATCTCATTACCATCTTTTATTTTACCTGGTATTTATAGGTGAATAAAAAGAACCTTAGAGGATGGTAAAGAGCTCAGCCAGGCAGGTTTCTGCCAATGTAGGGCTCAGACCCAGGCCCCCTAATAGATGTCCAGAGCTCCTTCCCTCTCACTCATTCTCTTTTAACCATGAACACCATTCTCAGGATGGGCCTGGCCACTTAACTGTCCTGTCTGCTGGCTGCCCGGGATATGCCTGACCCAACAAGAACAATGTTTTCTTACCCCCAGGGTCCTGAAGGAATCCATCCCACCAGAGCTCTGGGTTGGCATTTCTTGGGAGTGGGCTTTAGCTACTACCTGCTTGCTTGTTCTAGTTTTTGCTGGGGAACATTTTCTCTGAATATTTCTGACAAGCAGTCAGGCCATTTACGGAAGTGTGTCTTGAACCTAGGAGGGCAGGAGTGCCATACTGCTGAGAGGCTAAGTAAGAGGGGAGGCAAGATTCACCAGCTCTATAGCAGAGGGTGAGCCGACTGGGTGCCGGGCGAGCCTGTGTGAGAGAGATCCTGGCGCATGTGCCTCTGGAGCCCAGCATGGGCTCTGAGCTGTTGCTCTTATAAGCCAGGAGGCTTGTGGGCTTCTCTCAAGGACGTCGGATAAAACTTCAGCCTGCCAAGGTAAATGACTTCAGGGGACCTTCTCTGTCTGGCAATATTAATTTTGCTAGCAACCGTTGTCTAGCCCGCTGAGAATAAAGAGGGCCTTTTCCAGTAGACTAGCCCAGTATCTGTGCTTATCCTCTACTCAAGCCTAGGATGCACCAGTACAGCTGAGCCAGTGGCAATATCAGAATATTTTCTGGCCAATTGATAAAATGCCCTAGCTGTTCAAATAGCCCCCATGACACTTAGGCCATCCTCTTGCTCCCCAGAAACACCCAGTCTTACCTGATGTAGCATTTAAACCAGGGGCCACCATGACCCATCTGAAACGATGGCGCCAGAACCCTGGTGGGCAAAGACTCATGAATGACTTTAAATTCTTCTCTGCTTTTGAAACTCTTTTGACTTACTTGGTTTCTTGTTAAACCGTAAACTTTTTGAGGGGCAAGACTCTGCTTAGTTTACTCTTTTAGCCGTAACCCTTCAAGCAGAGTTGGAAACAGCCTCTCGTCTCGAGATATGAAAAGACACAGCAGCATTTTAGTACAGTTTGCTGTTCGAGGGCAGGTCAGTGGTTGAAGTGTGAACATACATTCAATGGTGTGGACGTGCTGTCTTTCCCCAGGACCATGACTCACTTTAGAGGATGAGGTTACAGGCAGTTCCTCCTTTTTGCTCATGTTACATGATTCTTCTGTTTACATGGAATTTTGCCATGTCACCAGAGTCCCCAGACTTTTGTCCCGTGAGCTGTGGCCACCTGGGGCAGCCTCCCACTAATCTGGTACACCTAGTGACATCTGCATAGGATGTCTCTATTTTCGTGGTCCTCTTTTTTAAATATATTCCATTGATGTTTTACAGAGAGGAAGGGAGAGGGATAGAGAGTTAGAAACTTCGATCAGGTGCCTCCTGCACACTCCTTACTGGGGATGTGCCCTCAACCAAGGTACATGCCCTTGACCGGAATCGAATCTGGGACCCTTGAGTCTGCAGGCTGACACTCTACCTACTGAGCCAAATCAGCTAGGGCAGTGGTCGGCAAACTCATTAGTCAACAGAGCCAGAAATCAAAAGTACAACGATTGAAATTTCTTTTGAGTTCTGGGCATGGGCCATGAAGTTTCAATTGCACTTTACGTGTGCGCCCGCACGTGGTATTTTGTGGAAGAGCCACACTCAAGGGGCCAAAGAGCCGCATGTGGCTCAAAAGCTGCAGTTTGCTGACCACTGGGCTAGGGCTTTCGTGGTCCTCTTAAGTGAAGTTACCTATTCAGTATGCAATGTCGGAGGCGAGATTCCATAGTCATTGAACATTGCTGGCCAACCTACTGCGGCCTTTCCTCTCACCCACAGCTTTGAATCTGTGTCTTCCATGTTATCACAGATAGCATACTGCTTTTTAAAACTGAAAAGTTCAAATATTCCAATAGATCTTGGCTATTGTAAGTAATGCTGCAATGAATATAGGGGTGCATATATTTTTTTAAAATTCATGTTTGGGTTTCTTCAGATAAATTCCCAGAAATGAAATTGCTGGGTCATAAGACAGTTCCATTTTTACTGTTTCCACCAGAAAGCAGGAGGACAGCTGTCTGTGTGGGCGGGAGCGGGGGAGGGGACTGGGGCTGGGGTGGAGGGTTGAGCAAAAAAGAAAAAGGAGGAAAAAAAACAACAACTCATGGACAAGGACAACAGTGTGGTGATTACTGGGTTATTAACCAGTGTTACCCCAGTTCATTCAATAAAAGGAAAGAAAAACTGAAATGGTCACATTTTCCTCAGAACATCATTAAATGCAGGGAGTTTTGTCACTCGGACACATTCCATCTGGAATAATGAAAATATTGTTACAAATAACACATTTATTTAGTCAATACTTTTTATTTATTGATCTCCTGCCATGTAGCAGATGCTTTAAATACATTGATTTTTTGTTGTTATCATTCACAACACTCCAAACTAGGTCTCATCATCTTACCTATGAGAAAACCAAAAGCCAGAGAAATCGTATCACTTCCCTGAGGCCGCCCAGATGCCAGTTGGTGCTGGGATGCACTTGGGTCTGCGTGGCTCCAGCTTAGACACCTGACTCCTGGCCGAGCCATGTCTGTCCCTCCCTCAGACTGTGCCCTCTCAGCAAGGCCTGCCCATTCTGCCAGCAGATATGCAACCTTACCAGCCTCACAATTACACTTTGCAGCAGAGCCTAGAAACCCCAAATGACTTTGAGAGCTGCAAAAATTCAGATGCGTGGGTCCTGTGCACAGACATTCTGCCTGCATTGGTCTGGAGAGGACAGTGCAGAAGCGACCCTGGGGTTATTAGGAAGACCAGATTCCGAGGACGCGTTGGGCCAGAGTTTCTATATTACGCCAAGGCCCCAGCTGGTGCGCAGACAAACACGTGACTGGCAAGGCCCGGAACTATGCCAACCCCTCCCAGCAGGCCCAGCTGCTTTCCTCCAGCTTGTGCTGCTCCTGGGGCAGGTCTCCAGCCAGGGCCAGCACTCTACCCTCGGCTGCTTCTCCCAGCAGCTCCTGTGGAAGCTCTGGTTTGGACTCAAATACCTGCTAGTGAGGAGAAGAAAAGGGATTGTGTGATGAGGTCTGGGATTGTGTAATAAAGGGTATCAATACTAATAAAAGGGTACTATGCTAATTAGACTGAATAGACTGGATGTCTTCTCGATGTCCTTCGGGACAAAGCCACAGTGGCTGCGAGTGGCCGAGGAGAGCCGGCAGCCATGGCGGATGGCAGTGGCAGCAGCAGCAGGGTGGTGGTGGTGGGGGTGCCTTCCCCTGATCGGCCCAGTTGCCCCCCCGCAGAGGGTGGCCAGACTACAGCTTAAGCCTGCTCCCTGGGGGGATCGGGCCTAATCCATCAGTAGGACATCCCCTGAGGGCTCCTGGACTATGAGAGAGGGCAGGCCAAGCTGAGAGACCCTGTCCCAGTGCATGAATTTTCATGCACAAGGCCTCTAGTTGTGTAATAAGTCAGGGCCAGGACTGAATGGCGCAGGGAGCACATAGTGTTCTCCTCTCCAGCTGGGCTCCAGGCTAGCCCTCTCTAGGGAATGCTGGCCCTGACGGATGCACTGCCTCTGGTATTCGCAAAACACTCACCAGAAAAGCCCCTTGTCTGCTTCCTCCTCACAAAGAGGTCAAAATCATCTTGGTCTTGATAGGAAGGAAGCATGCAGCAGGATCAGCTGTAACCGACACTTCCGTGTTCTGTGCTGAACAAGGGACTTCACAGTGTTCTAGGAGATATAGTCTCATCATCCCCAATGTATAGGGGAGGAAACTGAGCTCATGGCTTTAATGCTTGACAGCCACAGTCTGTAAGCACCCTGGAAGACTGGAACCAAGGCTGTGTGCTGCATGTTAAGAGCATAAATTATGGATGGCAAATGATTTGCAGCCTTTTAGGGATGGAAACTTAAACATGCATCTTTCTTAGCCCTTTCTTGATGCTCTGTATTGCTCCCTCAGTTTCTAGTAATGATGACTATCTCACTGGTGAATTGGACTGCCACTCTATTTAAAAGGGACACAACACCTGATCAACTATGTAACATTGGGAGTATGTTAGTTATGCCCAAAATGAGCAGCGAGTGTATGTATAGATGTGCCCACCATCACAAGGGCTGGGTCTTCAGATGCACCAGTTTAGAGCCGATATGTCCTCAGTTTACAAGTAGCTTAGGAGCTTCTCTGTTTAACTTCAGATTTCATTCCTGTGCAGCTGATTGGTTTTAGGTCCACAACCAAGGAAAGCTGCATATATTTTGGTTTAATGTTCAGAAATATAAAATTTTGAAATTTAGAGTGAATTTGAATACTAAAAAATGGAGGAAATCTTGATTCTAGTAAGGTTTAAAGTGTGGTAATTAAACCAAATTGCTAAAAAATTAAGTACCAACTATCACAACTCTTCAGAGATATTCCCATTTGCTTGTCAAGCCAATCAGCTAGTCAACACATGTTTATTGACAACTCTGTATACTGGATCCCTCTTCAGTTCTAGGAATCGAACCACTGAGACATAAAGCCTGCCCACACAGAGCTTTTGTCTTTTATAGAAATGGAAATATTTTATTTTCCTTACATTTTCTTCCTTTATTCATTTTAGAGTGGGCGGGGGGAGGGGGAAGGGGCAGAGACAGAAAAGTCTATCCACTGCCTTCCACAGAGGCCTGACCCAGGATTGGATCCAACAACCTAGGCATGTGCCCTGTTTAGGAATGGGAATCAAACCCGTGTCCTTCTGGTGCATGGGATGACACTTAGTCAACTGAGCCACACTGGCAAGGACCCTTTTCTTTATTTTTAAACAGAATATTTGCTTGTTATTCCTAGAGTGTTTCATCTTGTTCTAATAGAAGACCTATAAATTCTGATAAATACTGTTTTTGACTTAGTGATCTTCAAGGTACTTCATGTGGTAGTAAAAAATAAGACTCTCTGATACCTGCTATTTTAACTAAAATACATCCCTAAATCTCCCCGTCCGAAATGATTCTCCAATCCTACATCCTGCCTTATTTCCCATTGGCATTTCATATTCTGTAAAATTATTTATGTATACCTTCACACATCCTGCCCACCTAGCAGCATTGGATGTAAATGCTATGGCCACATACATTTTTGTCTAGTTTGATAGTATGTGACCAAAACCAAGAACAGGACCTAGGAAATAGGCAATATCCAACAAATATACCTTGGATGAGTTCCATAGCAAAGAATTCTGCACTGGATGAGAGGTTAATAAGAAATGTCATCTTAGGCTTCTCTATCCAATCAGAGATTTACAATTCAGTTTCCTGGTTCCCATTAATAATCATAATTAATCACCATTAATAGTGGGTTGCGCCTGACGTGTATGATCAGTGTGATTTCGTGGCTAGTAATCCAAGGACACTTCTCTCCTATCAAAACAGCACTCAGTATTATCGTCTACTGCATTGTGCTGTTTCAGTCTTCAAAGATTTCTGGTACAAAAACTATTTTTTTTTCTTTTCCACCTTCTGAGGACTATTTCACTAATTATAGACACCTTTGACTTTTGTCAAGGATAAAAAGTTAACATTCCCCATATTGCTTTAATAAATATTGTTTTTAATGAAGTTGGTGACTAGACTATTGCTAACAACAGTAGAGGAAAGAATGTATGGTGAGTTTTTACCTGCCTTAATAGCCATAAAATTGGTTTTATAGGGCTTACATTTATGGCCATTTAAAGAAGTATAAAAATGGTATGAGTTTATGTATACACACTTGTCATCAGTCCCTATAATATTAAAACATAAGAACATTCGTTTAATAAAAATAATTTATGCTTTTTTTTTCTCCCAGCAATTGACATTTATGTCTACTATGCAGTCAGACAGTGGACCAAGGGAACACACACTCAGTGCATTTTATTTCCTTTAAACTTCATTAAAGTCCTCTGAGGTAGAAAAAACATTTTCCAGAAATGCAGAAACTGAGGGTCACAGAGATCAAAGAGCTAATGAGAAATTTAATCCCCATTTTGAACCAGACATGCTCACTGTCCCGGGCTCTGTGCATGCTGTGGTCGAGGCTGATATTAGACTCAGTGTAGCTGCAGATTGTGAGAGGTACATATATAACATAAAGAATAACCTTTTATCTAATGATGTGCCTGGGAGACTCTACTAAGATATATATCATTTATTTAAGTTACATATTAAAACACATAAAATATATGTAAATTACATTACATCCTTATATGTATATACATATATGTATATATACATATATATTCTGGTGCTAGGATTATGAGTGCTTCTTTATTTTCTAATTTATATGTATTGTTCTAAATTGCTACAAGGAACATATGTTACCTTTCACGTGTATGCTGTAAGATAGCGAATAGGTTTGGGGAGAGCATCTATACATCTTTGGAGACTAATTTTAAATTGCGCTAACCATGAGAACCTCCCTGTGCCTTGGAACTGCTGAGAAGCAGGTTGTTAGGCTGATGGGTCACTGGTCTGCCTCGTCACCATGTATCTGGAGATGAATTACTTATCAAGCCAGTGCTAATGCGCCTTCCCTTCTGCAGCACTTCCGACAACTCAGTCGCTACTAGATGACATATTCAAACAGCACTGAGCTTGTTTACTGTCCCCCGGTGAGTTGAATTTGGAAATCACTATAAAAGTTACAACTGCAGTTATTTTCTGCTTTCATCTGCTGAAAAAAAGGGGGATCACTTCAGCCCATACCTTGAATGCAAGGCTGTTCTAAAAATCTGTTGTCTCTATCTACTCTATACACAGATCTTTGAAATTGGGCCCAATGATGCAACATAAATTTTACAAAAGTGATTTTCAACTGCCAAGACTATTTGGGGATTTACCATTCAATTTCTATTACTCACAGGTCTTCAGCTTTTTTTAGGCAGTTCTAGTCCAAATGTTCTCACCAAATAGCTCTGTCATCATCAGTAGATCACTTGGTCTCCCTCTATCCCAGTATTTAAATGTGTAAAATGGGAACTATCACATCTGCAAGGCATTCAACAGAAATTCTGTGACTGCTGTTGGCTGTGGTGGTGCCAGGGCAGGCTGTGTGCTTCAACAGCTGGGTTCTCTAAGTCATGCAGCAGCCCACCCTCTGGCTCTACTTGTTACTCACTCCAGCTGTTGGTAAGCCTCTGGCCCTCTTGAAGTCTTAGTTCCCTATTCTTTTTTATTTTTAAAATATTTTATTGATTTCAGAGAGGAAGGGAGAGGCAAAGAGAGAGAGAGAGACAGAGAGAGAAACATCAATGATGAGAGTGAATCATTGATTGGCTGCCTCCTGCACACCACATACTGGGGATGGAGCCCACAACCAGGCATGTGCCCTTGCCCCATGGAACCTGGAACCCTTCAGTCTACAAGCTGACACTCTATCCAGTGAGCCAGAACAGCTAGGGCAGTTCCCTACTCTTAAAGTAGGAATGATTACATACATACCTCAGAGTTGTTTGGATAGAAAAGTAAATCATCTTTGTAGAGAAATTGGCACAATATCAGTCACAGAGTGAGTTTTTTGGTGGATGGTAGATGTAGCTGTCTAAAGAGGTAGATACAAATTATTTTGAATGTTACTCCCAAAGATATGCTGGTAATTACTTCATGATGTGTGCATGCATATATATATTCATTATTGAAAAATTGGGAGAAAAAATGGAGCTGGGACTCATAACCCTATCACTACTTTCTACTACCATTTTTAACTACTATTGACACTTTGGTATTCTTTTTCCTTTATATTAATTCTTTAATCATTTTTATATATTTAGTCATATACATTTATAAAAGTTTTATGATACATTTATCATTCATCAGCAATCAAAGTACTTAACTTTGCTATTATAAATAATGGACATTTTAATTAATATTTTCACTATGAAGCAATTATGGGAAATTTTTAAATTTAAAAACTACAAAATAAGATGAAAAATTATACTCATTTTTAACTTCATTGGTCAGACATAGCCACTATTAGCATTTTAAAATATTTCTTCTGGATTTTTTTTAGATGCATACATCTAAGATTTGATTCAAGGTACCAGTCATTGTAAGACCTACCATTATCTCCTTTAAAAAAAAGAAAAATGCTACCAAATGAACATTGAGCACAATGCTTTCTTATCACTTAGAACTTTTATTTTGTATGTTTTGAAATGGACCTCTAAAATTATATAAGGAGAGGTTTTCTTTATCATAGTATTAGTAGTATTATTGTGCATACATAATAAGAAAATAGGTGAAAAATACAATGAGAAAAATATTTATAAAACTCTCCCACATCCGGAGTCTCCGTCCTGACACCCATGTCTGTGTCCAACACCATCTCCTCCTCTGTGCTGTTGCTGTCCCACATGAGCACTGAGTTTTCAACACTGAATCATAGTATAGTATTTTAACACAATATTAAATCAACACTTGTAGGACTAACAGTGCACATAGCTAATACAGCGACAAAGCTATGCCTTCGCTCTGCTCAAGCCCACACAGCTCTCCTTTGGCCAACGGTCTCCTGAAGCCTGTGAGCCATTCCGAGGGCCAGCCTGACCTGAGTCATAGGCAGCTTAGAACTAGCAAAATAGAAACATTTCACTTAATTTTTAATTAAATAATTAATTATTTTCTGCAGGTTTTTTCTTTATTGATTAAGGTGTTACATATGTGTCCTTATCAGCCCACTGTCCCCCTACACCCCTGGCTAGTGCCCTTACCCCCCTAGTATATGTGTCAATTGGTTATGCTTATATTTTATAAAACTCTCCCACATCAGGAGCCTCTGTCCTGAGATACCTGTGTCTGTGTCCAAACCATCCCTCCTCTGTGTTGTTGCTCTCCCACATTTAAATTTAATCGTTTCTTTTTAAACATTTCCCTTTAATATTAATTTGGGACCACTTCCCAGTATCTTCAAAACTCTTTTAAAAATCATTCATTTCAGAGTATTCAACAAATGAAGAGCAAAGATCCTTAGCTTTTGAGACTACTAGAAAATTACCATTATTGAGAACAAAGCTTGCAAATGGAAATACATTGCAAACTCTATAACTGCATGTTGGAATATCTTGACATCTGGGAAGAATGCTTTGATGGAGTGTCTATTTTTAATTAGATAAATTCATGTTTTATATCAGAAGGAAATGAAATTGAGAAAGCCTATGACTTCATGTAACTCTAAACCTGATAAAACATGCAAGAGAATCGTAGAAACAATTTATTTGACAAATTTTGTTGTATAAAAGTATCTATTAGGAAAAAATACTGTGAAAGAAGGCAAAAACTGCATATACAGAATATTTGGGCTAAAATATATAAACATTTCTATACCCTGTTTTTTGAACTGGAATAAACCCAGTGACTGAAGTTTCAGAGCAAAATAAGAATGAGAGGGGTACAAACAGAGATGTGGAGATGGAGGCTAAAATGCCTCTCAAGCTTAGAGATCTTGATAAAAGGTTTGAATGTAATACTACGTGCTATGGGCAGCTACTGGAATTTTCTACAGTGAAATAATGTGACCTTAAAACCTACTTTTGGCGTGGCCATTGTGGATCAGTCGGTTGGGCGTTGTACTGTGCACTGGAAGATTGCTGCTGGTTGGCTCCCTTTCAGGGAATAGGCCTGGGTTGTTGGCTCGATCCCTGGTAGGGGTGTTCAGGAGGTGGCCAATGGGTGCTCACAGTGAGGTTCTCTCTCTCTCTCTCTCCAAAAAATCAATAAAATATTTTTAAAAACTACTTATTTTCCTGTAATAAAAAAAGTTTATCTATAATGTTATTCTAATGTGGAAGGGAGAGTATACTATATATCTCAGAATAATGCATTTCTTAATTATATATCTATAACAATAAAAGGATAATATACTAATTAGACCAAACGTCTTCAGGACATCATTTCAGACATCCTTCCTGATGAAGCTGGGGCCAAAGAGAAGTAGCCAGGGTCCTGCAGATGGCCCAAGGGAAGCCAGTCTGGGTCCCAGGTGCTGGAGAGAAGTCAGTGGCAGCAGCCCGGGGAAAGGAAGACCTACTCTTGCACAAATTTTCGTGAATTGGGCCTCTAGTGTATGTGTGTGTGTGTGTGTGTGTGTGTGTGTGTATGCGCGAGCGTGTGTGTGTATACAGCCTAAGCGACCTTCTGACCATTCAACCGTCCGACTGGTAGCTATGATGCATAATGACGACCAGGGGGCAGATGTTTCGACCGGTAACTATGATGTTCACTGATCACCAGGAGGCAGATTCTCAATTCAGGAGCTACTGAGCTGTGGTGACTTGGCAGCTGCGGTTCTCAGGTGACGCAGCCAGAACCAGAGAGGAAGGAGACCGATTCTGGGTGCATCACCTGAGAACCACCCTCTCGCACTCTGGGACCCCTTGGGGGATATCGGAGAGCCAGTTTCAGCCTGATCCCCGCAGGCCAGGCTGAGAGACCCCACCTGCCAGAGGGACCCTGCTCACTCTGCAGACACCCTTGGAGCCCCAGAGCCACCCCAAGTGTGGCCACCCAGAGAGGGACTGTAGGAGATTGGCTCCAGGGCATGTCCAGCCCTTCTCACCCAGTCCCACCCCGCCAACCACCTTCTAATTAATTTCATTTCAATGTGCAGGAATCCGTGCACCGGGACACTAGTATTTTACATTTTAATGTATAACTTTGTATAAAACTAGAGAGTAGAACTTGAACATGATTCTTAAATTGACTTTTTTTTTTCTTTTGAGTAACTATACAGGTCATTCCAGATTGCTTTTTAATGAGACTGTTCTTCTCCGTTTCAAGCTCTGGGGCTCACCATGGGCAGGGGTGGTGTGAGTCAACTCCCAGAATAGACAATGTGGTGCAGAGGAGAGAACACAGGGCTGTCTGCAGGGCTGCTTCTCAGCCTGTAAAACAGAATGCATAGGGAGCCCTTCTGATGACTTTTCTTCGTGTATATTATTATTTTAAAAGAGAGTTCATTTTCCTTCTGATTGTCCTTATGTCAGTGGGTTTTTCCAGGTTGTGACTTTGCCTTTTTTGAGGAAGTAATCATCTTTTTTTGAGAAAATTATAGGAAAGGAGGAATTAAAGGAATCTTGTAAGTGATTAAAAAGCAACAAAAAACTGTGGATAATCCTCTCCTAAGTACTTTATTATGTTTGTATATTCAAACTTGAAAGTCTTCAAAAACAGTTATACACATTTACATAACACATTGTCCTTCTGTTAATATTTTGGGCTATTCTCTTTCTGTCTTTGCTCTATGTATATTATATATACTTGTGTTAATATCATAGAGGCTGCTATTCACTTGGTCATAATATAAGTGCACATTTTTATGCCATTTGTTAAAGTAATTTTATTATTTTAAAAAATAATTCTTTATTGTTGAAAGTATTACATATGTCCCCCTATTTTCCCCATTGACGCCCTCCAGTCCTCCCCTGCCCTTCTTCCCCCTCCCTATCCCAGGTCTTCAGCATCCTATTGTCTGTGTCCATGGGTTATGCATATGTGCATACAAGGTCTTTGATTGATTACCTCCCACTCACCCATCCAACCTTCCCTGCTTTCCCCCTGAGATTCTGCACTCTGTTCAATGCTTCAAGTCTCTGGATTCACTCCATTCATCAGCTTATTTTGTTACTTAGCTTCCACAATGAGTGTGATCATGTGATACTTGTTTTTCTTGATTGACATATTTCACTTAGCATGATACTCTCTAGGTCCCTCCATGCTGTCTCAAAGGGTGAGGGATCTTTCTTTTTTACCACTGCATAGTATTCCATGGTATAAATGTAACAAAGTTTTAATCCACTCATCTGCTGATGGGCACTTGGGCTGTTTCTAGAACTTAGCTATTGTAAATTGTGCTACTATGAACATAGAGGTGCATACATTCTTTCTGATTGGTATTTCTGGTTTGTAGGATATATACCAAGCAGTGAGATCACAGGATCAAATGGCAGCTACATATTTAATTTTTTGAGGAAACTCTATACTGTTTTCCATAATAGCTGTGCCAGTCTGCATTCCCATCAGCAGTGTACTAGGGTTCCCTTTTCTCCTCATCCTCACCAGCACTTGTTATTTGTTGATTTGTTGATGATTGATAGGCATTCTGACAAGTGTGAGATGGTACCTCATTGTTGTTTTGACTTGCATCTCTCTGATGACTAGTGACTTTGAGCATTTTTTCATATGTCTCTTGGCCTTCTATGTTTCCTCTTTGGGGAAGTGTCTATTTAGGTCCTTTGCCCATTTATTAATTGGGTTGTTTGTCTTCCTTTTGTTAAGTTGTATGAGCCCCTTATATATTTTAGATATTAACTCTTTATCAGATGTATCATTGCTAAATATGTTCTCCCATGCAGTGGGCTCCCTTTTTGTTTTGTTGATGATTTATTTTGCTGTGCAGTAGCTTTTTATTTTAATGTAGTCTGATTTGTTTATTTCCTCCTTAGTTTCCTTTTCCCTAGGAGCTGTATCTGTAAAATGCTAGTTGACTACAATTGAAAAACACCCTTGGAGTCTCAGTGATTTAATGACACAATATTTATTTTTCAGATAACCTTAGGAGTGATTGGGTGGCCATCCACCCGCTTAGAACAGGCATCTTGCACAGCTGTGTGGCAGGGAGACAATGTGGAGCTCACATGCACAACGCACTTATCTGCCCAGAAATGTCACCGGGCACATCCTAATAGCTGATGGGCAGAGCTGGCTTCATGGAGAAGTACAGTGGAGGACATGGGATTGTGTGAGCACTGTCTGTCCCCAGGCCCCTGTCCCCAGATGTCTGCACCCTCACATGCACATAGACTCCTACTATCTCCAGTGACTCACACACTGGATTCTTCCCACCCTCTGAAGGAAGACTTTCCAAACTCACATCCAGTCACTGTATCTGCTTCCAAGTCCAAGTGTCTGGCTGTGTCTCCATAAAGTCTCTTGATAGAAAGATCTTGATTTTAAGAAACCAAACAAAATCTGAAAGCATACCCTTTCCTCATCATGATGCCCAGCATTCCATACACACGCACATGTGTAATCCACTGTGCAAAGATGAGACAAGAACACAATAACGCAGTTCCGAGAGCAGAAGCCTGGATGGGGCGAATGGCAGACAGTAGTCTAGCAATTGGCTGGGGGCACAGCAGCCCCGCCAGCTGGAGATGCTGCTGCGTCCTTTGCAAGGAGCCAGGAGGACATCTGCTCTCAGGGGCAGCTCCTCAGTCAATGACCCTCTGGGCCATCGACTCCCCTCTAGAAGGTTCTTCCCTTCCCATGATCTTCCCTGGCATCAACAAAAGGATCAGAGGATCTGCCCATTTTGGGGGCTTAACTCATTTTCTGGTCACAGAAAATAAGGGCCACAAATAATATATATTTTTTTATTGCTTAAAGTATTACAAAGAGTAGTACATTTGTCTCCTTTTTTTTCTCCCCTTGACCTTCCCCCGGCCTCCCCTTCCCCCAGTGTCTTATGCCCATTCGTTATGCTTATATGCATGCATACAAGTCCTTTAGTTGATCTCTTACCCGCCCCCCAGCCCGCCAACCCTCCCTGGACTACCCACTGTAGTTTAACAGTCTGTTCAATGTTGCTCTGCCACTGTATCTATTTTTGTTCATCAGTTTATAATGGTCTTAATTATCCATAAATGAGATCATGTGGTATTTTGCTTTCATTGACTGGCTTATTTCACTTAGCATAATGCTCTCCATGCTGTTCCATCCATGCTGTTGCAAATGGTAAGAATTCCTTCTCTTTTGAAGCAGTGTAGTATTCTACTGTATAGCTATACCACAGTTTTCTAATCTATCTAAATGTCCTCTTTAGAAATATTTGT
>NW_006300367.1:2149075-2156412 GCF_000327345.1 Myotis davidii
AACATTTGCAAATATGTTTTCCCATGCCGTGGGCTTTCTTGTTGTGTTGTTGATGCTTTCTTGTTGTTTTGTTGATGGTTTCTTTTGCTGTGCAGAAGCTTTTTATTTTGATGCAGTCCCGTTTGTATATTTTCTCTTTAGTTTCAAGTGGCCTAGGAGTTGTACCAGTGAAGAAATTGCTTCTGCATATGTCTGAGATTTTGTTGCCTTTGGATTCCTCTAGTATTTTTATGGTTTCCCGTCTTACATTTAAGTCCTTTATCCATTTTGAGTTTATGTTTGTGTATGGTGTAAGTTGGTGGTCTAGTTTCATTTTTTGCATGTATCTGTCCAATTTTCCCAACACCATTTATTGAAGAGACTGTCTTGACTCCAGTGTATGTTCTTGCCTCCTTTGTCAAATATTAATTGAACATAGTGGTTCAGGTCGATTTCTGGGTTTTCTAGTCTATTCCATTGGTTTATATGTCTGTTCTTGTACCAGTACCAGGCAGTTTTGAGAACAGTGGCTTTGTAATCTGATACCTGGTATTGAGATCCCACCTACTTTGTTCTTTCTCAGGATCGCTGCAGCTATTCGGGGTCTTTTTTTATTCCAGATGAACTTTTGGAAGAGTTCGTTCTAGGTCTCACCAATAATATTTTAAGAGTCAAAGACTCTTAAAATTGTGATTTGCATATTTATACATATATTGCCTTAAACTCTAGAAGACATTTAATTCATATGCTCCCACTGAGTTCTACGTGTCGGTCACTGCACCCAAAGCTCTTCCTGAAGTGGTTCTCTCTGTCTCAGGAGCCTGTTCTCCAAGTCTTTCTCTCTTAGCCAATGGCAAATGCTTACCTGGACAAACACAGGAAAATGGCCCATCCTTCATTTAGCCTTGCCTTGAGTTGCTTTTTCTAAATGGACAGTCTTCCCAGGTCTGTTGCATGAAGTCTTTGTAAAAACCCCCATTTGCTCTGTGTAGACACAGAGGAAAGTGGTTATTTTTTTCTTCCCAACAGGAAGACCTCAAATTTCTGTAATTTCCTTTATTTCTGCAGTAAACTGGCAGATAGTTCCCTGACCTTATTTCTTCCTTTTAAACCTTCACAAATAAGCAAGCACAGCCAGTACACACTTCTCACATTCTGATCCCCAGCCTCTTTCTTGAAGCCATATGTCCACTCTGCATATGCCTTGCCCTCTAAGTTAATGATTTCACTAAATGTTATCCTCTGCAAACACGGTCTCTCTCGTTTCCGCTTCCATATCAGACTCTGTGTTGTTCAGCAAAGAACCACTAAGCCTGGCCACCACCATACAATTATTTACTTACTTTTCTTTTTTTCTTATTTGTTTCTTTTTGCAGCAGATTTGCATGTCAAGATTCCAATTTCCATGCTACTCTAAGTAATTAGTACTAACTGCTCACAATAAGCAAACTTCTGAAACCTCATTGTGAAATGCAACAATTTGCTCCTCAATATAGCGCAAACTACAGATGTGGGGGGCAGGCGTCCTTCATCTCCAGCTCTGCCCCCTGCAAGGCCAGTCTCCATCTGCTCCCCAAGCCATAGGCACCCTCCGTGTGTCTCCTCAGTGGAGTGAGTTTGACAACCCCAATCTAAATCCAAGGAGGCTGGGAACCACGGGAGCACAGCAGCATCTGGTTCATTCTCTGGGCCACAACACTGCCAACCAGTTCACCTGTGCACAACCACTTTCACAGGCAGGAGTTAGTATAAAGCCCACCTTTCTCTTGGTGTCTGCAGGAAGCAGGACCCACTCCAGACTTGAGGAGGAGAAAGGACCCGTGGTATCTCTGCCTGGTCCAGGGGCTGTCACAGTGTCTCCTCTTATCTCAAGTCTAGTTTGCACAGAACTCTATTTGCTTATATTCCAAATCGTGTCACCGTGCCCAAACGCCCCTGCCATCACAGGAAAGTCAAGAGATGCCAACGGACTCTGACAAGCACTAAGGGACTCTGTGGCTGAGTCCCTCACCTAGTCTGTGAGTGAGGAGTGGCCTCTGGGAGCTAAGGCCATTTAAACTAGGTGTTAGGATGGGCAAGAATGAGCCATGTGAAGACAGTAGAGCAGAGGGTGGTCCAGTCAGAGCAGAGAGCAGCGCAGGCCGGGAGGAGCACTGTCCTCGGGGCCTGGCAGAAGGTCAGCAAGTGGCAATGTAGCTGAAATTAAAGGTCTGGTGGGCCTCACTGAGGACTTCAGAGTTTGTCCTTAGGACAGAAGACTTGAAGAAACTATGGCAGCTGTGAGGATTTAGGAGAACTTCTGGCTAACGGAAGAGTGCTTCTCAGGACTCAGGTCTCCAGCTGCCTCTACAAAGTCATCAGAGGGCCAAAGGCTGGACGCAACCTTGGAAAACTGGGGAATGTACTCACCCATCAGATGGAGCTATAGGAACTACAGAATCCAGGCATCCTATCAGAATTCAGGCATTATTCTATCAGAATCCAGCATCCTATCAGAACCCAGGCACCCTATCAGAATCCTGGCATCCTATCAGAATCCAGTCATTATTCTCCCAGAATCCAGGCATTATTCTACCAAATCCAGGCATTGTTCTATCAGAATCCAGACATCCAATCAGAACCCAGGCATTATTCTATCAGAATCCAGACATCCTGTCAGAATCCAGGCATCCTGTCAGAATAGATTTCTGTTTTGGACACTAATGTGACATTGATTAGCTTTGTACACAGTACACAAGTAAAAATTGTCACTTTATTTTTTTTTAATGAAAGGAGCTCCCTGAAGTTGCACTGTCTAAGGGCGCATGTTTCCTCACCAGCTTGTGACTTAGTACTTATGTGGTTAAGCATCACAAGCTTTACAAGGATGTAGTCTGTAATTGCTACTATTGCTAACCTTTGCTTTGGTGATGTGCTATGTAATACATGCAGTTGAAAGTCTCTGAATCTTTATTTTTCTTTTTAGAGACAGTGCATAATCTCCCAAACTGGCCCGCTGTCCTTGCTAACTGAAGTGTAGTATCGACCACCCTCTTAAACTCTTATGCCTTTAGTAATTTGTGAACTAACAATGCACTATTCATGTTGCCTTTATCCATCACATTTGATTCTCGTCTTGTCCCTGCATTTGTGAAGGGAAATCATTAATAAGGATTTATGCATAGGGTGGCATTACTCGCTCTCTTATTACAGTTAAATTTTATTCACCTTATTTTGAAAAACGATCTTTCATTTATTGTATATACTGTTTTACTAGATTATACTGCTCAGCTTGGCTTACTGCCTTTCATTCTGCCTGGCCCTTACCCCCACAGAACACTGCAAAAGTGTGCAGGACACCACTTGCCCCTCCGCTGGAGCCCCTGCAGGCCTGGTCTGCTTCTGCCCTGGCCTACTCTGCTGTCACCAGGCCTGTGAGGGTCCTCGGGTCTTTCTGGCGACTGGTCTGTGGGTTTCCCTTAAGCACTCTGCTGCTTCAGATCATTTGTGGGAGAACACCTACCAGGCTTGAAACTTCACTGAAGTAGACTATTTGATTTTAAGAAAAATAACATTAATCAAAGCACGGTTTCTCCAGCTCTTCACATTGGAGTGCCCATTCTCTCCCCCTGTGCTCCTCCCCTGCACTGATCCAGTTCTCAGCCTGATGAAGCTGAGTGTATAAGGGATGCTCAGGTTAGGAAGCCGCTAACCTGCCTGCAGTCCCTTTCCTGCTGTTTGTGGAATGTGCCTGGTGTCCTGATGTCTGGCCTCAGAGCTTTGGCTGGTCGCTGAATCCCCTGTTGCTCTCACTCTTGGGCGTTCTGCCTTCATGCATTTCATCTTTGATTGTGTAAAGGTAGTTCCTTCCTCAGCGATTCTGTCTTTTGTCTGTGACTGCAGTTCACCATGAATTGCTTTCTAGTGGCCTCCCCGGTGTTGCTGGGACCCTTGGTGCCTCTCAGGGACACGGGGGAGACCCAGGCTGCCCTGTTGTGTAAGGAAGCCCTTTGCCAGCACGTGGGGAAGGGGGAGGCAGCAACCCGACATTCTCCCACCATCAGCACAAGGTGGCAAACACTGTGTGGACATAGTGTTTCTGTAAATCATTGGCATATAAAGTGGAATATAATTTTCAGCTATTTTTAAGCTAAATACACAGGTTAACTGAGAGAACCAAAAATGGTGGCAAGGGCACTTTGGGGGGGGGTCCACATTTTTGACCCCGCAAGGCGTGACCTGACTCACCTCTCTCCTCGCTGTCACCTTCCTCAGCCAGAAGGCAGGGGAAGTATGCATGTAAGTCTATGCCTCCGTCATGGCACATGGTTTCCAAAGGGTGATCTTCAAAAGTAGACAGTTCCCTCTTACAAACCTGTGTGCAGATGTTTGCAGCAGACAGACCAGCAGCTGCTCACCGTCACGCAGCCACCGGGACTCCAGACCCTTCCTCTGTGGCTAAAAGCAGCTGTTGATGAACTAACAACCATCACGGCAGGTGTTCAATTTAGAAACAAACAATTTGCCTACAATGCTACTCCTGCCCATCAGCTGAAGTGGGATGTCATTTCCAGCTACTCATGAGCTAAATACACCGCTTCTCTGCAGGAACTGGAAGCGGTGGCAAGGCCACCCTGGGGGGTCCGCTGTTTAGAGGCCGTGAGGCATGACCTGACCCACCTCTGTCCTCATTGCCTGTGTGATCTCCTTCCTCAGCCCCGTCCTGTGCTGGGAACCAAAGGTGAACAAGACTGACAAAGTCGTCATTTTACTCCTTGTCTGTCCTAGCAACGGGGGTAATTACAGAAATAATTAAGCAAATAACTGGAGACGGAATGTGAATTACTGTGTTGAGAGGACATGCTCTGTGCAGGGAGAATTCATGATCTGAGCACCTGACTACAGCTCCAGGACCAAGGCAGGCTTCCCTCAAGTAGGGACACGGGAGACAGAGCCGGCACAGGGAGACAGTGGAGGGTGGGCCTGCAGGGGCAGGCTGCCCATCCTGGCATTTAGCCCTGAGCCAGGGAGCTCATCCAAACTGCAGGAGACAGAGGACCTCATGGGACCAGACCTGGCCTCTGGGTTCCTGGCAGCAGTGATACCTCACTGATCACCAGAGTTCTCAGCGACCAGCCCCTGTCAAAGGATCTAACATGTGGAGTGGTGGTGGGATCAGACCCCCCAATTAAAAATGATAATTCTGACTGCAGTATGAAGAATAATTTGGAGGGAGGCAGAAGCAGCCAGGGGGAAGTCAGGGAAGGAACGATTACCAGTCAAGACATGACGATGGCTGCCCTCAGCCCAGGCCTCTGGGTAAGACTGTCAGAGGCTTGCTCTCTGTATTTCCCAGAGTGCTCATGGCCCCAATGCTTCTTTAAAGGTGTCCTCAGTCACGTATTCACTCACTGAACCTCTTTCATCATGCACTGGCCCTGGGCAGGGGATGGGTTCAGGGAGGGAACTGCAGCCCGGGCCTGGGAGCGCTCTTAGAGAGGAAGATGTTTGAGTCACAGCTGCTGGGCATACGGAGCCAGGGGGACAACAGTTATTCCCCAAAAGGCACCAAGCTGGGCCCTGACCGAGAAGCAGCTCTGTAGATGCACAGAACTGAAGGAGGAGTGAAACCGAGGTAGCTGTCTCTGATGACTATTAGTTTGAGACTTAGCAGTATTGGAGATAAAACTCCTGACCACTATTTTTAAAAATTAAATCATCTTTGGGGTATTGAAAAGAAAAGATATCCTGTTTTTATCTGTGTTCCTTATTGCTCACTGCATCAATTTCCCACATGTGCCCTGGCTGAGGTCCCCAGATCTTATTTGAATCAGGCTTCATTTCTCCTATACAAACTCGCTGCCCACCCTTCTTCAGCCCACCCAGCATTTAGCAGTGTCTCCTTACTCCTATCAGTCGGAGAAGCTCAACTCAATTGGCTGAACAAAAGAAAGAAAGTGATTGGTTTATCTAGCTAAGCTTTAGGACACCAGTTCCATGCATCTCTGGATACAAACATAAAAATAGGCCCTGGCCTTGGAGGGTGTGGCTCAGTTGGTAGGAGCATCGTCCAGTACACCAAAGGTCTCGGGTTCAATTCCTGGTCAGGGAACATGCCTAGGTTGCAGGTTTGATCTCTGGCCCTGGTGTGTGTTTGAGGCAACAGTTTGATGTTTCTCTCTCCTCTCTCTCTCTCTCTCTCTCTCTCTCTCCATATACTAGATATTAGGGACTCAGAGACCGGGGGGTCAGGGATTTGATTTCATGGACTGAGATGATAAAAACTGAAGATGGTTAAAGTCTGCTAAAGCACAATGTACGCTCCAGTGGCATTTCTTAGGCCTGGAGAAAGGAAGGGTGCTCAGCCTTGATATGCCTGGTCTGACCTGGCCCCTGTCCTCCGGAGCTTAGGCTACCGGTTCTAACACCTTGCTAGGTTGGCTATAAATGAAAAATCCAAACCCTATCCCAGTCTTGAATCAGAAACAACCACCTCTAACAAGGCTTTCAGGTGATGTGTGAACACTTTACAGTTAGAGGAACTTTGCTCTGAAAGTTTCCGTCTCAAGCTCAGTGTACTCTGTGGTATGGAGAAAGATTCAAGACTCTACATTTGGCCATAATGTTAATGGGCATAAGTTGCTACCAAACTCTCCCCACAAGCAAGGTGAGTTTCAGGGGAGACATGTTGGAACTACCCATATATTCTTTCATACATAAAAACACTCCTTTCATTGCCAATATTGGAAGACATTTTTTTAAGTCTAGAAAGTTATCTTTTCTCACATATAGATGACTGTTAGTTGTGACCTCAAATGCCGGAGAGCCAGTTTTAACCACTTCTCCACAGTCTGACTCTCCCCTCCACCCCTTTCCTCAGCCTCCAGCCTGCTTTCTAGCAGGATTCCTTACCACCTGCTCAGCTAGAGATGGAGTGCATTCCGTTTCCATTTCTTGTGGCACAGGTAGCCAGTCCCAACCTTGCTAACTAATATCAAACCAGATGTGCTAAGAATTTTATTGACTATTTTATGTAACAACATGAATTACAAGAAGGCTCAAACCAAATTCATGGAAATTTAATGCATAGGAGATTTAAGCCAGAAACTATTTAAACAGGCTTAAAAGGTTACAAAAGGAAAAGAACAGGATCAGTGTGTTTGAGTGATAACATAAGAATTTAAACTGAATCTGGGAGAGAAAACCTGCCTCTTGACCTATAGATTTACCTCCTAAATGAAGTATCAGCTGTTCTACTGTTTTTGAATTTTAAAAACGAACTACTATAGAAATATGAAAGCACTGGCAAATTCCCCACCTCTGGTACTGAGAATCATTCTGTAGATTTATAGCATCTGAAAGCAGAGACTGCAAAACAG
>NW_006300367.1:2156480-2159006 GCF_000327345.1 Myotis davidii
GAGCTGGCGTCGAGTCCTAGGAGCCATGCACTTGCGTGAGTTGCTTCAACACACTGAGTTGGGCTCCATCTCTATACAATGAAAAGTAATAAGTCTATGAGGACCTGTTGTGCAGATTAAATGAGATGGTTTACTTATTGAGCCCAACTTGTACTACAGATATTCAGTAAAGGGGAGCTAGTGATGTTAGGAGAGCCAGTTGAGAGGTAAGTAGTGGCAGGAATGAGGCACGTGTGATGCTAGGGAATCTTTGTCAATCTAATTACATTTTTAAGTCACCTCTATTCCCATATTCCCACAGGTAGCTTTTGTAGTAGGGGACATGAATATTTTTCCAATTTAATAAACAGTTGGAACACAAGAAACAATGGCATTACATGACTGACAAGGCTCCCAGCCAGTCTGCGGAGAGCCAGGGCTGCACCCCAGCTGCCAGGTGGTGACAGTCTGGGGCTTTTAGCCACAGCTGTGCCTCTGCTCGGCTCCCGCTACTCTTCTTGTAGTCCCTGCTCCCTGCTAATGAAGCTTCCCAAACAAATAGTTAAGAGATGGAAAAGAAAAGGAACTCTGTACAGAATCCACAGAATGCTGGCACTGCAAAGCAGGGTATCCCATGTACCTGCAACAGTGTCTCTCAGGTAGCAGGCACCAGACATGCCTGTTGAGTTAAGCACTACATGTGAGTACATGTTTTAATATTGCAAAGGAAAGATGAGGAGGCTCATAGCATAGGCAATATTCACCAGCAAAGGACTGGATTTTGTTACTTTTCATGAGCATAAGGGGGAAGACATTCAATGCAGGAGCTGATGAGATGTGGTGACTTGTCAGTGGCAGTTCTTGGGTGACACACCTGGAACCAGAGAGGAGGGAGCCTGATTCCAGGATGTGTCACCCAAAAGCTACCTTCTCAAAATCCAGGACCCCTCAGGGGATGTGGGAGGGCTGTTTTGGCCGAATCCCTAAAGGCCAGGTCAAGGGACTCAACTGGTGCAGGAATCCGTGCACAAAGCCTCTAGTTAGTTTATAAAAAATAATCTTTTAGGGTGCTTGTTAAAACTGTAGATTTCTGTTCCCACCATTACTCTGAGTCACATGATCAAGGATGTTCCCAAGACTATGTTGATATTGTGCATGTGGGTTACACACTGCAATACATGATTTAGATTCTAGGAGAAGGGGTTGAAGTGTGTGTGTGTGTGTGTGTGTGTGTGTGTGCGCATTTATGAACGTTGGCTGGTGAAGAAGGGAGAAAAAAGGTGCCAGATGATTAAGAAAACATTGGTAAATTCTTTCTCTACTTTTAATAATTACACTTATCTTTATATTTCTACATAAGGAAAAGTTAAGGTTGGTTAGAACCATAATTTCCATTATAATTTAACTAGAGGCTGGGTGCATGATATTTGTGCATGGGGTGGAGGAAGGTATCCTGTAGCCTAGCCTGTGCCCTCTCGCAATCTGGGACCCCTTGGGTAGGGTCCCTAGGCCTGGCTGGCAATCAGGTCCTATTAGGGCTTGCCTTCCCCCAGCTACTGACAGCTGGCCCCACCCCCGCCACTGCCACTGCTTGCCATCTGTGCAGCGCTTCCCCAGTCCCCCACCACTGGTCACCTCCCTTTGAGGGTGACAGGCATGGGGTGTGATTGCTTAGCTAGCCTGGGCCTCCCTCTTTGGGGCGATTGATCACAGGGCTCCACGATTGATCGGCATGCAGAGGGAGGCCCTATCCACCCACCCAGGGCTCCATGATCGATCACTGTGCAGAGGGTGGCCTGGGCCTCCTTCTTTGGGGTAATTGATTGTGAAACCGCCTATTGATCGCCCCACAGAGGGTGGCCTCTGGGGCAATCATGGGGCAATGGTGAGGCCCCCAGACCAATCGCATTTTACCCGCCTTTGCTGGCCTGGTACCGTGCGTGTCATAGCATGGTTGTCCGGAAGGTCATCCAGATGGTCATTCTGCTGTTTAGTCATTTGGTCAATTTACATATTATGCTTTTTTATTATAGATTCCCTTTCCTCCTCCACTTCCCCCTGAGCTGTATTCAACCACTCCCTAAGGAGACCTTGTGTTGGGAGAAAGCCCCCAAAAGTCTAAATTCAGGATCAATTCCTAACAACTGAAACATGTTCTTATTCAAATACATAAGAGCTTTAATAGGAGAACCTGTCATACAGGAGCAAAGCAGCTGCTACAACCGGTGGCCGGCTGGGAAGAATCCACATCCAGATCAGGATTCATTTGATAAGAAGTTAATAGTAAAACAAGACAGTGGGTAGTCACATAGACCACCAGAAAAAATGTATTTCTAAATTGACAGATGACATCAGGCACTTATCACACTCTATACACTCTGTAATCTCCTTCCTGGGCCTGACATTTAACTTTGGGCAGCATTTTTGTTTTCTGGGTAGTCAGCCAGGCCTGAGGCTACAGACAGTTAAACAGTCATAGAGGTTAAACAGAGAGCCGAGCATTTCCCTGATGTCTTCGCTGCTGGAGACTTATTGCATCTAAAGTGA
>NW_006300367.1:2159034-2172591 GCF_000327345.1 Myotis davidii
GAAAGAGTGGGAAAAGAAAATTGGCCTCATCAATTTCCATACTGTCTCTTTCAAAAGGCCTTCATTACCTTTTTTATTTTTAGACCTGTTCACACTATGTTTCTTTTAGAGCATTGTCAAAGGTCCCAGGAGAATTATGAAAACTTTCATTAAGAAAAGTAGGCAATGATTTCAAGGACTAAAAAGAGCTATCTTGAACGTTATGAATAAGGAGAAAGTTCAAGTAGTTAACCAGATGTGCAAGGGGAGCAGGAGGTGGGCAGAAGCATGGCTGCCTGGGAGGAACTTAGGTGTGAGCTGACTCGCCCATGGCCTTATGCAGGTGCAAAAGTAACCTGAGGACAAATCTACCTCCTTCACTGCTTTCTTTACACTTCACTCTTTATACTTTTTGGATTAAAATGAGACAGTGTCTGTAAATAAAACTCCTATATGTCTTCAGTAGTTAGAAAAGCATTCAATGATCCTTGAACCCCTTCACTCTGATACTGTTTGAAAATGTCAACTCTTGTTATTTTACTTCTCCTACAGTTTCTTCAGATGAGCTTCTTTTCTTCTTCTTCACAATATCTAATTAGCCCATTTTTCTCAACCACTTCTGTTAATTAGCTCAGCTGCTATAGCCAAGTACCAGGGACTGGGCGGCTTAAGGCATTTATCTCCCGCAGTTCTGGAGACTGGGAAGTCCCACATCAAGGGACCAACCAGCTAGGCTCCTACTGAGGGCCCACCTGCTGGCTTGAAGGTGTTGTATTCTCCACCTGAAATGTGCTCACCTGGCCTTTCTTCAGTGCCTGGGGGTGGAGAGAGATAAGGAGAGTTCTCTCTCTTCTTATAAGTCCATAGGTCCTCTCAGGTTATGACCCCACCCCAATAATCTCTTCTAACCTTAATTACCACCCAAAAGCACTATCTCTAAATACAGTCACACTGGGGGATATAGGACTTTAACGTATGTATTTGGGGGAGGGGCGGAGCACAACTCCTCAATTGCAGTCCTTATGTTCTCCAATTTTTAATGTTCCCATAGGAAAATGTTGACCATTTGTACAAGGCTCCTGATGGCCACATGTGTATTCATTCACTAAAACTGTGTTAACAACTTACTTTACTAGGATGGGCTCTATACTAGGACGTGGGATTACCAGACTCTTTAAAAATATGGAGCAATAGAAAAGGTTCATTACACTGTGTGGCTATAAATTATGATTACATGGATTATGTTTTTGTTTTTATTTTTTAAATATATTTTTATTGATTTCAGAGCGGAAGGGAGAGGGAGAGAGAGAAACATTAATGATGAGAGAAAATCATTGATCAGCTGGCTCCTGCACGCCCCCTACTGGGGATTGAGCCCTCAACCCAGGCATGTGCCTTTGGCTTGAATCAAACCTGGGACCCTTCAGTCTGCAGGCCAACGCTCTATCCATTGAGCCAAACCAGCCAGGGCTGATTAGGTGGATTATTGAAATGCTGCTAGAAAGAGATGTAGAGAGGAAATGGAGGACAAGAAACAGCCTGGTGCAGGAAAGGCAATAAGCCACTCACAGAAAATTTGGGATATCTAGAGGCAGGATTGGGAATGGTGATTCAGTTAGTTCCAAAGTAGCCTTTCAGACAGAGTCTGGTTTATAGTAGACTCTATATGTCTTATTGGAAAGCAACTTCTTTGTCCTTGAATGCATTGAGTATATTTTAATAATAGCGTACAATGCTTAATTGGTTTGGAAATGTGAAGGACAAGGGCAAGTATGAGTTTGGCAATTGAGTAAGGATTTCACATTATAATTGCTAGTGATGAGCTCTTTCATCAAATAACTATTGAATGACTAGTACTTAGGGTTCTGAATAGGCTGGAAACTACATTGTATTAATTTGTAGAACATTCCTCATTGTTTCTCAATTAACCCAGTGCCATCATAGATATTTAAGAGTTACTCATGCTTGTACATTCAATTCATACTAAAAATAGTCCATGAAATAATTTATTTCAATGATTATATGATTAATCACCTGTAAGGAATAGTTGAAAAAAATGTAAATAAGTTGTAGGAATCTGATCCTTAAATATATTTGTAACAGAAAAGACAAAAGTTCTAGATTCTCCCTAACTATGACAGGAATTTGTTCAAGATGTGATCCCTAATTTTAATAACATTGAAATAATCAACTCCCTAGCCCTGACCCTGGGCTGGTACCTCAGGTCAGAAGCCAACTCAAGGGAGATATGAGCAACAGCCCAAAGAAAATCAAGCTACAGGGACTCTATTTCTATTCATAGAATTGCTTAGAAACCCACATTTTAGTTTCTGCTCTCCAACCCTATTTCTTTCTCTATCATAATATACTTATTTTGTCTTATGACTTAAACACAAACAAACAACAACAACAACAAAAAACAACAATGAAAATTCTGGCTTTGTCCTCAAACCCCTTCAACTCTTAGAACTTGTCAGACATTTGGGTTTATGCTATTTTCTAGAGATTCCCATTCCTGTCCATGTGGCTAGCTATACTACAGAGACACCAGGCAATCGAGCACCGTGAGGATAATCTGGTATTCAGCAAAGCTAGGGGCGGCAGGGGAAGTGGGTGGTGGTGGTTTGGGGCTGGGGAACAGATAGCAAAATATTAAATCTAGATTATTCTTGTTCTCCATTCATTGGCAATGGTTTGTTGAGATGCCAAGTTTGTCCTGGCAGATGAACTTGGTAGTTTCCTTCATTTTATCATCTTCAGTGATAGAGTTAAATCACAGACTTCAATTGCTTGTCTTAATAACCAAAAAATACTAGATTATATTCTTTGATTTGTTCTCCAAATGGATTTTCTTTCTCAGAAATACTGTAGATCCCTAATTTGTAAGAAAAGTCAAGACTCTTTATATTTTCAAGTACTGAATTCACAAAGAGTAATGTGATAATGATGCCTTGTTTTCTCAAGCTTCCAGATGTGCATGCCTGGAACTGGCAACTTGCAATCTCTTTCTCTTGCTACTTCATCTGAATTACTTAAATTGCAGAATGTCTGTCTGCATTCCATTACTTTTTTTCTAGTTTAACTACCTGTAGTTTTTCAGTCTCCGGGAGTTAAGGAAACAGCTCAAATTAGAAAGTGCCTTGCCACAGCCCGTAAGAAAAGCCATTTCTCCTCGATTTGCAGTGCCTTCTTTGAATATCCATAGTGGGGCCTAAGAGACCCACATTTTGTCTTTGGAAGCAGGTGCGACACAGAGTAGATTCATGATTTTAGTGGAGGGACACAATGAGGCAACATCGGCCCATGACTTTCAAGAGAATAATTACCAGGGCCTCCAATTGATCATATCCACCTTCTCCCAGTCTGAGCTCAGAATTCCCATTTTCACTTTTTAAATTAATAATAACCACGGGTTTGTTTTTGCATTTATAAAAGTAATAGATGTTCATTTCATAAATATAATACATTAAGAGGAAAATATTTTATAATCTCACCATTACTGTGGTGTCTTAAAGATCACTCATATATGTATTTTATGCATTCATCCATCCAGATAACCAGATAGCCAGCCATGCACTTGTGTGTATTTTGCTCTAAAATTGTATTTGAGACAACTTAGTTTATATAACTAAAAAATCCATGACATTACTAAAAATATTTTAAAAGCATGGTTTTTCATGTCTGACAATTCTCACTTTGAAAATAAAAAGATACAAGGAAATGTATCAGAATGTGTATTTGGTGTATTTATGTTTGTAAATTACATATATAAGGCATACAAAAGGCAAATACACCTTTCTGTTTGATTGGTTGGTTTTGTGTTCTGTCTCGCCTGAGCTATCCTTCCTCCAATTGGAGGAACACTTGATTATGGGGAGCATACAATTTTGAGGTTGTATACTCAAAAAAAAGAGCCCTGAGACCATCTGCCCTGTGGTTTCAAATCTCAAGGGCTCCCAGAAAGTGCCTCAGGGGCAGTATAGGTTCCTGTTGTGTTGCTAGAGCCGGTCCACTCCCCTGTTTTCTAAACAGTGTGTTTCACAAGATGACTTATTTAAAGCTCTGTGTGCGTAAGGGTTTCTACTGCTTTGAAAGCTCTTGGTCTTGTCCAACTTCTTACTCACGGTGGTGGCCCCTCTTACAAACATCCTACAAGGGCCATTTAGATGATACTTCATCTCCCCAGTGAATATTGTCTAAGTATGTGAGTACAAACCCCTCCTTCCAAGGGAAGGGTGTGAATGAGTCAGGAAAAACCCACCACCTCATGCCAGTGCTTGCTATTTTAGGAATCCAGGTGACACTCCCTTGAGGGTCAAATGCACAAAAAGCATGAGAAGAATGTTGCTGGGAGCTTCTGAGAAAGACAATCTTTTCTTATGAGAAAAGAACAAAACAAACAGAAAAGGTGGGTCTCCCTGCTGCCCGCTGATAAAATGCCTGGAAGAACTTTCATCGCTCCATTAGCAGCCTATGAATGAACGGGCCAGGAAGATGGAAATAGAGCTCAGGGAACAGAGGTGTGGAAACACACTTCTTGTTGAAACTCACATTCTTTCCACCCTTCTCCATCCCATCCTCAACTTCTAACTCTTTTGTTTTATTGCCATAGAGATTTAGGCCAGTGGGACTTTGGTGATGTAAAATGCCATCCTCATTATGCCTGTAGACCAACCATTCTGGGACAAGATTAGTAATATGTTGGGTATTGAAAACAAAAACAAATTTGACTGAGATCAGATAACTTAATATGATTTCAAGTAAAATCATTTAATTTTTGTTCATGGAAAATTGCCTAATTCTTTCATATCTCAGTGATCACAATAGTAAATTGATGATCATTATCTGTACACTACTTACTTTACAGAATTGCTGGGAGATTAATCTTAAGTGTGTAATGAATTGTGATATGAAATGGAAGATAGTGTTCTCACATCTGTGGTCGCTAGAGTGCACTAATGATAGCTGGCACTTAGAGAGGCTTACTACATGCCAGGGCCCAAAGTGAAATATTTCACTTTCATGGTCACTAAAAACATATGAGGGTCAATATTTTTATTTTTCATCCTCACCTGAGGATATCTGTGTTTTTTTTAATTGATTTTAGAGAGAGAAGGGAGAGAGAGAGAAATATCTTTATGAAAAAGAAACATCAATTGGTTGCCTCCTGTACATGCACTGATCAGGGATCTTATTAGAAACTTAGGTATGTTCCCTGACTGGGTATTAAACATGAAACCTTTTGGTGTATGGAAGGACCTCCAATGAACTGAGCCACTAGGCCAGAGCATGAGTTTAATACTGATGGTGGTGATGATAATTATGATAATAATAATCATATTATTATATCAAAATAATAATATTTTTCAAAGATTTTTGGAACTGAGAATTGTAGATTGTGTTGTACTTATTCCATTTTATAGATAAAAATGAAAGCATGCGAAGGCTATGCAAATGTCCTCACATCACACAGCTTTTAAGTGGAGAGGCTCGGGTTGAATTCAGGTTGTCCTTCTCAGAGGGAATCTGAATCTTAACCTCTCTGCTAACAATTGTTTACATTCCCACATAGCCATCCCTCTCCCGCTTCACATTTAGTTCAGTGACCTACGTTATCTTCTTAAGAGGATTTTTCATTTCATTTTTTTATTTATTTATTTATTTTTTAAATATATTTTATTGTTTTTTTACAGAGAGGAAGGGAGAGAGATAGTTAGAAACATCAATGAGAGAGAAACATCAATCAGCTGCCTCCTGCACATCCCCCACTGGGGATATGCCTGCAACCCAGGTACATGCCCTTGACCGGAATCGAACCTGGGACCTTTCAGTCCGCAGGCTGATGCTCTATTCACTGAGCCAAACCGGTTTCGGCTCATTTTTTTATTGATTAAAGTATTTCATGAGTGTTCTTATCCCCCCATTGCCCACCCCTGACTCATGCCCTCACCCCCCTGGTGTCTGTGTCCATTGGTTAGCCTTATATGCTTGCATACAAGTCCTTTGGTTGAACCCCCCCACCCCCAACCCTCCCCTACCTTTCCTCTGAGGTTTGACAGTCTGATCAATGCTTCTCTGTCTCTGGATCTGTTTTTGTTCATCAGTTTAGGCTGTTCATCATATTCCACAAATGAGGGAGATCATGTTTAAGAGGATTTTTAAGAACATCAAAATTATGTTAAACATATTTCAGCAAGTAGTCTTGAGAGCAGAAGAATCAACTTTTTTTAAATGCTTTTGCTTCCATGATTTCTGTACATTTTTATTGGTCTTAAAGAGAAATCAGACACTTATGAGAGAGAGTACCAGAACTGATACAAGCTCAGTTCAGTCAATTATAATGATTTATTATTGAAATCCTTGATCTAAAATAACCACACCTATATTCAAATTTATATCTTTATATTTATAGGATATAAACATAAAGGATATGATAGAGACAGATAAGCAGAGACAGCACTCATACCTTTTTAAAATAGATATTTATTGTTGAAACTATTACAGATACCCCGTTTCTCCTCCCACTGACCCCCCCACACCCACCCACCCCCAGCATTCACACATATAATTTAAAAAATAATACTGTATGTGTAAGTTCAGAGTGCACCCTGTGCACGGCTCTCGGGGTGACATGAACACCAACTCCCGCTGGGTGCTTCCAGCGGACCCAGCCCTGCAGCAGGACCAGGAGGGAGAGACATGCTGCTGGGAAGAAGCACAGAGAGGCAGATGCAGCCTGGGAGCAGCAGATGCACATCCCCCTCATGTTGCTGGACCACCAGGCTGCAGGACGGGCTGTTTGCAGGGATGAGTGGACAAGAGAACCAGGCAGGGGCCAAATCATAAAGACCTTCTTTATTATGAGGAAAAGCTGACATGCTGATGCTAAAGTTAATATTTAATCATTGAATAATGTGAAACTGGAAATCACTGTTAAAATATGCCTTTGGTTCAAACAGAATATATATTTAGACAACCCATGTTGACTGAGCCCTGTGCTAAAAGTATGACTACCTAATCAGTAATTCCGCACGGTATGGATGGATCTGCCTCACATTCCAGGCACGGTGCATAGACTTGTGATCAGGAAACATGGAGAGAATCAGATTCCTTTATGTTCCACAGTCAAGCTTGATCACTTTTAAAGAATGTCTAAAATTCTATTAACTTTAATTACTGTGGCTTTTAATTAACCACAAGAAGAGTTTGGAAAACAGTACATTCAGCTATATTTTAGTGATTCAGATCATGTCTGAGGATAGATAAAGGATGTTTATAAAATCATGGGCCAGCCCGCCCATTGTGGCTTAGTGGTTGAGTATCCACCTATGAACTAGGAGGTCATGGTTTGATTCCCAGTCAGGGCACATCCTCAAATTGCAGGTTCTATCCCCAGTGTAGGGTGTGCCGGAGGCAGCCAATCAATGACTCTCTTTCATCATTGATGTTTCCATTTCTCTCTCCCTCTTCCTTCTTCTCTGAAATCAATAATATATATATTTTTTAAAAATATATTTTTGTCATATTTCAGTTTATTCCAATGTTAATAATTGGCCATACAACCATCTTTTTCCTCAGCCAGAAACCTAGGCATGTCTTTCACTATCTTCACCTGCTACTTCCAATCATTTTGTCATTTCTCTCTCTTAACTACGGTTCCCTACATTTCTTTCAAACCTGTTGCCACTGCTCTCATTACGCAGTCCACATGGTCTAGCCATCCATCAAGACTCTAGCCAACTCCCCATGAATTTTTCCTACACCTTCTACTCCAGCTGGGCCAACTTGACCACTCACACCTGCACCTTCCAGGCAGTTTTGGGCTGTTTTTACTACGTGTCTTTCTCCCCTCTTGATTCTGTGTGACCTGCCTTCTGAAAGCAGACATGGCACCGCATGCATCTTTTTACCCTTGAACTTGGCACATGATACACTCCCAGCACTGTAAATGACTGGCCAGCTCTCGTTGAGTGAGGAACAAAACATCTGTTAATGTTTTCCTGCCCAATAATTCTATTCTTTAGTTTTTTGGAAGTGGCTTTTCATATTCACTTACATGCTCATTAGTATTTTGGGGCACAGTTGGTGGCAAATTTTTGCTGTTGGGTTTTCTGGACATTGATAGGTAAATGGCAAAAAATGTGTACAAACAATTGTTTTTTATCATGACACGAAGAATATGAGGCCTCATAGGTTCCCTGTGTGGTGTATCAAGACATGTCTGCCAAGGTTCTGCCTCCTGCCTCTGGGACAGAAGGTTAACTCTACAAGGGGAATCTTCAAGAGAGGTGCATGATCTCATATTGCAGTTTAGACTTGCATATACATGACTCTTGTTTGCACTTGTGTTTGTTTGCTTGGTGCACACATGTGCATGTGTGCATGTGTGTCTGTTGCAATAGATTCCTTTAAAATACACACATATCATTTTGTTTTTTACTCTACTTATGTCCCTTCCGTGTTCTCCTCCCCCTTCCTTCTTCGTTCTCCAGATCAGCATTTTTCTCACCCTGGGCACAACAGGCTTTTTGATCCAGACCAGTCCTCATCGTGGGGGCTACACTGTGCATTCACCCTGTTTATTAGTAGCAACCTCTTGGGCCTCTACTCACTGCTGGTAGAGCCTCTGCCCAAGCTCTGACAGTCAAAATCATCCCAGATATTTTCTAGGGAAATGGAGGTAAAACAATTGCTCTAGACAGGCGATGATAGGGTCTGATGGATATCCTTTATAACAGATTGTATAATGTGTAGCCATATACTAAAAGGCATACATGGAGTATTTAGTTGTTCCTTCTTTTATTACTCTAGACCAGCCGTGGGCAAACTAAGGCCCGCAGGCCAGATCCGGCCCATTTGAAATGAATAAAACTAAAAAAAAAAGACCCTTTTATGTAATGATGTTTACTTTGAATTTATATTAGTTCACACAAACACTCCATCCATGCTTTTGTTCCGGCCCTCCAGTCCAGTTTAAGAACCCATTGTGGCCCTCGAGTCAGAAAGTTTGCCCACCCCTGCTAGGCCTTATTAAACCCCTTGCTCTGCTTCCTCCAAGCCAATAGATAAGGCACCAGCTTGTTCTTTTTCAATGTCCACACAACCCGCAGGGGTGCTAGGCTTTTAGCCACTGTATCCTTTGAACATTCTCTGTGTTTCTGTTTGGGTCCAAACACACAATGCTGCAATAGGCAGCTTTGATGTTAGAGCCACACTAGTTGGCACTTTTATTTCCTTGGTCTACCTCTCTGCAGTGAGCTTTCTATACTGCAAAGATTGTATATGTTTAATGGAAATGGGTGTTGATAGATTCCTTTCCTAAAAGATTAAAGCAATACACTTTTCTTCACTAAGGTGAGAGGATCCACCCCTCTTCCTGCCGGCACCCTAACCAGCACTAGCTGCCAGGCGCCACGTTTTTCCAATCTAGGATGAAGTGTATCCTATTGTCGCCATAACTTGCACTTTCCTCATAGCAGTGATGTTGAAGAGCTGGTTAATGGAGCATCTAACTGGAATAGCATCTCATCAGACACCGGTGGGGCCACCTTTAGTTTCTGGAGCGGCTGCCGGAGCGGTCTGTGCAGGCAGGAGCTCACCTCACTTCAGGAGTATCAGGATGATGTTCTGGGCCATAGGGATTCATCCCCCTCCTTCCTCAAATAAGCCTCTCCTTTATCAGAAAAATACATAAGGATTTGTATTCTCAGCATCATTCAGAGAACAAATGCTTTATTCATAACTGAATTGTTTCTTTGTGCTTCTCACATTTTATATTTGTGTTATTTGTGTGTTGAGTATGTATGTACCCCTCAATCAGAAAATCAGAGACCATTGTTGGCAATGCATTCCTGACACCACGTTTGGTGTTCCCGTGTAGGAATGTGCCCACTGGGAAATGTGCCCAGTTGTGAAATGATGGCTCCTAGTTGCTGGTTGTAGTTTACGGGAGAATGGAGTGCTCCGCGAGGGGATGCTATATTCAGGATCCAGGTGAGCAGTCATACTGGAACTCGTGGAAAGCCTTTAAAGAAGTTGCTTCAATGCAGGTCCACAGAGGGCTGGCTGAGAAGATAGGTTTAGACCATCACAGGGAGGATGAAGTAGAAAGTATGTGTTGTTGCTAAAAGTAAGGGAAAGAATTAGAACTTTGTTGTTGTTAATCCTCAACATAGGATATTTTTACCATTGATGTTTAGAGAATGACAGGAAGGTAGGGAGGGGGAGAGAGAAAGAGGTAGAGAGAGCGAGAGAGGAACATTGATGTGAGAGAGACACAGTGATTGACAGCCACCCGCAAGCTCCCTGACCAGAGCTGGGAATCAGGAACCTGAAACCCAGATAATTGCCCTTGGTAGGAATTGAACCTGTTACCCTTTGGTGCATGGGCCAGTGCTCTAACCTCTGAGAAACACCAGCCAGGCCTAGAATGTTTCCCCCCTTGTGCTTTTATCAAATAACAAAAGGGGAAAATATTAATTCTACTTTGAATTTTTTAAAAAAATATTTATTCCATTACAAGAGAACATACATTCAGTCATTAGATGAAACTTGAAAATATAATTTTTAATAGACATATAACAATGACGGGCTGGTAATTTTGTTTTTCAACCAAATATGATTGGAAGTCAGTGCAAATGTCTCTCATATTCTGGTAATAGGGTGATTCCAGTCTCCATGGTATGAGTTTTGACATATTCTGGATCTTTTAAAATATAAAATACAAGAAGTCAAGGCATATTATACTAGAGCCTTATGAATCTGAAGCAACACATTTAAATCTAAGATTCTTATATTGCTTGTATAAGCTATTTTCATAACATTTATTTTTGAATACAAATATCTAAAGATAATAATTCGTATTTAATATGATGACAAACTTGGAATTTAGGCGGGCCAGGTCCGTGCTATGCAGGTTCACGGTCGTTTTCATCTCTGGCTCTGCCAGGAGCCACTCAGGCCATTTCACTAGTTTGAGCTGGTCATTGACACCTGAGAGCTTACCTTCTGTAGTTACAGGTTAACCCAGCAAGGTCACTGCAGCCAGATATCAGACAAGACAGGAAGGTAATGTAAAGGAGTAAATGGACAAAGTGGTTTGATAGCCTGTGTGAAAACAAAGTTAATCATGCTGACAGTCAAGTCAACCAGGAAAATAAGTTTGTGTGAAAACGATGACTTAGGAGCTGGTTATACCTGTTTGGGGAGTCTCCGCAGAAACACTGACTGATAGATGGTAACGTTCTATTAACTGCTTCACCATGACCTCTGTGTACAGTGGGGGCTTTTTATGCAATGACTGTTCATGGGGCAGGTGTTCAGATGGTAAAAGCTCCGCTTCCTCCTGGGTCACAACACTTGGTGTGGCGGAGCGGCAGTCGCCCGCACCTTGGTTCCGCTCCTCTAAACTCCAGGCACTCAAAACTGCTCCTCAAAAAACACAAACTGGGTCTCACCGGAGACTAGCGCTGCTACGGGGAGACTGCTTCTTCCATGAGGAGACCATGGTGTCCTTGATGAGTGATCTCATAAGTGGTGGTGTTGACAGAGCTAACATCCAAGGCTCAGAGGGGAGTTGCCATTAGGCCTTGAGGGATCATGGACTCCTTCCCAGGAGAGGCATGTTCTCTGGAGACTGAAGTTCTCATGGAAATCAGGGATTTACAAAAGCGACAAGTCCGGTCCATGACTGTCAGTACCTCTAGCAGCCTGACTTGATCCTAAGGCTTTAGAGCAGCCCCCAGATAGAATTTCACAGACTCCAGTCAGTAGCTAACCTTGTGAACAACCGTGAATAGGTCTTGGTCCAAGTATGAGAACCCAAAGTGTCAGCAGCATCTCTCTCTCTTTTTTAAATATATTTTATTGATTTTTTACAGAGAGGAAGGGAGAGGGATAGAGAGTTAGAAACATCGATGAGAGAGAAACATCGATCAGCTGCCTTTTGCACGCCCCCTACTGGGGATGTGCCTGCAACCAAGGTACATGCCCTTGACTGGAATCGAACATGGGACCCGTCAGTCTGCAGGCCAACACTCTATCCACTGAGCCAAACCAGTTGTCAGCAGCATCTCTTACATCAATTAAACTATCCAAGGGAATCAGGAAGAGCAAGGGATCCAAGGCAGATATCAAGTTATACCACAAAACAGCTGCACTCAAACAGCCTAGTCATGGCACAAGAACAGACGTATAGACCATGGAACAGAACAGAGGACCCAGCAATTGACTCAGGCCATTACGCTCAATTAATATTTGACAAAGGAGGCAAGAGCATACAGTGGAGTAAAGACACACTCTTCAATAAATGGTGTTTGGAAAATTGGACAGATACATGAACAAAAATAAACTTCTCATGTTTAAATAGATAAGTAAAAAAAATACAGCATAAGTTTATTCTTAAAACTAAAAGTTGTTATAGAAAGGACTTTTTAAATTATATAAAAGGCAGAGTTATAGGGAGAACCTTTGAATTTTTTTCACTCATGCTTAACTTAAATGCCCTACAATATATATGACATAGTTTGAAAGACAAATATCGCTACTATATTTTGTATATCATATCTAAGATGAATGAGGTCTAAGAATTACTCTTTTTGGAAATCAATTCCATAAGGGAAATGATAGTTTCTAAACTGCAGACTTCATATTGCCCTTCTATGTTCTTCAAACCAGTAGTTCTGTTTCAACCCCCTCTCACTTTGCTCACATCATAAAACTTTTTACAAAACTACTCACAATATCTGCTTCTTACTCAGAATTCTTGAGCTCATTTAATTGTTGGTCTTGTTGTGAAGCTTCATACACAATTTCCCTTGTCTTTCCTAAATTAGTGTCTTCTCTCTCTCCATACTCCAGGAGGCTGATTAGAATCCCTTATTTTTATCATTCCTTTTATTATATTTATTTTTAAAGTATAGCTGGCTTATTCTATTTTATCACTTTAAGGTTTAAAACATTATGATTAGACATTTATATACGTTAGAATTTTTTATTTATTTATTTATTTATTTATTTTTATTTAATTTTTTATTACAAAGGGTATTACATATGTGTTCATTTTTTCCATAACCAATGGACATAAGTCACTGGGGGATAGGGGAGGCTAGGGGACTGTATATACGTTAGAATTTAATTACCACACTAATTCTAGTAACCGTCTATCACTAAGCAAAGTTATCACACTATTATTAACTGTATTCCCCCTCACATTTTTCAGACATCCCTCCACCCCTGCCTTTTGGCAACCATCTATTTGTTCTTTGATTCTTTGAGTCAGATTTGCTTTTTTTTGGTTTGTTTGTTTTCATGTTATTGTTTTTTCAAATTCCCCAATACAGCTGAAATCATGTGGTATTTTTATTTTTCTATATGACTTATCTCACTTAGCATAAAACCCTCTAGGTCCATCCATTTTATCTTAAATGACAGAATTTTATTTGTTTGTTGCTGAGTAATTACCGATTTTTTAACCCATTCATCTATCTATGAACATCTAGGTTGCTTCCGTATCTTTACTATGATAAATAAATCAGCAATGAACATAGAGGTGCTATATATATATATATATATATATAT
>NW_006300367.1:2179819-2183941 GCF_000327345.1 Myotis davidii
ATTTAAATTAGTGTTTTTGTATTCTTTGGATAAATACCCAGAAGTAGAATTGTTGGGTTGTATGACAGTTGTATTTTAGTATGTTGTGCAATCTTCATACTGTTTTCTAAAATAACTGCACCAATTTGAATCCCCATCGAAAGTGCATGAGGGTTCCCTTTACTCCACATCCATGCCAACACTTATTTGCTGTGTTTTTATAGTACCCATTCTGACAGGTGAGAGGTAGTATCTAATTATGGTTTTGATTTGCATTACCCTGATGATTAGTAATGTCGAGCACTCTTTCATGTCTTTTTGCCATCTTAATGTCTTCTTTGAAGAAATACCTTTATGTTCTTTCACCTATTTTGATCAGATTATTTATTTTCTGTTATTGGATTATAAGAGTTCATTAGATATTTTGGATATTAGTCCTTACTGGGTATATATCCTTTGTAAAATCTTTTCCTATTCAGAAGGCTGTCTTTTGTTTTGTTGATGGTATGTAGAAGATTGATAATTTGCTAAAGTTTCTTGTGTTTATTTTTGCTTTTTTGTACCTTGATTTATGAGATATGGTCAAACACATTATTCAGACTGATGTCAAATAGTTTATTACCTATGTGTCCTTCTAATAGTTTTATAGCTTCAGAGCTTACATTTAAGTCTTTATACATTTTGAGGTTTGTTTGTTTTTTATTTGGTGTAGAGTGTCTAGTTTCCATTTTTTGCATGTATTTGTCCAGTTTTTCCAGCACCACTTGTTGAAAAACTGTTTTTTCTTCATTGTATATTCTTGTCTCCTAATTGACCTTTGAGCAAGGGTGTGTTTCTGTGCTCTGTGTTCTATGTCATTGACCTATATGTCTTTTGTTTTGTTTTGTTTTGTTTTGTTTTTTGTGCCAGCACCATCCCCTTTTTATTGTTATAGAGTTATAGTATAATTTGAAAGCAGGAAGCATGATGCATGCAACTTTGTTCTTTCTCAAGATTGTTTTGGCTATTTATAGTTTATTGTGGTTTCATATGAATTTTAGGATTATTTGTTCTAGTTCTGAGAAGAATGCCATTGGTAGTTTAATAATGTTTGCTTTGAAAATATAGATTTTGGGGTAGCACGGACATTTTAATGATGTTAAGTTTTCCAGTCCATGAGTACAGTATAGTCTTTCATTAGTTTGTGTTGTCTTCAATTTCTTTCTTTAATATCTTGGAGTTTTCAGAGTAGAGTTCTTTCACCTCCTTGGTTAAATTTATTCCTAAGTATTTTATTGTTTTAAATGAATTAAATGTGATTGTTTTCTTAATTTCATTTCTGATCATTTGTTATTAGTGTATAGAAATGAAACATATTTCTGAATATTCTTTTTGTATACTGCTACTTTACAGGATTCACTTATTATCCTATTAATTTTGGGTGGATTATTTAAGGCTTTCTATAAAAAAAATGCTATGTGATCTGCAAATAGTAGCAATTTTATGTCTTCCTTTCCAAATTAGATGCCATTTAGTTATTTTCATTTTATTGTTTGGCCCAGGATTTCCAATACCATATTGAATGATAGTTTTTCACAAATAATGTTAGTTGTAGGCTCGTCATAAATAGCCTATATAATTTTAAGATAAGTCCTTTCTATAAACACTTTCTTAAAAAAATTTTTTAATAAATGGATGTTCAATTTTGTCACAAGTTTTTATTCATCTATTGGGATGATCATGTAATTTTTGTTCTTGATTTTGTCGATATAATGTATCACAATTATTTTCAGATATTAAACCCTACATTCATTGCTGGTATAAACTTCTCTTGGTCATGGTATAAAAACATTTTATTGCGTTTTGTACTTCGTTTGCTAGTATTTTGTTGAGAATGTCTGTATGCTCAGCAGGGATATTGGGTTGTTCTTTATTGTTTGTTTGTGTAGTGTTTTGGTTTTGGTAACAGGGTGATGCTGGTCTCATGTATTAAGTTTGGAAGCATTTCTTCCTCTTTAATTTTATGGAATATTTTGAGAAGAATCAGTATTAAGTTGTTTTTTATTATTGTTTCAATTTCATTGCTACTAATTAGTCTCCTCAGATTTTTCCTTTCTTCCTGGTTCAGTCTTGTAAAATTGTATCTGCTCCTTCCATGTCGTTCAATTTGTTGACACATCATTAATAATATTATTTAATGATCCTTTGTATTTCGGTGATGTTAGTTGTAAATGCTCCTCTTTCTTTCCTGATTTTAATTGAGCCTCTCTTTTTCTTGATGTATGTATCTAGAGGTTTGCAATTTTATATATCCTTTTAAAGAACCAATTCTTAGTTTCATTGATCTTTTCTACTGTTTTGTTTTTTTTCAGTCGCTATTTTGTTTATTTCTATTTTGATCTTTATTATTTTCTTTCTCCTATTTACTTTGAGCTTTGTTTGTTCTTCCTTTCCTAGGTCCTTTAGGTATAAAATTAGATGGTTTATTTGGGATATTTTTTGTTTCTTTCTTGACATGGTCTGTATAGCTATTAACTTCCATCTTAGAACAGATTTTGCTGCATCCCATAAATTTTAGAAACTTTCATTTGTCTCAAGATAGTGTTTGATTTTTTTTGTAGATCCATTGGTTATTTAGTACCATGTTGTTTATATATGTGTGTGTTTTTTCTTTTTCAAAATTTCTTCCTGTTTGATTTCTGGTATCATGCCATTGTGGTCAGAAAATATACTTGATATAATTTCAGTCATCTTGAATTTATTGAGTATTGTTTTGTGGCCCAATATGTGGTCTATCCTGGAGAATATTCCCTTTGCACTTGAGAAAAATGCCTATTCTTCAGTTTTTGAGTGAGATGTTCTATTAATATCTATGAAATTAATGTGATCTAATGTGAATTTAATGCTATTATTTCCTTATTAAGTTTCTTCTTAGATGATTTATCAAATGAGGTAGATATGGGACCCAAATCAGATATATGATTAGCAAGTATTTGTCTCATCTGTGGGTTGTCTTTTTATTTTCTTATTAGAGGCCCTATGCTCGAAATTCCTGCAAGGGCCTTGGCCCCCACTCCCACCCACTGTGGCTTTATCTGGAAGGAAGGATGTCTTGTCTAATTAGCATATTATGCTTTTATTATTATAGATTAGTGCTCTTTAATACACAAATTTAAAAAATATGTTTTTAAAAAGTCCATTGTTTTCTTTTGTCACTTGTGCTTTTCATATCATCTAAGAAATTGTCTAATCCAAGGTCATGACAATTTGACCATCTTTTCTTCTGAGAACTTTATAATTTTAGCTCTTACATTTAGGTCTTTGATACATTTGAAGTAAGTCCTTCTAGATGGAATAAGATGAAAATCCAAATAAATTATTTTGCATGTTTACAGATTGCTATCAAAGTGTTCATTGGTTTTTAGAACTTCTTTTCTTTTTAAAAAACTAAAAAAATAATAATAATTTTAAATTTAGTTTTCTCAGCATCATTTGTTGTAAAGACTCTTCTTTCTCAATTAAATTGTCTTGGCATCTTCGCCAAAATCAGTGTTTTGATTATAATACACTTAATTTTGTTCCATTTATTTCTATTTTTATTCCAGGGTCATGCTCACTTATATGCTATAGCTTTGTAAGTCTTGAAAGTGAGAAGTGTGAGTTCTTCTAATTTGTGTTAATTTTTCGGTATTGTTTTGTCTGTTCTGCTTTCTGTGTCTCTTGCATTTTCATATGAATTTCAAGACCAGCTTATAAATGTCTGCAGAAAAATACGTTAAAACTTTATAAGGATTTTTTATTTAATCTGTTGATCAGTTCAGAGTGTTGTCATCCTAACAGTACTGTCTTCCAAACCATGAACACATTATGTCTTTCTATTTATTTAGATCTTCTTTAATTTTTTCAGCAATGTTTTATAGTTGTCATTGTACAAGTCTTGCACTTTTGTTAACATTTTACTATCTATATATATAAAAAGCCAGCAAGCTAATGGCCATAACGACCATAACGACCGGTTGCTATGAGGTCCACTGTGGCCAATGAACTGGCCTAATTAGGGGGTGGGACTGGCAAGCCAACCATGTGGCCCCTTCCCTCTGCTGGCCTGTCTCTGATAAGACTCTCCCATTCTGATCAAGAGTAGGCCAGCAGGCCAAATGGCCC
>NW_006300367.1:2183962-2186599 GCF_000327345.1 Myotis davidii
CCCCTTTTCCCGCCCAGCCCTGCCCCTGACCACCCCGCCCCACCACAATAGGCCCACAGCGTCCCACCCCCCAGCCAACCCATCCCTGACCGCACCCCTCACCCCAATAGGTGTGGGGAGGCCAACCTCCTACAGCCCCTCCCCCTGGCCGCCCCACATCTGATCACACCCCACACCCTAATGGGGGAGGGGCAGCTGACCAACCTCCCGAAGCCCCTCCCAGTGGCTGGCCCAGCCCCGATAGAGCCCTGATGTGTGCAAGCCTGCTGGCCAACCTCCCACCATCTCCTCTTCCCAACAGGCCCAGCCCCGATCTGCCCCAATTGGGTCTGGGCCAGACAGACCCCACCTATGCACGAATTAGTGCACTGGGCCTCTAATATATTTATATTATTCATGACTATCTGGTTTTCTTAATATTGCTTTCAGATTGTGCATTGCTTTTTAAAAACTTCTTTTCTTAATTTAAAATTTAAAAAATTCAGTTATAGATTATATTCAATATTATTTTTGATTCATTTCAGGTGTATAGCATAGTGGTTAGAAAATCATATACTTTACAAAGTTTTAATTACTAAGTATAAAAATAAAATTGAATTTTTGTAAATTGATCTTGGACACTGCAGCCTTGCTAAACTCAATTACTATCCTCAGTGTGTGTGTGTGTGTGTGTGTGTGTGTGTGTTTCTGTGTTTGTATTCTTTATGTTTTCCTACATATATGTTCCTGTCATCTGCCAAATAAAGATAATTTTCTTCTTTCTTTCCAGCCTGGAAACATTTTATTTCATGTTTTTGCATAATTGTTCTGACTAAAACTTCCAATACAACATTGAATAAAATTTCCGAGAGTGATATCCTTGTCTTGTTTCTAAATGCAAGAGGAAAGCTTCATCTTTCATTATTAGTGATGTGGTTTTTCTTAAATATTTTTAATCCTTACCTGTGGATATACTTATTGATTTTCAGAGAGGGATGTGAGAAACATCAGTTCATTGCCTTCCCTATGCTCCCCGACCTGAGATCCATCCTGCAACCTAGACTTGTGCCCTGACTGAGAAAGGAACACACAACCATTTTGGTGCATGGGAGATGCTCCAACCAACTGAACCACCTGGCAGTTTTCTGTTTGTTTGTTTGAGGAAATTTTGGAAAAAATTAAACAGACTTTCAAATAATGATTTTTAATTTTTCTATTTATAAAAATGCATAAATGTTATATTAAAATAAGAAAGCCCTTAAACAGAACCATTACTAGTATTAAATCTTGTATATGTCAAGAGGAAAATAGTGGACTTCCAGGCTTATACTCCAGTTTTCACTTTTGTGGATAATGTTGTGGTTGATATATCTGAGTATACTACTTTTTTTTCTTAGTATGAATTATTTTCTCAAAGATTTCTATAAATGTAACCAGAGGACATAAACATGTGTGTCTCAATTCTCTCTTATCTATCATCTATTTTCTATCCACCTATCACCTTTCTCAGTGTCTATCTTCATATATAATTTTTCTCAACATATCGGTATGTAATATTAAAATAATTTGCCTGTGTAATTTTGAAATCAATTTGCGTTATGAAATGATCCATGAATCAGGCAGCACGCTATGCAGCAAACAGAGAGGAGCTCCGAGGCTTCAGGAAGGGGCAGCTTTAAATGCAGGACAAGGATGTCATAAACCCCAACAAAGGCAAACAGAATCATTCAGGCAAGTGACTTCCGTCTGGGGGACAAAGGGCATACAGGGAGGATTATCTTATTTTTCTTTGATGACCAAAAAGCCCGTGTGGCAGACGGCCTCCTTAGTGCTGACCAGAAACTTCCAGACTGACCAGGTAAGACTACACTCCTGGCAGAGGCTATGACTGAAATCAAGCAGGTATCACATTGTTGTTTTGTGGTGTAAGCTTAGCCCCAGGGACTCAATTTTGGGCCTATTGCAGCTTTTTAACACTAAATACATATACACAATTAGTTTATTTTCAGGAATTTTTATTTCAATCTATTCCTGGGAGTATCTTGCCAACTTTTAATATTAATTTTTATTAATATGTACAAATTTAATAAGTATTGATTGCCTAAAAGTGTTTCTTTGATTTGACATTTCTAGCTTAAAATTTATTTTGCACTACATGTTTTTTCACTTGTGTGAGCTATTTTAGTTTCTTCTTTTGTGAATGTCCTTCACACATCTATTATATTGTTGCCACTTTCTCTTAAATCATTTGAGCACTTATTAGTAAAAGCATTAATCTTTTGTCTATCACACCTAGAAGACTGGGCCTTTTTTAATACGTTAGAAATTATACTTCTAATTAAGTATCATTTTCTTCAAAAACAGTACTAATGGCAAATTATACTTATCTCAGTGATGGTCCCACTTATTTTGATGCTGTGAGATACTTGTACTCTGAAACTGTTTCAAGCTAAAAACCATAGAATCCACCCCATCTTCTGTATTACAAAGCCACTGTTCTCAAAACTGCCTGGTACTGGCACAAGAACAGACATATAGACTAATGGAATAGAATAGAGAACCCAGAAATCGACCCAAATCACTATGCCCAATTAATATTCGAAAAAGGAGGCAAGAGCATACAATGGAGTCAAGACAGTCTCTTCAATAAAAGGTGTT
>NW_006300367.1:2186707-2194201 GCF_000327345.1 Myotis davidii
AGGAATTTATTCATTTATACTGCTCCTAGGGCAATGGAAACTAAAGAGAAAATAAAGAAATGGGACTACATCAAAATAAAAAGCTTTTGCACAGCAAAGGAAACCATCAACAAAACCACAAGAAAGCCCACTGCATGGGAGAACATATTTGCTAATGTTATGAACTCTTTTAAGCAAGCTTAGCATTGTCAGGAAAATTTAATCTCCCTCCAAATATTACTAATTAGAATGCTAAAATATCTATTATATTTTCTGATTTATTTAAATAGGTATATAAAATATGTAATTTGTTGGGTATAAATAGTTTATTTCTTTTTTAAATTGTTCTTTCCTTGCCCTAGCTAGTTTTGCTCAGTGGATAGAGCATTGGCCTACGGTTTGAAGGGTCCCAGGTTTGATTCCGATCAAGGGCACATTCCTAGGTTACAGGCTCAGTGGGGCATGCAGGAGGCAGCTGATCAATGATGCTCATAATTGATATTTCTACCTCTTCCTTTCCCTTCCTCTCTGAAATCAATAAAAATATATTTTAAACCCTTCTTTTCTTTATGATAAATTCTTACACTCACTCACTCATAAAATGCTATTTATCTATATTTCTTCAATAAACTTACACAAAACTATTGACCTTTTTTACAAATCTTCAGAAATAACTTTTATATCTAGACTGTGTGAGGTGATATCACTTTAGTAACTTTAAAAAATAAGGAGTGATTTTTTGTTAGCTTAATTTATGTACCATTTTTTGAAACAGATAAACACAACTTTATTTAGTATATATTATGTGTAAGATTTTACATATGCTTAACCAGATACAAATAATTAGGAGTAAAATTCTTGGGCACCAAAACACACATAAGGAAGTTTTTGTGCATCCTAAGAGATAGCTGGAACTGGTACCTAATGGCCCTCTCTTTCAAGGCCTTCTCTTTCAATACTGTACCTAATATATAAAAAATACAGATAATCCAGGCTTTTGTATGTCTTCCCAAACAGACTGCTGCCCTCAACATCATTAGAAACGTTTCCCTTTAACTTTCCATTTTTTCCAAAAGCTTTGACTTACACTGCTGACACTCCACTGTGGTCGCCAGACGACAGAGAGTCGTGCCTTTGATAGTTCCATTCCTCTACACAAGAGAACACGTTTCCAACATCAAACCAGGAAACGCGTTTCCTTTGAGGAACAGGGAAGTGTTGGCAGAGGTGTTATAGACAAGATGCTTCCTGAAACACTTTGCAGGTAAAGTCAAGACAGAGACAAGGTGTTGGGCAGTTCCTTCCCTTCTGTGACTAAGCATACAGCCTCTACTGGCTGCCGACCATTTGTTAATTCGCTTTTTCTGGTAAGCAGACCAGCCCTCATGGCAAGTGCTCTTGCTGGTGTGATAGAATCCTCAGGGTCTCACCTCTAACCTGAGTCATAGACAGGGAGATGCAAAGAGCAGGTTCAAGTGGGTAATATTAAAGAAGTTCATCTGAATGGGTCTTTAAAGCAAGAAATATGCATTCAGGTTAGCTGTTGGAAGGAGATAAGAGAATGAGGAAATTGAGGCAGGGCACATAAGAAGAGCAGGTCAGTCATGGAAAATGAAAAAGAAGTGTTACCTTACATTTATTGAATAATCTGGCCAGATTAAAGAATCTAGGGCAAATTTCCTAACAATCAGTAGTGCCAAAGAGTATTTTACTTTGAAATTAATGGAGATTGACAGACATTCATGCATCAAATGTCTATTATATCACTTTTAATTTAAATTATATTATCAATACTGAAGTGGAAACAATAAATACACTGCTCTGAGATATAATCTTGCATGGAAGAGTAATCCAGAAAATTTAACATAGTAACTGCAATGATAGATCAAGGGAAGAAACAGAGGAAGGACACACTGTAGACTTGGGGAGGTGGGACCCTAAGAGTAGGCAACTACTGTGCTAGAGTATCAGGGTACACTGCCTCTCTAAAGAAAACCTCTGGAGAATGCCAGTGCGCTTTTGCCTATCTATCCAAAATAAACATTGCTATGAAGATTCATTTTCCTAGGAGGTTGTATACTGGTTACCATGTTGAGGAGAGAATTGTGAAGGAAGAAAAAAGTGAATTAATATTGTGTTTATTATGTGTACAGGACTACTTTACCCATAGGGTGTCTCAATCACAAGACTCTCCTTTGCATAAATGTTGCATGTATTTTACACATGAGAAAGTGAGCCTCACTCTAGTTACACAGCTTAATCAGGGAACATATAGAAGTTGAGGGATGGAGTTCTCCTGTGGTTCTATAGAGTCTTAGAAACTGAGAAATGCCCCGTCTGGAGAAAAAGCGCTGGTCTTCCAACCACTGGTTGGGGCATCAGGCACTAACCAGTTTTGTACATTAAGGACGTCACTTGATTCCTCTGACCTTATGTAACTGCTTTGTAAAGCAAAGCTATCAACCCAAAGATGCTATAAATATGGAGGTATACAGAGTTATTTTTATAGCATGTGTGATAAAAACTGTGAAAGCACATTTCTAGAAAAAAGTGTATGCTCCAGGGCTGGATATAGGTAAAATTGCTCTGCTTCTGAGACAAGAAATAAACATAATTTGGTGTTCTTTCAGAGTGTAAATAGAGCAAGTAGTATAATTGAAAATGGGAAATCCAAGAAGAGACCCCTCTTTCCAATTCCACAAAACTTTGGTAAAGTTATTAAACTCATAAAATACTTGGGTAAAGTTGGCTTATTTTGTTTTTAATAGGAGGGAATAACTAATAAAGTAGTCTAACTTTAGGCCTGGATTGAGAAGGGATAGGATTGAAACAGGATATGTGACTTAAACAAAAAGATTAGCTTGAGGAAGGGCCCCTGAGCTGGGGTCAGACCACACTGAGGTGTGTCTCTCTGGAAAAGAGAGACACAGTTGACATTTTGCAAAATGCTACAAATATTATAATAAAAAACAAACAGAATGAGCACATTTTCAATAGAGGGTAATACTACCATGAGTTTGTGGTGCTTGGCCTCATTATGAGGGGTTGAGTGTGTTGATGTGAATTTAAGTCTTTGGTTCTGTATTTTCCCATTTATCACAAAAAGAGAAACAGAGAGGAAAAATGAAGGCTGCAATCCTATACAATAAAAGGCTAATATGCAAATTGACCAGTTGCTATGAAGTGCACTGACCACCAGGGGGCAGACACTCAATGCAGGAACTTCCCCCTGGTGGTCAGAGTGCTCCTACAGGGGGAGCACCGCTCAGTCAGAAACCCTGAGCTGGGCTCACAGCTGGTGAGCTCAGTGGCGGTGGCAAAAGCCTCTACTGTCTCCGCTGCAGCACTAAGGATGTCCCTGCGTGGAGCAGGCCTGAGCCGTCTGTCAGACATCCCCCAAGCGCTCCCAGACTGTGAGAGGGTGCAGGCCAGGCTGAGGCAACCCCCCAAAGTGCACTAACTTCATATACTGGGCCTCTAGTAATACCATAAGCATAGAGGGTAACATTGAGCTAATGTTCTGAACCTGGAATATTTTGCAGATTAGGGGTCTGATGCAGATGGACAATGAAGTGCAACCACAGATCCATGTGTGCAGCCATCTGTCTGCCTAAAAGAAGCATGTTTTAGAGTCAGAGATGCAAAGTGTGTTTCAAATAGAAACCTAGACAACTGCCTTATTGCAGGCTTGCTTTGAGGCAGTTCAAGGGTGTACCATAACCCCCTAAATCTCCATACAACATGTCTGAAATTCTTATATAGATGTTCATATTCCCACAACATTGTAGAACAGAAGTAGTGATAGCTGTGCAAGCTCAGAAGGAGACACAAAATTCAAAGGTAGAAACTTGTATCTGATAAAGTGGTTTCAGACTGGAAGATTGCCAATGAAATATAAATGGCATTATGCCATCCATCAGGCAGAAGGACATAAAATACTACTTGAACAAAAACAATTTATAAAAATTCAACAGGAATCAAGAATACATTCACAACAAAGTAAGAACATAAGTATGTATGGAATATATAGGAATGAAGAGACACCATCATGAGTTGAAAAAAAAAAATGGATTAAATAAAAAAAAGGAAATTGAAAATATTTATGTAGGATTTAATTTCTTCTTTTCTGGAGTTAAGAGTATAAATAATCCTACAGATATTTAAAACAAAAGTGAAGGGGGAAAATAAACTTCAAGGGATCTAGAAACAGAGTGATTTGGGTTATTTGGCAATGTCTATTGCAACTGCAAAGACAGCCATAAGCACATGTTAAAGCAAAATGTATGAGACTCATTACTGTCTTACCGGAGAGCCTCAATTTGTTGTAGGCTAAGTGATGCTTCAGAAAATGAAAGGCCTATTTTTAGGGGTTAAGGATCTGGGCTACATTGTTTTAAGGCTAATCTTGCATGATGGGGAATTGGTTGGGACTCAGCAGAGCTTATATACCCAACACCTTTGGGTTGATGGGCACGGAAAATCAAGATCTCTAAAGTTATTAGTCTTGATCAGTTAGATATTTTAGTTGGTTCATCTTAAGAAAAAGTGTTTTCCAAAGCAAAGAATAAATCATGTTTGTTTATTCTCAATATCATTTATTAAAAGGGCAGGAAACTTAGTTGGTTTTAGTTCTCAGTAATTTGGCTTGTATTTCTGACTAGATATTTTTCCTTTCTTCTTCTCTTTAAAAAAAAAATGCAACCAGATATTTCCTTACATGAAGTTTTGGCCATTAATTTTCCATGAATATAGTTCTCCTTTCTTCTTCATTGAAGTAAAAGTGTCAAGTAATATCCTTTTAGTTTCAGGTATGTATCATCATGATCTAATATTTATATACATTATAAAATAATCACCACAATAAGTAATTATTATATGTCATAAAGTTATAATGTTATTGACTATATTTTGCTTCTGGACATTATAGCTTCATGGTTTATTTGTTTACAACTAGAATTTTGTACTCTTAATTCCTTTCAGCTATTTCTCCAAACCCAACCCCATCAGCCCTCTGCTAACCACCAGTTTGTTTTCTGTATTTATAAGTCTGTTTCTATTTTGTTTTGTTTTTAGATTTCCCATGTAAATGAAATACAGTATTCATCTTTGTATGACCTATTTTATGTAGTATAATATCATCCAGGTCTATCTATGTTACCACAAATGTCACAGTTTCGTTTTTTTACAGATAAGTAATATTCCATTGCATATATCTAAACCACTTCTTTATCCATTCAACTTTCAATACACACTTGATTCCATAACTTGCTTCTATATCTTAGCTATTTTAAATAATACTTTAATAAACATAGGGGTGCATATATCTTTTCCAATTACTATTTTTATTTTATTTGATGGATGCCCAGTAGTGGAGTTGCTGGATCATGTGGTAGGTCTATTTTTAATTTTTTGAAGAAACTCCATACTGTTTTCTATAGTATCTACACTAATTTACATTCCCACCAGCAGTGTAGAAGAGTCCCTTTTCTCCACATCCTCACTAACACTTGCTTGTATTCTGTTTTGCTTTGTTTTATTTTTGTTTTGACCATAGCCATTATGAAAGGTGTGAAGTGATATCAATAGGGGCTTTTATTTACATTTCTTTGATGATCAGAAATGTTGAACATATTTCATATACCTATTGGCTACCTGTGTGTCTTCATCATAAAATGTTTATTCAAGTCCTCTGCCCATTTTTTTAAAAAAATTCTTTATTGATTAAGCTATTACATATGTGTCCTTATCCCTCCCACTGTCCTCCCACTTGCCCGCTCTTGCTCTCACCCCCCTTGGTGTCTGTGTCCATTGGTTAGGCTTATATGCATGCATGCAAGTCCTTTGTTTGATCTCTCCCCCTTTCCTCCAGCCTCCCCTGCCTTCCCTCTGAAGTTTGACAGTCTGATCGATGCTTCTCTGTCTCTGGATCTGTTTTTGTCCCTCAGTTTATGTTGTTCATTATATTCTGCAAATGAGTGAGGTCATATGATATTTATCTTTCTCTGACTGGCTTATTTCACTTAACATCATGCTCTCCATGTCCATCCATGCTATTGCAAATGGTAGGAGTTCCTTCTTTTTTACAGCAGGGTAGTATTCCATTGTGTAGATGTACAACCGTTTTCTAATCCACTCATCTGCTGATGGGCACTTAGTCTGTTTCCAAATCTTAGCTATTGTAAATTGTGCTGCTGTGAACATTGGGGTGCATATATCCTTTCTGATTGGTGTTTCTAGTTTCTTGGGATATATTCCTAGAAGTGGGGGATCACTGGCAGCCACACAAGCAGACCTCTGCCCATTTTTTAAATTGATTTATCTGTTATTTGTTATAATAAGTTGTGTACGTTCTTTACAAATTTTGGATATTAACACCTCACCAAATGTACCATTTACAAATATCTTCTCCCACTTATTAGGTTTTCTTTTTATTGTGCTAATGGTTTTCTTTGCTGCTCAAAAGCTTATAGTTCAATGTAATCTCATTTGTTTATTTTTGCTTTCCTTGCCCTTGTCAGAGGAGACTGGTCCAAGAAAAATTACTGGCTCATGTCAAGTAGCTTACTATGTTTTCTTCTAGGAATTTATGGTGTCAGGTCTTACAGTCAAATCTTTAATACAATTTTAATATATTGTTGGACATATTTTAAAATAGTGGTCCAGTTCCTTTTTATTTTGTTTATTTATTTTATTTTACATGCAGCTGTTCAGGTTTTCTGAACACAATCTATTGAAGAGACTGTCTTTTACCCATTGGATAATCTAGAAAGCCTCCTTTGTTTTAAATTGATTGACTATACCTTCATGGGTTTATCTCTGGGCTCTCTATTCTGCTCCATTGATCTGTCTGTTTCTGTGCCAGTTCCATACTGATTATTATAACTTTGTAGCATAGTTGGGATTCAGGGGGTGTGATGCCTCCAGGTTTGTCTTCTTTCTCATGTTGACTTTGGCTACTTGTGGCCCTTTGTGAGTTTATACAAAATTTAGTATTCTTTGTTCAATCTCTCTGAAAACTGCCATTGGCATTTTTTTTAACAGGGATTGCATTATGTATATTGCTTTGTGTAGTGTGGACATATTAATGATAGCAATGCTTCCATTTCATGAGCATAGTATATCTTTTTATTTATTTTTGTTATCTTCAATGTCTTTTGTCTTTGTCTTATAAATTTTAATATGTCATTTTTTATTGATTTCAGAGAGAAGAAGGGAGAGGGAGAGGTAGAAACATCAATGATGAGAGAGATTCATTGATCAGCTGCCCCCTGCATGCCCCACACTGGGGACCGGTCCACAACTCAGGCATGTGCCCTGACAGGAAATCAAACCTTGACCTCCTGGTTCCTGAGTCAACACTCACTCAAACACTGAGCCACATCAGCCAGGCAGGTGCATGTTTTTTATTCCCCATACCATTAATCTTTTTCCTCATCACTTTTTTTTTTCTTTTCTGTATAAGTTATATTTTCTACAAGAAGCACATAATACTTTCATAAGTGAAAAATAGGCATA
>NW_006300367.1:2194329-2209065 GCF_000327345.1 Myotis davidii
CTGTTTGCTATGACACCCACTGTGTATAGCCAGTGAACAGGCCTGTTCTGGGGGTGGGGCCAGCCGGCCAACTTCCTGCAGCCCCTCCCCTCACCCTGCCGCAACCCAGATTGGCCCCCAACACCCCAATCAGGGCAGGGCCAGCCAGCTGACTGCCTGCAGCCCCTCCCCCCAGCTGTCCCCACCCCTGATGGGCCCCCACCATTCTGTTTGGCCCACAGCCTCTCCCATCATCCAGCTCCACCCTAATACCCCCACACACACCAATCAGGAGTGGGGGTGGCTGGCCAACCTTCCATGGCCCTTCTTCTGGCCACTTGATCCCTGATCGACCCCCCACCCCAATCGGGGGTGGGGCCCACCAGCCCATCACCTGTAACCCCTCCCCCCAGCTGGCCCAGCTATACCCCACTCCTGCACAGATTTGCACTGGGCCTCTAGGATTTACATAATGTGTACTAAAATGATTTAGATGATAAATTCTCCCAGTCTTTTTGAAATGTTTTTCTCTGATAAAAATGGGACACATAGGTGAATTTTTAAAATCTATTCTCATTTCCCCTATCACTTTTTGAAATAGGTGTACATTTTGACATAGGTAAAAACCTCATTTTAATTTTATACAAAAACACAATGAAAGACATATAAAAGGCTCCAGGCCCTCCTTCCCTACCTTAACCTTTACATGTGCCCAGTTAGTGTGTGGGGAAGTACTGGCAGAAGGGAGCAGAGCTGTTAATGTGATCATGAACACTCTGTGGCAGCCTCTCACTGAGCCCCTGTCCATTTCACTGAGCCCTGCATCCGTCTCACTGGACCAGCTCTTCCTCATGCTGTGTGCTGCAAGAGCCACCATTTGTAGAAAACCGGGGTGAGTGGAGAGCCTCTTCTGTAGTCAGTTCACAGGTGGCTCCAGAGGTTCTGTCTCAGTCACCCTCATGGGAGTGTCATGCTCTGGCTTCCACTTTCAAGAGTGAGCCCAATGTTGTGGAAGGCAAAATGCCTACATACAGTTTTGAGGATTACAGCCATTTTTATTTTTCCAACTTAAATCTAAACACAGAAGTGAATCTTTGATGTCTTTATTTCACATTCACTGGATGTGATGAAAAGCTGCAGATGTTGAAGAGGAAGGAGTTTGTTTCCATAATTGGAGGGTTTGTTTTGTGAGTTGTTGTTAGCATTTGTCATAACCAATATCAACAAGCCCAAGTATAATACAGAATAACACATCTGCAAATGGACTGAAAGTGGCGAACTTCATGATTCTGTGGGTGTTTAGAGTGGGTGATTGACAATGCTTGTAGGTGAAACTAATTCCCTCCTGCTAAGTCTTGGCAGTATTGATAAGTATGTTATGATCAAATGAAAGAATCATGATCATCTCATTATTTGACCTTTATCTTTAGTAAAATGATTATAAAAATATGATAAAATCAACTAATTCTTTAGAAGATATAAAAACTAAAGATAATGTATTTCTATCATCAATACATGTACACACTCAATGATTTTAGCATTTCTCTTGAGAAATATGCCTTGAGAATTATTGATCAATAGAATCGCAACCTTAAATATCATGGACAAGAAATAGTTAAGTGCTACTGAGAGTCATTATATGTGTCTACTCAATACTGTTGGTTTTCAGAATCTTATCACATTGTTTGATGTCTTATCATAAATTTGGCTGTTTGGCTTATTTTTATATAACTCACTCATTCCAAAACCCAGGCTGCCATTCTTAGCCATTGTTTTTTAACCATTGTTTACTCTAACTTGGGGCATATCTTTCAGCTTCTCTACCATGGATGATTGCATTAGTTTAGAGAAAGGAAACCGTTATCCACTAGGCTTAAGGGAATAAACAAAATAGCACTCTGGCTGGATAACTCAGCCTTTACCTTGCTGTCAATTTTAATAACTTTCAGCTTTCTAGGTCCAGCCTTTGATTTCACCTCATTGCAAATGCAGTCTGTGCCTTCTCAGTCTAGCTCTCTTAGATGTCTACACCCACTTCTTAGCAATAGATTCTATGCCAAGTAAACACATACTGCACTGTCAATAATTGACTACATTTGATTTTTCTGTACATATTCAAATACACTTTAAAAAATATTTGTGAGTATACCTACTTTATGCCAGTCAGTCTTGTCTAGGAGCTCAAGATACGTCAGAAAACAATCAAAGAATGTGCCTTATAGTATGGTGGAGAAGACAGAAACATCTAATAAGTAAGTTTTGCGCATTATGGTTTGGTAAGTAATATAGAGGCACTATGGCTGTTCCTAATAACTCGTATTATTTGCCTATTGCTGTCTACTAATCAGGGCGTGTGTAACTGTAATTCCACTTTCAAACATTGCCTCCTTCAGTGGCTTCCTAGATACCTCATTCTTTGGGCTTTCCTCTTGTATAAGTGGTGCAGCCTTGTCAGAATTATCTGTGGGACTATTCTCTTTTCTCTAACTTGATCTTATTTATTCTCATGTTTCTAATTGTGTATCTCCAAGTACTTCCCTGTCTTGAACTGTAGATGCATAGATTCAACCCACCGTCCAAAGAGCTCCCTTGGATCAATTCAACATGCCCAAAATAAAATGACTTTGTCCCCAAACTTGCCAAGTCCCCGACCTTTGAAATCTTAGTGGATAGGCCTCAATCATCCCAATAGCTCCTGCAACGTTTCTTCCTCTCACACCTCATAAATACTTTTCACTCCTGTATTACTGCCTCTTGCTCTAAACTACTATCACCCTGCCCAAACACTATTCCTACCCCGCCCCCCATCTTGTTGGAATCTATCCTCAACACAGAACGCAGAGGCATTCTTTTAAAGTTAAAATCAGTGTATTCCTCTCCTCTACTCAACCTGACATGGTGGGTCCCTATTGACCTCAGAAAAGACAAGATCTTTAGACAAGATCCCCAGTCATATGACACACTCACTCCTGCACTCTGACCTCTTACTGTTCTTTTCTTGCCCACTTGCACTGCCTTAAACTTCTTGAAACACCAAGCTCTAGCTGTGCCCTATCTCTGGCTCTCTCCTCCCATACCTGTATGGTTCACTCTCTACTCCTTTCACTCTTCGTTCAGATGTCACCCTTTCAATAAACACTTGTATGATGAACCACTTAAATGCTACAAACTGCCACACAGCTTTCACCTCTGCACTCCAGCTGTTCTGACTCAGCTAACCTTTTCTTGTCCATAGCACCCTTGTCTTTCTTTCATGCTACATCATTTACTTACTATCTGTCCTTCTCATAGTATCCATGAGGGCATAGGTGTGGTTTTTAATTAATGCATCGATACACTAAGTGCTATGAAGACTATCTGGCACAGAGTAGGTGTTCAAGGAACCTTCAATGAATAAGCAAATGAATGAAATACTATACTTAGTGATTATTTCTCAGGGAGGAAATACATTCCATAATGGTGGTTAATTTTCAGAGTTAGAATCCTTTACTTTTAAAAAATATATTCATTTTTGGGTGATGTTAGTTAATAGAATTATATAGGTTTCAGGTATATAAATCTGTGATATATTATCTACATACTGTATTATGTTCACCACCCAGAGTCAGATCTCCTTTCTTCACCATTTATCCCACTTTACCCTCTTCTCTTTCCCCACCCCCTTTCTCTCTGGTAATCACCATACTGTTTTCTGTGTTTATGGGTTTGTTTTTTGAAACCATCCCCTCTAATGCCTGTAAGTCTGTTTTCTGTATGTATAAGTCTGTTTCTATTTTCTTTTTGTTTTTTAGAATTATTTAAGTCTTCTAGATTCAGACAGTGACTGCACTAGGAAGAATATCATAAAAAATAAATGAAGTACACGAGAAAAGAAATAAAATTAAAAAGATTATATAGTACAACTTTAATTCTAAGAGTTGTAAGACACAGCTGCTTTCTTCCTAAGCCATTTCTCATTATCCTCCTTCCTACTCCCAGGGCATACAGCATGTTAGGCATACCATGTTTGCTGAACCAAACAAATGCTAGAAGAGCTATTAATTAATCACCAGCAATCATTGGCCACACAGTTGATATCACTCTAATTAGTGATCCTTGAATGGATTTTTTTTCAAAAATATATTGTAAATCCTAATAAATTATTAATAAAACAGGAGAGTTATTAATGAGGAATTTGTGGAAAAACTAGTTTGGAAAATCCCCTGCCTACTTTGCTATGCTCAGAAATGCATAACTCACATGAATATATTAGAGTTTATAAATGTATTTCTTTGCCACAATAAGACAACTCATTTAGCAAAATTTAGCTGAGTATATTCCACATTTCTCACACACCGTTGTGCTGCAGAATATAGGAAGCACCAGAAGGGATAGTCCCGAGTGGTTCCTTACTATAGTAATACCGAAGGGAAGCAGAAGAAAGGCTAGGCGTTCAGACCTAAAACCTGACTTTGAGGTCCAACTCTATTATTTTGTAATACAATTTCCTTAAGGCAGTCCTTTCTACATTGTGAGGCTCACCTTATTCATTTATCACATGAGAATCATAATAAACTTCTTTACCAAATGTCTGTGAGGATTACTAGTATACATGTCAATTGATAGTCCTATTCCTCTTCCTTCTCATCTTTCTCTTATTCTCCAAACAATTATGCCCTTTAGTCAAATAGACAAAAATATAACAAATGCAATCATATTAAATTCTGTTATACTTGAAATTCCTAGGCCAATGGCCTCAGTCCATCCACAGGGAAAGTGATGCAGATGAGTGTCCTCTATACCAGAGTCTGTGTTGTTGGGAAAAGGAAACCGACCATGGACAGAAGCTCTGCTACCAGAGGGACTTTCTCTAAAGAGAAGGAGCATCCAGAGTTTTGCCCAATCTTACTCCCCGCCGCCCAAGGTGTTATTCTAAAAACAGGCCACAACAGCACACTCACCAGCCAGGTTTTCCTCTAGGACCACAAGGATGTACTTCAATTATAACAATAGAGGGGAGTGCATTTATTGTTATTGATTAAATATTTTAGTTAGGGTAATTGATTTAAAGCTATTTATTTTAAGATATGAATTGAGCAGAAATGTTAGGGTCAATTTCTGGGTTCTCTGTTCTATTCCCTTGATCTATATGCCTATTCTTGTGCCAGTAACAGGCTGTTTTGAGTACAGTGGTTTTGTAATATAACTTAATATTTGATATTGTGATTCCTCCAACTCTTTCTCAAGATTGCTGAGACTATTGGGGGTCTTTTTTGGTTCCATATAAATTTTTGGAGTGTTTGTTCTAGATCTGTGAAATATGCTATTGGTATTTTAATGGGGATTGCACTGGATCTATAGACTGCTTTGAGTAGTGTAGGCATTTTAATGATGTTGATTCCACTAGTCCATGAACACAGTATCTTATTTCATTTGTTTATATCTTTCTCTATCTCTTTTTTCAACATCCTGTACTTTTCTGAGAACAGATCTTTTACCTCCTTGGTTAAGTTTATATCTAAGTATCTAAATTTTTAGTTGCAATGGTAAATGAAGTTATTTTTTTAGATTCTCTTCCTGTGAGTTCATTACTGCTGTATGAAAATGCCATAGATTCCTTTGTGTTAATTTTGTGTCTTTTTAAGTTGCCAAATTCATTTATTAAATCCAATAGTTTTGGGGGGAATTCTTTAGGGTTTTCTATGTATAAAATAATTCCATCTACAAATAATGACATTTTTACTTCCTCCTTTCCAATTTGGATGCCTTTTATTTCTCCTTGTCTGATCACTTTAACTAGGCCTTCCAGAACTATGTTGAATAAGAGTGGTGAAAGCAGACTTCCCTGTCTTTTTCCTATTCATAGAGGAAATAGTTTTAGTTTTTGCCCATTGAGTATGATGTTGGCTGTAGGTTGGTCATATATGGCCTCTATTATATTGAGGTATGATCCCTTTATTCCCACTTCGCTGAAAGTTTTTATCAAAAGGGTGCTGGCCCTTGGGACAGTATGGATGGAACTGGAAAATATTATGGTAAGTGAAATAAGCCAATCTAGTGGAATCTAATAAACAAAATGAATTAACAAAATAAGACCTGAAACACAGAAGCTTGGAACAGACAGACCTACCTCAGGGGGATAAGATGGCAATAGGGGGGTGAAGACCTGGGTGAGTGGGTAGGGGCTGGGAGGAGGGGGTAAAGGAAGGTAAATGGGAGAAATTTGTAATATTTTATAATCTGTAAAATATATATATATACACCAGAGGCCCGGTGCACAAAAATCATGCACATGTAGGGTCTCTAGGCCTGGTTGGTGATCAGAGCCAATGGGGTCTTCCTTTCCCAGGCTGCTGGCTATTGGCTGGGGCCTTCCTCCCACATCATAGTGAGTGGTCGAACTCCTAGTCAGTTGAACTCCCAAGGGGATAATTTGCATATTAGCCTTTTATTATATAGGATGAGAATAGGTGTTGGACTTTGTCAAATGCTTTTTGTGCATCAATTGATGGGATTTTTGTCTTCCAATTTATTATGTGATATATCACATTTATTGATTTGCAAATATAATACCTGCCTTGCATCGCTGGAATAAATCCCACTTGGTCATGGTGTATGATCTTTTTAATATATTGTTGAATTTGATTTGCTAATATTTTGTTGAGGGTTTTAGCATCTATGTTCTTCAGAGATATTGGCCTGTACTTCTCTTTCTTTGTAGTATCTTTTTTTGGCTTTAGAATTAGGATAATGCTAACCTTGTAAAAAGAGCTTGGAAGTGTTTGCTCCTCTTGGATTTTTTGGAATAGTTTGAGGAGCATAGGTGTTAGTTCTTATTGGAATGTTTGGTAAAACTCCTCTAGGAAGCTATCTAGACCAGGGCTTTTGTTTGCTGGAAGTTTTTTTTGTTTTGTTTTGTTTTATTATTATTGCTTCAATTGGCCTATTCAAGTTTTCTAATTCTTCCTGATTGAGTTTTGGAAGATTGCATTTTTTTGTAGGAATATGTCCATTTCATCCGACTTGTCCAGCTTGTTGGCATATAGTTGTTCACAGTATTTTTTCAGGTTTCTTTTTGGAATCAGTTGTTACTTTCCTGCTTTCATTTATAATTTTGTTTATTTGGGTCCTCTCTCTTTGTTTCTTGATGAGTCTGGCTAAATATTCATCAATCTTGTTTATCTTCAAAAAACCAGCTCTTAATTTTATTAATATTTTGCATTGTTTTTGTTTTGTTTTGTTTTATTTTGTTGTTGTTATTTGTTTATTTGTTTTTAGTCTCTATGTGCTTTATTTCCACTTTGATATTTATTATGTTATACTTTCTAATTACTTTAGGTTTTTCTTCTTATTCTCTTTCTAATTCTTTAAGTTGTAGTGTTAGACAGTTTATTTGAAGTGTTTTTTGTTTTTTATAGGTAACCCTGTAAAGCTGTGTAGTTCCCTCTCAGGACTGCTTTCCCTGTGTCTCATAGATTTTGGTTGATTGTGTGTTCATTTTCATTTTTTCCAGGATCTTTTTTAATTTCTTCCTTCAACTGTTTGATAACTCATTCATTGTTTAATAACCTGAAATTTAGCCTTCATGTTTTTTAATATTTTTGAGTGTTTTTATTTTAGTTGATTTTTAATTTCATGTCATTGTGATCAAGAAGATATTTAATAAGATTTCAATAGTCCTGAACTTGTAGAGACTTAGCTGGTGTCCTAAGGTGTGGTCTATTTTTGAAAATGTCCCATGTGCACTTGAGAAGAATGTATATTCTTTAGCTTTGGGGTGAAATGTTCTATAAATGTCAATTCCATCTGATCTAGTGTATTCTTTAGTATTTCTGTTTCTTTGTTGATTTTTTGTCTAGAAGATCTATCCAGTGATGTCAATGGGGTGTTAAAGTCCCATACTATGATTTTATTGCTGTCAATCTATCCCTTAAAATCCTCCAGAATTTTGTTTGTTTGGTTTTATATTTGGATGCTTCTGTATTGAGTGTATATATGTTCATCAGAGTCACATCCTCTTATTGTATTTATCCCTTTAATCGTTGACAAAGGTGGCAATAGCATACAATGAAATATGCCAGTCTCTTCAATAAATGGTGTAGAGAAAATTGAACAGGTACATGCAAAATAAATGAAACTAGACTCAAAATAGATAAAAGACTTAAATGTAAATAATGAAACCATAAAAATCTTAGAAGAGAGCAGAGGTAGCAAAATCTGAGACATCTTTTATAGCAGTACGTTTACCAATACATCTCCTAAGTCAAGGGAAATTAAGGAGAAAATAACAAATGAGACTACATTAAAATAAAATTTTCTGTCAAGCAAAAGAAACCATCAACAAAATGAAAAGACAGCCCAATGCATGGGAGAGCGTATTTGCTAATGATACATCGGATAAGGGGTTAATTTCCAAAGTATATAAAGAACTCATACAACTTAACAAAAATAAGACAAACAATCCAATGGGGGGAAAAATGGGCAAAGTACCTAAATAGACACTGCTCCAAAGAGGACATATAGAAGACCATGAGATGCAAAAAATGATCAATGTCCCTAATCATCCGAGAGATGCAAATTAAAGTGACAACGAGGTACCACCTCTCACCTGTCAGAATGGCTACCATCAACAAATCAACAAATGACAAGTGCTGGTAAGGATGTGGAGACAAAGGAACCCTACTGCACTGCTGAGGAGAATACAGACTGCTGCAGCCACTGTGGAAAACAGTATGGAGTTCCCTCAAATAATTAAAAATAGAACTCCCATTTGATCCAATGATCCCACTTCTAGGAATATATCCTGAGAAACAACAAACACCAATCAGATAGGATATATGCACCCTATATTCATAGCAGTGTTATTTACAATAGCCAATATCTGCAAAAAGCCCATGTTCATCAGTAGATGAGTGGATAAACAAGGCTGTTGTACAATGGAATCGTATGCAGCCATAAAAAGGAAGGAAACCTTACCTTTTGCAACAGTATGGATGTACCTGGGAATTATTATGCTAAGTGAAATAAGACAGTCAGAGAAAAACAAATACCATATGATGTCACTTATATGTGGAATCTAATTAAGAAAATAAACTGAAGAGCAAATAGAAAAAGAGGCATGGATACATGGAACAAACTGATAGCTGACAAAGGTGAGGGGGAAGAGGGGACTGGATGAAAGAATGCGAAGGGATTAGCCAAAGGAAACCCATAGACACAGTGTGGTGCTGGCCAGAGGGAAGGAGGGAGGCGAGGTTTGAGTGGCAGTGGACAAAGGCGGGGGGAATGGGGACATCTGTAATGGTGTCAAAAATAAAAATAAAGTTATAAATAACTTTTAATCATTTATAAAAATGAAATAATTGATAAGTGGCAAATTTCCCTTGAGTTCATAGATATTGTTAAAAGGCTGTAAAAAAGAAAGAACTCTTACCATTTGCAACAGCATGGATGGACCTGGAGAGTATTATGCTAAGGGAAATAAGACAGAGAAAGATAAGTATCACATGATCTCACTCATACATGGAATTTAATGGAAAAAAAAAACCATATGAACAAAATAGATTCAGAGACATAAAAGCATGTAACAGACTGACAAATTTCAGAGGAAAAGGGGGTTAGGAGGTGGGATGGAGAGATCAATAGGGGAACTTATATGCATATATGAATAACCCATGGACAAAGACAGTAGTGTGGTGAAGGCCTGTGAGGGGCTGGTGCTTGGTGGAGGTGGTCCATAGGGAAAAAAATCGAAGGGTACATCTCTAATACTTTTTACAATAAAGATAAATTACAATAAATAAAATAAAGTTATTTATTTTCTGAGCACAGTAGGACACTTTCTAATCCTCTGTGTTATAAACTTGCAAAGTAGGTAACAATGCCCAGCTTCCTAAATGCAGAAAGTGAGGCTCAAAGAGGACTAGTGCGTTAGACTCAGGTCACAGAGCTGCTCAGTGGCTGAGCCAGGACTGGAGCCTTCACCAGTCTGCTCAGGCTTCTTAAATTCTTAATTCTAGACAATGGCAAATATGACATGAAACTTCTTAAAATTTATTATCTCCCACCATAACCAACAGGCGGCCCAGAGCAAAACTGAGGAGCAGCTAGGATAAAACAAAATATGATGTAGGAAGCTCTGTGCCTGTGGAGAAGAGAGATTCGTCTTGATATCACTATGTTAAAAAGCAGACATTGTATTCTCAAGATGTCTCTTGCATTGCCAAGAGGCTGCATACATCTTTCACTATATCAATCAATAATAAGGGAACAGAGTGCCTTTGGTGTTTGATTCTCACAGTGATTTATTCTGAACATATCACAGTGCTGGCAAAGGGGATCAGTGATATGCAGTGTGATCATTGCTGTACCTGGTGCATATACACAGCAGAGAACTACACAGAGGCTATTTTTGGGATTGCAGGAAAGGAGGCACAGTGACTATTTAAAAGCAATGAATGGGGGCTCATTAGGTTTCTTCTTTGCCAGACAGAACTCAACCATCTTGAGGCATGGGATATTTTACCTCCTGTTTTGGCTTTCATTAACCCCTGTGTTCTCAGGACCTAGTGAGTACATGGCACGTATAGGCTTTTAATAAATGCTTGATGACAAATAGGCCAATGATTGTCATCAGCAAGTGAATGCACATACCTGGTAGCGGGAACCAGTGCTCCCAGTTAGATAGGAGCCCTGGGCGCTGCACACGGTCTGTGTGGCAGACTCTGGCACAAAGATTGGAGGCAGGAGGACTATCGGGAGGTGCTCTGGAAGTCAGCAACAGCTGAGGGGAAGAGAAGGTAGCACAGCAAGGCAGAGGGAGGAACTGGGGTGATGACAAAATGGTAACCAAAACCTCGGCCAGTCTCATGCAGACCTCCAGAGCAGGAGAGCTCCTTGGAGTTGCCCAAACTGTGAAGAGAGGCTCAGTCTTATCCAGACTCCCCCACAGAGGAAGCAGTCTTAGGTCACAGATCCTGGGGGAAGACATAACCTTGGGCAGGAAAGTTCTCTTCTACAAGGAGAATGTCCAGAGAGAGACTTGGCTGAAGACTGTCAGCGGCCAATATGCCCATCAGCTGAATCAAGGAGAGCCTCAGTCGTGAGGGGAGGCTTGGGACTGGACTGCATGTTTCCCACACAGATGAGCATCATAACCAAGTTAATGGCATATTAAGGTACAGGCCTGATGCCCATTCAGAGGGAAGGAAAAAGTAGTTGGAAGGTCAGAATGGCCCTTCAGGATAACTGTTAGTTTCAGTGCCATAGTCTAGCTTCAGAGACAGAGGAACATGAACTTTAACTCGTGAAAGCAAAGAGGAACAAGAGACATCTTTATGCCGAGGACTAGAGGCCTGGCTTCTGATTCCAGTTGGCCCCCCACGAGTGAAGCTTTGCACACTGCACACACCCGTGGCCTTCCTTTCACATCTGAGCTGTATGTTGGCAAACATTGATTGCTAAGGGCCTTGGGTATTAGCTGTACTCCATCAGAAACACAGAAACTCACCCAGGGAGGCACCTCGGAGCTTCCCACAAGCTAATTTCTCCTCCCTCTCTTCTCCCTGCTGCAATGGAAAATTATAAAATTCACAAAACCTTCTAAAACACTCACTCTTTCATTATAGCCTTTTAATGACCTTCAGTCAAAGAACAATTGGGGAAAGAAATCAATTCCTGAAAGGGGACGAACAGAAAATTTCTGGGAGCACGCCTGTGGGGCACTGGGAATGTGAGAGGACCTGTTCTTTCCCTCAGGTATGTCACGTGCCTGGTGCAGGCTCAGGGGGCCCAGGCTCTACACTGCATGCTTTTCAAGTGTGCTAATATTCTGTTACATGGAAGAATAGCTGATTATTTTTTTCATATAAAACTATTGTAAACACTGGCTTTTAAAGATCTTGCTGCAGATTTTAGCACATAGCAAGTGTTCAACAAGTAGAATATATACATCTATCACCTATATGTTTTAAAACCTCAATGGACAAATGTAAGGAGGTCCTAGTTACACCCATCGTGATTATACTATCTGCACGTCAAAATGAAACAGGCAGTTCCCTCCACTTAGTTAACCGTGGTCGGCAAACTGCGGCTTGTGAGCCACATGCAGCTTTTTGGCCTCTTGAGTGTGGCACTTCCTAAGCCTTAGGAGTACCCTAATTAAGTTAATAACAATGTGCTTACCTATATGGTTTAAGTTTAAAAAATTTGGCTCTCAAAAGAAATTTCAATCATTGTACTGTTGATATTTGGCTCTGTTGACTAATGAGTTTGCCGACCACTGGCTTAGTAGAAAGAGCACACATACAAGCCAGAGCCCTCTTGGTTCAGTTTCACCAGTTACCTGCTGTGTGGTCATAGGCATGGGTCAGCTCAGCTTCAGTTTTCTCTAATACAAAGTGGCCATAACAATACTTACCTTGCAAGGTTGTTGGGTAAATATAGAGAACATGCAATGACCCTGAGAAGATGTTTAAATAATCAGTACTCACAATAATTAAAGCAACTTGGTGTATACTATTTAACTATCCTGGAAAGGCCATAATAATAATAATAATAATAATAATAATAATGAAAATGTATATAAATAATTGAGGAAAAATGGGTTCACACAATTCTCTAGTGGGAAAATACTCCAACTCCACAAGGAAATACAGTGTAACACTAAAGCTAGGTATGTGAATGGAATGCTTTGTAGAGGCCAAATATAGGCCCTGAAGTAGACATTCTGGTCTGTGGAAAGCTGGGGCAGTTGAGCATTAACAAGAGAGAAGGTTGCAATGGCTGAAGGAAAGTAAATGAGCCGTGGTGAGTCATGTGGAGCCCGGAGAGAGGCAGTCTGTGCGCGGGAAGCTTGCTTTCAGGATCTCTCTACCAAGGACTTCCAGACTCTCCCGGATCACAGCGCTGACCCAAAGGACTGACCACTGACCGAAGAAATCTGGACAGCAACTCTTGAGACGTAGAAGTGCTTGAAAGAAGACTGAACTCAGAGATTTGGGACATTTCTATTTCCTACTTACCACTCCAACTCAAAGGAGATGGGGTTGGGGAAATACAGTTGAATACAAACTGCTGACTCTGGACTTGATATTTGACAATGTGATTTGATTTTTCTAATCATGGTTTAGAAGATGTCCATATCACTGGCCTTTGGCTGGGAATTGTTATGGAAAAAAATCCCATATGATATGGGAAAATTTATCTACTCTGACATCTGAAATCTTATCAGAAATTTTCTATCTATCAAAGTATGTAACAGGAGTTGAAACATCAAGTGGAAATAATTGTTATATCCAATAAAGAGGCTTTTCCAAAAGTGTCCTCTTGCAAGCATTACTGCCATAAGTTCAAAGAGCCAATATGCAATGTGGAAGTTCCATGATAGAGCAAGTCTGGGAAATGCTAGTTTAGATATGTCAAATGGGACTTTTATTTTAATAACAGTACTTCTCTTAGAATTTGGAAATATACATTATGAATCCCCTCTAACAGATACAGTACTTGGATTTCATAAACTTGTGGTACTCATGGAACTCAAATAACTTTTCAGAAACATCCCAGTGATTGGTAAGAATAAAGTGAAGTAACATCAAATGTAGGGGAAAATACGGAAGGATGTAGGGGGGTGATTTATCTGATCTTAACTTATTGTATACAAATACTACAGCTATGAATAATGAAGAAATAGATGAGGTGAGTCTATAGCAGCCTCAGTTTCAGGGATGAATTTAAAGTACAGAGACTGCAGCCCTTGGGGATGGGGGCATGCATCTTAAGTTTTCAAATTACACGGCAAAGGGAGACTTGTATTTTATTGTTGGAGAGATATAATTATTTTCCTACTTAAGAGACCTAGGATATAGACTGCCTGGTAATGTCTCACAATGCAGTAAATCAATCACATGAGGAAGTTGGACCTATGGGTGGTCTGAGGACAGTCGTACAGAACTCGAGTTCCTGACCATATCACAGAAGTACTCAATCAGTCAACCCTAAATTTTCCCAACTTCTGCACTTGCTAATGGATGAAATATTAAGTTCTCTTTTATTTAAACCAATTTGAATCAGGGCTTGTGTTATTGCTGATAAAATGGTGCTGCCTGACATTTCCACAAATAATTAATAATATGATATCAATCGACACAGAATGGAAGAGTAACTACGAGTATGTCCAAAGGAAGTATATACTTTTTAAAAATAAGGTAGATGGGGTCAACTATGCATGTGAGCATAATATGCTACTGTCAAGAGTTTCTTAAACTTCTGTGTTGAGTGTTTCCTTCCCATGTCCCACGTGGGTCAGGGTTCAGGAACTGGAAGCAGAGCCGCACACAAATGAAAGAGAAGAGAAAAGAGATAATTTGGGAATATTGGTGTGGCAGGCGGGTAAGTCCAGCTCAAGAGGAAGGACTTCCACTGTGCTCAGTCCGCACTGACCTTTTATAGTCTGAGGTAAACAATGCAGTGGATACCATAGTTACAGTTCTTGTGAGTTTCACATGTTTTGATCATGTTTACACTCCCTGCACTTCCCTCAGCCCATTAGCTTCCCAGGTGAGATCTGGGGAGTGTCATAAGGTCAAGCCTAATTATGCTTAAGAGGACTGTGCCCTCTAAGCTGGGACTTGTTTGTGACTTTGCCAGCAGGTCAGTCCGAGGCTCAACCCTCTATCAGTTTCCCACATATAAAAAAATCTTTCTGTGAAAATATATTCACCATAGGACTATTTATGAAATTAAAAAGTGAAATACTCTTAATATTACATACTAGAGGCT
>NW_006300367.1:2209392-2214165 GCF_000327345.1 Myotis davidii
AATAACTAAAAGATTTGAAATGGCTACATGAGGAGTTCACTGATGAATTTAAATTTCAGCTAAATGTCCAAAAATTTTGTAAAAACATGTTATTAAGCATAAGTACAAAAGCATGATAGAATTATAAAGCCCAGAATAATTGAGGCTTTCAAAAAAGAAAAAAAAATTAACTATATTAAATACATTTTCAGTTATGTTAGAAGCAATGTGGTTTATTTCTAAGGATCTCTCTTAAAAGGGTAATTATAAATGTGGAAAAAGATTTATGTACAAAAATTTTTATTACAGTGTTACAATGGTACAATATTGAAAGGACTCTAAAGACCTAATGATAGCGATTTAATTAATTCTAATGGACACATAAAATTATCAACTAATCTATTTCTTCTACTACTAAAATTATAATTATGAAATTAGCCCATATGTTCCTTCTTAGGCTGAGACTCCAAGTAATTTCACTTGCATTGTGCTGTGTTAGGGAAGAATAGGGGGATATATTAATATGTGTGTTCTGTAATCTAACTTTTGTGTGTGTTTGTATACATGTTTGTATGTGTGCACAGGAGATACAATGTATACCTCTAATTGTGACATTGTGGAATTTTTTATTGTACAGTGACTTTATATTAAAGGAATGTGGTATTTTTAAGTAAAGATAAGTTCTTAAACTTTAAGTAAACATTAAAATCACACATATTTAGAAATAACTATATTAAGAAAAATAATCACATGTAAGGAGTGCAAATATATTCTGACAGCCACCAACAGACAGTGAGAGTTCTGTAGTTGTTGTTTTTGTTTTTTTAAAATATATACTAGTGGCCCTGGTGCATGAAATTCGTGCACATTTAAAGGGGATTAATTAGAGGAAATATTTTAATATTGCTATTTGCCCTTTCTCTATAATAGAAGTGTCAGAGATGAGAGAAAATTAGTAAAATGTATATAAAAATCTCCCTCCTGTCAGAGTCCGGGGCATGCCGTGGGACCCAGAGTCAAGTCTCTACCCAGCCACATGTACCTCAAAATCGCATGAGACCCAGACCCAGTCACCCCTCCCCCCCATTGGGCTAGATCCAGACCCGGCTGGTCCCACCCATGTCAAGCCCTGCTGGACAGGGGGTGCAGCCTCAGGTCCCCTGACTCGGTGCCTGAGCAAGGGGGTGCAGCCTGAGGTCCCCCAGCCTGGGCTGGGTCAGGGTCATGCCTTGAGGTCCTCCATCAAGCCTTGCCGGATGGGGGATGCAATCTGAGATCCCCTGTCCAGCCCCGTTGAGTGGGGGGTGTGACCTGAGGTCCCCTGTCAAGCCCCACTGGGTGGGGGGTGCAGCCTCAGGCGCTGGGAGGGGGACACAGCCTCAGGTCCCCTGTAAAGCTCCACTGGGAGGAGGGTGTGGCCTCAAATCCCGCATCAAACCCCGCTGGGCGGAGGGGCATGGCCTGAGGTCCCTTGGCCGGGGGTGAGGGGAGCAGTCTGAGGTCTCCTGGCCCAGCACTGCAGCAGGGGGGCACACCGTGAGGTCCCCCCAGACAGGGGCACAGCCTCAGGTCCCCAGGCCCAGCACTGGGACAGGGGATTTGGCCTCAGATCTACTTAGTCCAGTGCCGGGTTGGGGGGCATGGCCTGAGGTTCCCCTGCTTGGCACCATGGCAGAGGGTGCAGCCACAGGTCCCCTGGCCCAGTGCTGGGGTGGGGGCATGGCCTGACGTCCCCCGTCAAGCCCCATGGGGGCAAGGGGAAGTGTAGCCTCAGGTCCCTGCTTATTGCTCATTAAGGTTCATTACAGGAACTCGGCCTCCACTGTGTGTGCAGCCATCTTGTGTTACGGAAACCCTGCCTCAGCTGTGGGTGCTGCCATCTTTGTGGCAGAGTGATGATCAATTTGCATATTCCCTCTTTATTATATAGGATACTTTTCTTCATATTAGAAGGAACTGAACCAACACAGTCAGTAGGGACTTGAACTCCAGGTAGTGAAGGGACCATAGGAGAGATTCTGCTGGTTCTGTATGTGTCCATGTCCCTGGGTCCTGCTCTCCAGACTTGCTACGTGCCTGGTACTGAGGCACTTGCAGAAAAACTCAGTGCTATTTCTTTCAGGAGGCATGAAGAGCAGATGTGCTGGATTGCTGGGAATGGTCCCAATAGCCCCAATGTTTAGGAAAGTAAAGATAATAGAGTCCACAAAATATGTACTAGTGAATGAAATATTTATCTTTGGAAAAATAGAATGACTTAGTTAAGAAATAATATGTGAGTGCCTGGCATGTGCAATGTTAATCATTGAAAACTGTTAAGAGGTCATCAAGAGTAAGTCAGACTTACACCTATAGGATGAGCACACCTTGGTGCAAGAGCTTTGTTTCTAGACACCACCTTCCAATATACATACCAAAGGATACTTGGAAAAGGGAATAATGCCAAAGCTGGGTCTGTAAGGATATAAGATGGCCCGGGGCAATAAAAATGGAAGTATTAGAGAATGGATGGGGCCAGTTCCATAACACAGGAAGCAACCTAAAAGAGCTCCCAAAGCTGGAACAATTTAGAAAAAAGAAACAGCAGCACAAAAGCATGGTCTTTTCAGATAATAACCCATAGATTAAACTGACATACTCATATAAATCAATAATTGAATCAATAAATAAGAAATGAGAAAAGGGGCAGCTTTTTTCTTAAAGAAAATTTTAATTAGCAAAAGTAGAATGAGTAAGAAAAATACAATATCACAGAGAGTGTCACAATAATAAGCACATAAGAATCATCCATGGATGCTAAAATTAGTGGGTAAAAGTTTGAGAGGCAAGATATCTGTATAGTCTCAAAATTTCTCTCCAAAGATAGTAATTAGTTACAAAGGGAAAATAGTGATTTTATAATAAAGAACTATACATACTCCATCATAACTGAGTGTTCAAGTTCCCATCACCACTACCGTATTTGCCGGCGTATAAGACGACTGGGCGTATAAGACGACCCCCTAACATTTCCACTCAAAATACAGAGTTTGTTATATACTCGCCGTATAAGACTACCCCCTCTTCCGCACACCTTCCACACACCAAATAAAAGGTAAAACAATATCAGATTTGATTTTAACATTTTAATTTATATTCAAATGCTTATGACATGCAGGAAAACTGTCACAAGGCTGTATGTAATCAAACATATACATAAAACAGTGCAAGTTTATTACCGGTAAACATACCGGTAATTCACTAAAGAAAACACACTCTATAGACTGGTACCGTAGCAAGTCCCTAGCAAGTTTGCTGGCGTTGCTGATGCCTGAACGGTATGTGGAATGAAGGGGGCGGGCTGCGGGAGGCCACTATGGCACGGGGTAAGCACTATGGGCAGTCTATCTGAAGTGTACCTGGCGTATAAGACGACCCCCCACTTGGAGGCATATTTTTCAGGGCCAAAAAATCGTCTTATACGCCGGCAAATACGGTAATAGAGCATATCAATATCACCATCCCCCAATCTGATGCACTGTCAAGGACAGGTACAATGTCACCTCTGTGGCATTTTTGCCCAAAATACAAAACCTAATACCATAATTAAAAACCATCAATGAGGCCAAAATTGATGGAAATTCTACAAAATAACTGACCAGTAAGTAAGTACCCTGCAAGTCTGAGAGTAATGAAACCCAAGACAAGACAGAGCTACTGTCACAGGTTAGAAGAAACTAAAGAGACAGGACCACTAAGTACCATGTGGGATCCTGGGACAGGCAGCAGCGCAGGAAATGACAAAATGCAAGGGAAAACTGCAGAAACCTGAATAGGCTTGCCCTAATATAACCCCCTGGCTTTGGTGATTGTGCTGTGCTGTGATTATGCCGAGATGTTCACAGCAGAGGAATCAAGCTGAGTCATATAAACAGGTACTCTCTGAGTTATTTTTGCAATTCTATGTAAGTCTAAAATTATTTCAAAATAAGAAGTTTAGGAAAAAAACAGGTCAATCCAGATTAACATGTTCTTATATGTCCACATGTATGAAATAAAGAAATACACTACATAATATTGATGAATTAATACTGTTGACAACAAAAGTACTGCAAATGCTGCAGCGGTTCTCAGCCTGTGGGTCGCAACCCCTTTGGCGGTCGAACCACCCTTTCGCAGGGGTCTCCTAAGACCATCCTGCATATAAGATATTTACATTATGATTCATAACAGTAGCAACATTACAGTTATGAAGTAGCAATGAAAATAATTTTATGGTTGGGTTACAACATGAGTAACTGTATTTAAAGGGCCAGAAGTTTGGGAACCACTGGGTTAGCACATCATCCTGAAGAGTGTCCTCAAGAAGGAACCACAGGGCATTTCAGAATTTGGCCTGCTGCTCTGTTGTGTAATCAGGTTGGGATGAATATTAAGCCTGTAAGATTCTCCTAAGATACAAAATTGGAAAGGTGGAAGAATATAGTAGATAATAAAATATGGGTCCCACAATTAAGTGAAAGAATTGGGTTGAAAAATGATTTTAAGAGGAATAGGGGGGAAATGCTGCTCTTAATTTCAAAATAAACATCCAGACCAATATAGAAATGGGAACATGGTGCCTATCATGAACTCAGGTGAAACAGGTTGAGTGACAGCTGCCATTCATTTAATAAAATTGACCACTTTGATAAAAAATTTATAATTAGGAATACAAAGGGTTTTTTATTGTTTAAAGTGTTACATATGTCTCCTTTTCCCCCACCCATACCTCCCCAGCCCCTCCCACCCCCCCGAACAGGGCCCCACCACCCC
>NW_006300367.1:2214283-2244134 GCF_000327345.1 Myotis davidii
TTTTTTTTTGGCTAAAGTTTTACATATGTCTCCGTTTCCCCCAATTGACTCCCCAAACATTCCCACCCCTGGCAAGCATCCACCGCCCCAGTGTCTGTGTCCATTGGTTATGCTAACATGCATGCATATAAGTCCTTTGGTTGATCTCTTAACCCCCGCCCCAACCCTCCCCTTCCTTCCCTTTGAGGTTTGAAGGTCTGTTCAGTGTTTCTCTGGCTCTGGCTCTATTTCTATTCATCAGTTTATGTTGATCATTATATCCCACAAATGAATGATATCATGTGATATTTATCTTTCTCTGACTGGCTTATTTTGCTTAGCATAATGTTCTCCAGGTCCATCCATGCTGTCGCAAATGGTAAGAGTTTCCCCTTTTCTATAGCAGTGTAGAAGTGTAGAGATACCACAGTTTCCTAATCCACTCATCTGCTGATGGGCACTTAGGCTGATTCCAAATCTTAGCTATTATAAGTTGTGCTACTATGAACATAGGGGTGCACATGTCCTTTTTCATTGATGTTTCTATTTTCTTGAGATATGGTCCTAGACATGGGATTACTGGGTCAAATGGGAGTTCCATTTTTTTTTTTTCTTTTTACTTTTTGAGGAAACTCCATACTGTTTTCCACAGTGGCTGCACAAAGTGTTTTAAATATTATCTCTAAATGCAGAGGTGGGAACAATAATATAAAGTAAGGGGAAATAAATGATGGCCCAGAATCAGGAAAACCCTTGTAATGGCTATTTATGAATCAATAAATACATTTAGGAATCCCAGGTAAGGGGAAGTGCTGAAGAGAAGGGGTCACGTTGGAGCTGATGGGGCCATGGTTCTCTGTATTGTGATGAATGCCGTTCATATTCCTCAAAATCTGTCTAAACAGAAGTGCTAAAGTGCCATGGTGCTGGCCCTGGCCGTGGTGGCTCAGTTGTTTGGAGTGAGCATCTTCCCCTACAACACAAGATGGTGGGCTCAATTCCTGGTCAGTGGGCTTGCAGGAGACAACCCATCCATGTTTCTCTCTCACGCTGAAGTTACTCTCTCTCTCTCTTCCTCTTCTGTCTCTCTCTCCCCTTTGCTTTTTCTAAATATTAAATAATAAAATAAGTAAAATACCAGGATGCTGTAACTTTAGAATATGCACATGGGTTGTGTGTGTATTGTATGTGTGGGTGTTTGTATGTGTAATTCAAAGTTGAATGTGCAATCAATATTATTATAAAGTTTGGCATGGGAGCGTGGCACTTTGTATGTGCATAAATGAGCATGGCATTTCATGTTAATATCCACTTTCTGCTATTTTTAAGAAGATCTATACTTCGGTGTGAGCTCCACAAGGGGTCCAGATACCAGAACTTTTTTTTTCTTTTAAGCTTAAGAAAGTAAGGAGGGATTAGAATTAGAATTCTTTTATGAATAAGGCTCCAGAGCTCCAGTGAAATGCAAAGAAGGCACTACTACAACTCATTTCCTGTAGGTAAATGGAACAATGGAGACCTGAAAACAGTTTTCTCCTGAGGTATGTGAATGTGAGGCTGTGTCTTGTATCTGAATCAAAGTAAGATTCAGATCTCATAGCATTGAAGTAGGAATAGCAGGGAAGGAAAGTAAAGAAGCTTGGGAAAGTCTTTGCTAATAGCCTCAGAGGCAGTTACTACCAGCTTTCAATACCAATGCAGCAGGCGAAACTCAGGCTCACCCAGTAGCTAACTAAGGACGTGGTTATTTACAGAATGAAGTCATTCTTCCACTATAAACAGTTTTTGCTTTAGCAGAAGAATTTATTCTCCTAAAAAGAGCCTGTCTGTTCCCATGTATTTAAAATATTAGCATATAAGTCACTTGTGCTTGAGAAAGGGAATGAGGGGAGCAGCTCCCTCACCCCCTGCCCAGTAATTGTCCTTACACTGGGAAGATGGCTATTTGCAGTCCACCCCAGTGCCTTCCTTTGTAATATCTTGAATCTCCCGTTTTAGCCCTTGTGTAGAAAATCCAAACAGGGCTAGTGAGTCTCCTGAATCCAGAACACATTTTCTTTTCACCACAAACAGCAAGGACACCAGACACCAGGAATGACAGGTGGAAAAGGCAAGGGCAAGGGGTGAAACATGGATCGCAGTGAGAATTGTGAGAGGGACGGGAATGTGGGTGAAGGAACAGAGCAAAGTGACTTCTCTCCAGGCTGCTTTGAGCCCATGAACTTTAGAGTGATGGGTAAAGATATTTATCGGGGGAAATTTTTAAAAGGCCAATTAGCACTTACTATATAGCTTAGTGTGAAGAATTGTTAGCAGAAATGGAGAACTATAAAAGCTGACAAGGAAAAGGTATAATAATCTAAACATGATAAAATGGTATATTCTCAACCATTATCCTCAATGGTGGGAATAAATGACTTTGATTGCCTTGAAAAGGAAAACACTTGAAAAAATGCTAACCCTTTAAACCAGTTGTCTTTAAAAGTCTCTGGGAATGAGTTAAGTAGATGGCATTTCTAAATGGCTCAATATGTTCACAATACAAAATCTTTTTAAAGAAGACAGAGCTCTTAGGCATTTTCACAACCACACTGGGGGCTGAGGCTGAGATTGCATCACGGAGAAGTAGAGCTTGTGGGCCCAGCTATTGCTGGACATTTTCCAGGTTTGTGTCCTATATATAACATTCAAATAACACTGACTTTTATTTATATTTTGTTGTTCTTTGCCAAAAGAAAAAGAAATAGGAGGAAGGGAAGAAGAGGTGGGGAGGGAAGGAAGGAGAAAAAAAGAAAGGCAGGGAGGGATAGAGGGAGGGGCGGAGGGAGGAAGAAAGCACTAAAAACTGGCTTTGGGGTTAATGAGGAATTATGAGGAAGCACTTTTGGTCTAATGCTTTTTAGACCTCTTCCTTAAACATACACAGGTATGTACAGACAATTGAGACTAATCTAGACTGACACTCTAGATCATTGGGACACTCCTAATCATTGTTCTGCATTTTAGTTTGCTTTGTAACCTGTTTCCAAATATTACCTTATTTTATTTTTGTTATTTTTTATCTAATAAATTAACTTAGCCACAAGAATGGAGACCTCAAATGAGTGTAGTTGTGTTACATTTGCCCTCATGCTTTTTTACTGTTGTATTATTTAGTAGCAGCTGTAGAGCCTGTGCATGTCACACCCCTGAGCTCTCTGTCTTCAGATGGCACAGCTCCTTTAACCTCCAAATGGCATTTGTCCAGCCTTCATTTCCATGCCTGCCCTGGCCTGCAGGTATTTCTGAGACATGAAGGAATGCATGTGCCTTTCCAGTCACCTTGGCTGTTATTCTTCAGCTCAGCCAAGAGTCATGGCCTTTATTATTGTACTAGAGGCCCAGTGCACAAAATTTGTACACTGGTCGGGTCCTTAGCAGCTGCCAGCTATTGGCCAGGGCACCTCCCTTCCCCTGGCCTCCTGCTGCCACCCCTGGCTGTGACCCCAGGTTGAACTCCTGGCCGAGTTGACGATTTGCATATTAGGCTTTTATTATATAGGATTAGGATCTGTTTCTCCAGGTTCCTCAGGGGAAGACAGTTTCCTCTAGTAATGCTCTAAAGACTAGGTAAAACTTAATTGTAGGTTTGAAGATAAGAGGAAGGCTTGGGCATATAAGTAAAAATATCATCCTGAAGATCCTGGGCCCAGATGCAGTTCAGCACCTCCTGGAGGGCCCCGCTGGGCATCTCTCTCCTTCACCCCACACCACTCTGCAGCAGAGGCCCCCACACTGTTTCATAGGAGGTCTTTGAGAAGACCTCCTGTGCTTCAAAACTGGATGCAGACGATGGCCTCAGCTGCCTCCAGGGGCCTGTGAAAGGAGGCAGGTGCACCCTCCCATAGCCCAGGCACAGGCCTGCTTGTGGCTTGGCCTGGAGGGCAGCTGCACCCGCCCTTGTCTGGGTTCTGCTCACCCCAGCAGGCACATGGCTCTACACTGGCAAGACCAAGGGGCCCACTGAATCACCATGTTTTATTTTTCACAAAACAAATATTTAATTTCTCTCTAGATATATGAATAAAAAATGCAGTTAATTTTAGAGTATAGTCTTTCCATGCTTGTAGCCACCATGGTTTAAATGTTCAGATTAAATCAGATAACCCTCCTGGGAGGTTTCAGCCATATTTGAAACCTTTCTAATACTCAGTTGCTGCAGCCATCATGTGCTTTCTCTCACCATAAAGAGAGATGAAGAGCATGGAAAGAAGGGAGACAGGAAGGATGCATCACTGGACCAGCAGACCTATCCCTGGCGGAGAGGGCAGAGACTCCTAGGGATAACTTGAGCCCATCCTGACCCTATCCTGGCAGGTGACCTATGAACAAAGCAGGAACGGCTAAATAGTGAACCTGCAATTTGCAAGCGCTGCATGCAGGGCTCATGAAGTATTTTATAGATACCTTCACCTTCCGCCCTTGTGACAGCCTGATGGATGCCATTTCACAGAGGAGACGGGGCACAGAGAGGACAAGTGACTCACCAGGTCCCATCGTGATGGAGACAAGATCACACCCATGTGGTATGTGATTGGATCTCACCCTCCTTTGGACTGCACTGCCTCTAGGGAAATCACACATTTCCCCACACTCCACTCGACAAACTCAGACTAAGCTCGATATTCCATAAAAGCTCAAGGTCTCACGTCATGTCAGTCCTTTAGTTAAAATACTTTTTATTAAGTCAACAAAATATGCATTAAAATACATTACCCTATGATAAATGCTGAGGTAAAAGAATCTTCCAAAAATTAAACTTATTTAAGAAACATGGACTCTTACAGAGGAAGCAAACATATCTGCTGATAAAACAAAGGCATGGACACAGATGGGAAAGGAGAGAGCAGGGTGAGGGCAGGTTTTAACACTTGTTGACTACATGATGCTAAAGAAGTGTGGAGGTTATCAGATAAATATATGTAAGTGTGTTTGCTCTGAAGATAGGAACACACAATTATAAATTTTAAAGTATTAAGTACTGAAATGGAGTTAGAAAAAATGCACGAGAGCAGTTCAGGATGGGGGAGTGTGCTCCTGTTAAGCAGCAGGGAGTGGCCGTGTGAACAGATTTGCAGACCTGGGCTCAACTCCAAGCCCCATCGTAGGGAGCTTGCTAGGTGCTAGGTCTCAGTTTCCTCATTTCTAAAAGCCCAGAAACAACATGTGATGTGCCAAGGACTGAAGTGATTACATGTACCTGGCCCATAATCTACATCCAGTGAGTACCAGTTCCCTTCCTTCTGTTTCATGGGGAATTAGAATGTTTAAAACACTCAGCATCTAACACAAACTTACGAATAATCATGCTTTAACAAAACATGGGGATTTAACAATGGTATCACCTTACACTTCCATAGGCTGTGCTAGCCAGAACTTTGCATTCCATGCAAGAACTAGTCTTAACTAATATCCAAGCAAGTGTCTAATTAATGTAATACATGTAGCGTGGCATCAAACACATACACACACACATCACATACACACGCACTCTTCTGAACAATCCCCTGAGAAATGCCCTACCATCCACACTTTAAAATTGGGCATATTTTGGAACAGAAAAGCTAATTACTTGTCCAAGTTCTCACTTTTAGTAAGTGGTGGAGCAAGGGTTTGCATCTTCCCACATTCTCCAGAGTCCATCCTCCTAACTCCATCCCAAAGTGCTGCAGTCACAGCCCAAAAGTAAGTGACAGTGAATAACCTAGTCTGGGGAGTTTACAGTGCATGCAGGGATTGTGAAAATTAAGACTCATAAAACAGAATGGTTTTAAACTAATTGGGCCTATTTAATATTTTTTGAAATTACATGGGAAGCTTTGCCAAATAAATAATAATAGTAAAAAAATAGAATGGGACCAGTTTAGAGGGCCTTGAATGTCAAGCGAAGGAACTCTGTTTGACTTGGTTCAAATATTGACAAATATTGAAGTCGAGCCAAGTGTGGAATTATCAAGCTGGAGAGTCTGAAGATCATCTTTAAGTCTGGGAATGAAGCAAAGTGTGAACAGAGCCTGAGTGTCCCTCCACAAACACGTTACCCAGCCTTAATCCTCAGCATTCGATACGGAACATGCATCCCTCCCTGGTATTATGCACAAGAGCAGCTGGAAGGATGATTAATTTCAGCAGTGGAAGACACTGTTGCAAACTACTGGACATGAGCTAATCAATATATAGTTCTAGGGGATTTTATTGGATAAAACAAGCTCTAATATGAGATTGTTTTCATATGAATTATTATCTCAATTTAATAGATAAAGAAGCCAAGATTCTGAAAGATAATACAAATGGCCTTTGGCTACACATAAAATAATGATGGGAGGTGATTTTCAAGGGTGCCCCGCTCCAAAGCCCAGCAACAGCATACTGAATCAGCAGCCCAGGCTCCAGCACCACTTCACAAAGGGGACGAGGAAGAATAAGGGAAATGAAGAAGCCATGCGCTCGCCACCTTCTCTGTGCCATAATCTGTGCCACGTGCTAGAGACACACACTTATTGGGGGCAGAGTTCCTTAAGGTGACTGCTGTCTAAAGGAGCCCACCATAAGCACATACATTCTAGCCTTTTGGGGGTTGCTATGACAGAAGGGAAAATAGGGATAAGCATGGAGTGTCACCAGCTTAAAGACAGTTGGGAAGAGCCCACGGGAGAAGATCCTTAAAAAATGGTTAGCTGGTTTGCTTGAGGGACCTTTTTGCCTGCTGACATGACAGAGAGAAAAGACAGGTGGCTTGAAAAACAGAGCTTTCCTAGGTATACTAAGAATGCTTTCCTTGATCTTAAAGGCAATGGACTCTCTTTTCATATTGATTGGATGGAGGAAGACTGAGAGAGAAAGATTATGCAGAGGCAATTGTGGTGATGCAGGGAAGAGGTGATGAAGGTGCTGGTGGGAGGAAGGGAGGTTAACCATACACCAGATAGTTACTTAGGTTTTCATTAACTCTGGGCTGGAACTTAGAGCTTGCGGCAAATATCCAGGCATTTTATCATGGTTTATTGGACAAACTAGCACTGGGAATTAATTATTTTAGTATGTAAAATTTTTCCTTTCTTCTTCTTTCTTTCCTTCCTTCTTACCATTCTTCCTTACTTTCTTTCTTCTTTCCTCCCTCCCTCCCTTCCTTTTTCTTTCCTTTGTGCTTCATATGTTCCTTTTAAAAACTTAGATGCAATGTCCTAACCGGTTTGGCTCAGTGGATAGAGCGTCAGCCTGCAGACTCAAGGGTCCCAGATTTGATTTTGGTCAAGGGCATGTACCTTGGTTGTGGGCACATCCTCAGTAGGGAGTGTGCAGGAGGCAGCTGATTGATGTTTCTCTCTCATCGATGTTTCTAACTCTCTATCCCTCTCCCTTCCTCTCTGTAAAAAATCAATAAAATATTTAAAAATAAAAATATTTCTAAAAAAAAAAAAAAACTTAGATGCAGATTTTCCTAGGGAGGGTCATTGCTCTAGCTACTAACAATTTAAAAGACAAATGTTGAAAGTCAGCTAAGAGCAGAAATGGACCAAAGGAGTGATGGAGAGGAGAGGAAGGTCATGATAACCTGGGCATACTATGTGCTACAGACACACATTTTTTCAGGCAGAGATCCTCAATGTGAGCATCTGAGCTTCTGTCTTCTCTGCAAAGTGTTAGTGTGAGATCCAAATCTCAGGAAAATGAAGAAAAAAAGACACACGATTCTATGGTTTTCCCATCTTCAGTGAGAATCTGCTATTACCTCAAAGGTTTCCATTCAGGGAAGTTAAATTATCTTAGGAGAAAATAAACTACTTTCATGACAGGTGAACTGAGACTCATGTGCTGGTACAGACATTGATATCTGAAAATGAGCTAGAAAAGCTCTGTGGAGGAAATACGATGAGCATTCTAGAACTTATAGTCATCCCTTGGCCCTCATAGGATGAACAAGCATCAGGCTTATCCTATTCTCTGCTCAATTAAATGTGAGAGCAGTCTGCAGTGGCTTGCGGGGTCAAGAATGGATCCGCACCCACACTGGTTGCCATTAAGAAGCAGCATGGACAGTGTGTGCTGCCCACGGATTCCTGGTACTTCCTCTCAGATAGTTTCTGAGGGTCTGGATGGCACAGGGTTTCTTAACTACACACGTTGAAATCTGACTCAGGATTTGCCTTTGAAAGGGCTCTAGTCTAGAATTAAGAGCATTAAAGCCAACTGTGGTAGTAGAAGGAACTCTAGTATGTAATATTGTTTCAATTCCCTCTTCAGTTAATGGTATTTCATTGAGAAAATGTCTTAAAACTCATATCTTTGGTTTGTTCAACAAAAGCTGTGAACACGAAGTTCCTTCATGATGACTTAGTGTTCACATTTCTATGGAGCATGGTTCCTTCAAGATGCTCCAGGAAAAATCCTGTATAATAAAAGGGTAATATGCAAATTGACCCTAAGGGCAGAACTACCAGGAGTGACCAGTCACTATGACACGCACTGACCACCAGGGAACAGAGGCTCAACATAGGAGCTGACTCTGGTGGTCAGTGTGCTTCCACAGAGGGAGCACCGCTCATCTAGAAGCTGGTTCATGGCTGGTATGCACATCAGCGGTGCCAGGAGCCTTTCCTGCCTTCGCAGCAGCACTGAGGATGTCCGACTAATGGCTTAGGCCCACTCCTGGGCTGCCAGAGGGAGGTCTGACAGCCAGCTTAAGGCCGATTCCCTGGAGAGTGGACCTAAGCCATCAGTCAGACATCCCCCCGCCCCGTGAGTGCCTGAATTTTTCTGCACTGGGCCTCTAGTAAAAAATAACAGGGTCCCTTAATGAACACCGATTAGGGGAACCAATGGTGCATGTCATTCCTTCATTTGTTCTAGGATAAGGCCCTTCTCCCATGGAGCATGCAGTGCTGTGGAGAGAGATATACATGCAAAGTGGGAATAATTTGGAAAGAAAAATATAGCAAGAGTGGAGGGTGGGTTGTGCTGGGCAGGGGAAAAGGAGTTGGCAACACCACCGATGAAAGCCATTGCATTGTGGATATAGCAGCTCCCACGCTCGGCACTTCCTGGGTTGGACAGTGTTTTCGCATTGCCCCATGGCTTTGCCCTGGATGCAGCAGTCAGACTCTCTCCAGCTCAGGGCACAGCCTTCGTCCAATGTCTCCTTCACTCCAGGTCCTATAATAGCAGGTGGGGCCTCCTCTCATCTCCCATGCTCAGTTCCAGGTTCATCCAAGAGAAGTTCAGGAAGCTTTCTATTTATTTTTCAGAAAGTGAAGAAGAGCGGAGGTATTGTTTCTTTCTTGCTTTAGTGAAGTGTGAAAAGTGTTATTTTGCTAAGTGGGTATTTCCGTGTTCCCGGTCGTGGACCATATGGTCCAGCTGCCATCTGTGTTGGTGTTATAACTCTCAGTGCAGAGATGGAAACAAATATATGACACTGTTGTCATCACTTGCTTTATTACCCCTTACACTGACAACAGAAATTTCACAAGACTCAGAGCCTCCGAACACACACAGCCATAGCCAGGATGCTGGTGTCCTGGCATCTGCTTCTTTATAAGCGAATGTGCCTTCACGTGCAGTGTCCCCGTGAATGGGCAGGGCCCTGGCTCATCCAGTCACACCTCTACTTAGCTGAGGGGTCATACCCGGGGTCATTCAGGACTAGCTCCTCATAGTTTACTTTCTAGCAAGAACTGACCCAGACATTATAATTGTCCTAGTGAAGCTGACAGTGTAACTGTACACACAGGTGTCTATTGTTCTTGGGAGAGCACTGAGCAACTTCACCCAGGAACTTCCTTTAAATCAAAGATACTTCTTTGTAAAGCTTTCAGTGAGAGGAGGCTGATGGTGATCTGAGAAGCCTTAACTTCGAATTTAAACTAGCTTTCCCAATGCCCTTTCTTAGTGCTACGTCTAAGTGCACTAGGGTTTAGTGAACCCTATTTGTGCTGAAATTATGGACAGGACAGTTTTAATTCACAATGGAGCACACGGCTTCATCTAACGGAGAATGAGCAGGAAAAGTGAGATGTAGGCAGCTTGATGAGGAACAGGAGATGGAGGCCCGGCTGCCCAGGGACAGGTGCTGCACCTGTGAGAAGCCAGGATGCCCGCCGGAGATGCAGTGCTGGGCTCAGGCAGCACGGAGCTTCGGGGGTGGGGTGGGATGTGAATTGAGGACATTATGTGCAATCCTCTGTTGGTTACTGTCAAGCTAACTACATCCCTTCACTCGAAATATGCAGGGACCCATGCAATGTGTGAGGAGGAGACTTTGGTAGTGTTGGGAGACTTTTTATCTGATGAGATTTGCACCACAAATAACTTTAATATGGACAAATAAATAATCAACTGGCCAATATTAGGATTTTATTTAGGATTCCATCTCCCAATCCAGCCACATATTAACCACATTTCAGGAGGATGACTGACAGCCAAGGTCAGGACAGGGAGACTAGGATCAAATGACAGCATGGGTAACAGAATGCATGTATAACGCGGTTCGTGTCAGGGCTCGATGGGAATGAGGAAGCGTTAATGCCCATTGCCAGCCATTCTTACTGGCAGAGACAGGCAAATACACAGGTGTGTCTTCAATGATACCTTCCCAGGGCAGGAGAGTAAGAGCACGCAGCCCCAAGAGAGGAGGATGGACATCAGTGCAGGACTGCAGAGCACGGCCCCAGCTGAGTGTGGGCTCAACCCATGGCTCACAGCCAGAGGAAAGGAGAGGTTTTCTTCAGCGCCACCTGAACCCGTGAGTTTTCTTCCACTCTGGAGGTCATCCCAGGCGGAGGAGCTATGGTAGTGAGGGCATAGACCAGTTACCCTCTTTTCCAACGATCAGGGTCAAACCGGAGAGCTGGGGCCATTCTTACACGGCTCTCAAGTTCTGGGTGATCTTCTAAACAAATGAATAACTGCCGCTGAGGAGTCACAGGTACATGTGCTTCCCACATATGCACTGGCAATAAGGCAATACGTACGCCTGCACCGTGAACCAGTTAGAGGAGAAAAAAGTATCCAGTAGTCACTTTTCCCTTTTAGCACCGGATCATTTTAGTGATTCTCTCCACCATCAACAGTGCCCAGTGCCAATACCTGCTGCTCCCGTTTTCTTGTCTGCAAGTGCCAGTCAAATCCATCTCGGCACAGACACCTGTGCAGCCTTTCAGAGCATTGATGCTGGAGTGGATTTATCAATTTTAGTTTTAACTGTGTGGTTTGCACATTAATTACCCTCCACTTTATTAAATATGTCTTATTAAATAAGACAAGTGTATTTATAATTAGCTCTGGGCTGCTGGTCCATTTTTAACTTATTTTGCACTCTTATTTGGGGAGACTCCTTTGAATGTCTTTCAGAAAATTTAAGTATGATTGACAGATAAATGCCTTGCCTGGAGCTTGAGGGTATTAATAAGCCACAGCTTCAGCATACACTCACACACAGAGATTTTTACAGCAAACTAAGTATTGGCGTCTCTCTGTTAGAACATAGTCTGTACTGGTGAGAATCTCTATGTGCAATCTCATTTGCATGCAAGATTTAATATAAGGTTTACCATTGCCCTCGAGAATTTATTTTCTCCATTTTCCTGATAAGAAAACCAAGATTCAGAAAAAGTATGTCCCTTTGCTTATTCATTCAATCAGCCAGCAACTCATGAATAACTGTGAGCAGTGTTCAGATGCTATTTGTAATTCATTGGTTTTGAAACAACTACACAGATGTGGGTTTCATTACTAACTGCCATTTCAGCATACCTCTAAGAAATGCTGTGCTCCAGGCACTGGGCTGGACATCCCAGTTTGCAATAAATGTGATCTTTATCCCCAAGGGAATTTCAGTGGCCCAAGGGGACAACTGGGCAGGTCAGCAGGTGGGCAGGCTTGGCACCAGGGCCCATCATCCCCCCACCCCCGCTCTGCTGCTTCCCTGGCACCAGCCCCTCAGGCAGCATGGCTGGTTTGCAGAGCATCAGACTTGAAACAGGAGTCTCCCTGAGAACTCCTGATATTTTCCGTTTGGTTACTGAGGCAAAAGTTGGCTGTTGCACCTGTTATTTATTATTCAGACTGTAATTAGGGAAATTGCTAATATCTTGTGGCACCTGGGTTCCTGCAATCTCACTGCCAGTCAAAGTCATCAGTGCGGGTTGTCTCCATATGGTGTATTAATCGAACCCAGTGAGGTGTTCTGGAGGCAGCTAACCCAGTCCGCTCCCCAGTGATAAGTACCAGCGATCTTCCCGTCTTAGCCTCACAGCTTCTGCCCTATTACTTGCCTAATAATGTGGGAGAAAAAAAACAGCCACTTCATTACGGCCACAGGTTCTTCCATTCATAAGGCCAATGTTGTTTAGTACCTAGGCCAGTGGTTCTCAACCTTGGCTGCACATTAGAATCACCTGGAATCTTTTTTTAAAATCCTCATTTCTGGGCCTCATCCTCCAGAAATTGTTTCTTTGTTACTCATGTTGTGGCCCCACCCCATAACAAAGAAACAGAATTTCCAGAGGACGAGGCCCAGAAATCAGGATTTTAAAAAAGATTCCCAGGTGATTCTAATGTGAAGCCAAGGCTGAGAACCACTGCCCTAGAAGAAGCAGCTGCGTGTTGACTTGCGGCCTCCGTTCATGCTCTGTGTGCCCTAAATGCTGAGGGTGAGGAAGCTCCCAAAGCCCCTTTGCCTGCTCCTCCACCTCCACAGGCACACGGAACTCGGGCCCTCAGGATTCTCTAACTAACGGGCCGGAATGGGGGAAGGGGGCTGACTTCTGCACCCGGTTCCTGAACAGGGACAAAACCGATGAACAGCTTTGTCAAGAACCAGATCCATGACATCTTAAAATAATAACACTGTTCTCATGACAAGACTGCGTGGTGGTCTGTGCCCACATTCAGCAAGACACTGTTTGAGGGAGGCTGAGGGGAAAATTAGACTTCTAAGAAGTAGTGTATCTAACATGGCTGTGAAATAACCTCTCTAATCTCCAGAGCTGCTGGTGAGTGGGGGATGCTGCATTGGGCGACCATGTAATTGTAAAGTGCCCTGAGAGTCAGAAGGTTAAACATGTGTGTGGTGGGAGTGGAGGGGCTTCCTCAGTGTGGAAGTTGGCTGATACCTCCTGCTGAGGGATGAGTGGAGTGCAGGGAACTGTAGCATGCAGGGACCTGGTGTGTCTGGTGTGGAGGAGACCGTCACAAATGGTAGCTCTTATTGTGCCACTGAAGTTACTTGGTTGGTTTCAGAAACCTGGCATATGGGGCGATAACAGGAATGAAATAAAAGAGTCACTAGACCTTAATCAGAATCTCTCATCCAATCCCAATTTTATAATTTATCAATTTATGACTTTTATAACCTAATTTAAATTCTCCAAACTAAGTTCTTTTATCTCTGAAATAAAGAGAACACACATTTCCTATCTTACAAGGATACTATCTGCTGGGGTTCTTGTTCCAGCATCAAGAAGAGTTCAGGAAATCTGGAGAAGGCTGTGTGTAGATTAAATAGGAGTCCAGAGACGAAGCATAATTTTGAAAGGCATTTGGGGGTCAGAGTAGCTTAGCTAAAGGAGCTAAGATCCAAGATCTAAATTCTCAGGTCTTAGGTCTTAGGTCTTAAAGTCTAAATTCTCCTTGTCTCAGGACCCCATGCTTTTTATTAACACAATTTTCCCTGAGGCAAGGCAGAGATATACACTTCAAAGGGTATACACAAGCATTGTCAGTATGGGGGAATTAGCCTATGGCTGTTCAGGTGCTTGGCCAGTAGGAGGCAATAACATGTAGATTAAGATGCCCTTTAGCTGTCTGGCAGCCAACAATTATCCCTTTTCAGGTTTGGGGAAATGCCATCAGCCATTCCCAACAGGTTTCTACATGTGTGACTCAGCCTTTGTTGAGTCCCCAAGTTCCATCAATCTTTTGATGAAACTCTTAAAATTATAACATGCTAGAATTGGCTTCCAGCAACTATCTCTATATATAAAAGCCTAAGTGACCGTCCAACCATTCGACCATTCAACTGGTAGCTATGACACACACTGACCACCAGCGGGGAGATGCTCAATGCCCAGGCATGAAAACATGAAACAGACTGATGAATCTCAGAGGGAAGGGGGATGGGGGAGGGTGGAAAGAGATTAACCAAAGATCTTATATGCATATTAGAGACCTGTTGCACAGATTTTTTCACTGGTAAGGTCCCTCAGCCTGGCCTGCAGGGATTGGGTTGAAACCAGCAGTCAGACATCCCCGAAGGGGTCCGTAGTGCAGAAATACATCAACGGACATTCTTTGCAGTCATTTTCTGCCTCTCATCATCAAGACAATTACTGACCAGATTTTCACGTCAGAGTTGGTTGTTCCCTTTTGCACACATGCGCACCATCATAGTGTGCCGCCATCAGGGCTGGTTCTTCTGCTCAGCGTCATGTTTTGTTGCAGTAGTTTGTTATTATTTATTATTGAGTAATGAGTAATATTCAAGTCTGCCAATATTCTGAGTTCAATTTACAGTTTTTCAAAATCTCAGACATAAGCTGAGATTTTTAATTGTATTCCTTTCTTCCTATGTAAAACACACACACACACACACACACACACAAACAAACAAACCCACAAACATTTCTTCTAAGGACTGCTTTGGGTGTGTTCTATACATTTATATACGAGGCTTTTATCACCATTAAATTCATACTAGTTTTAAATTTCCATTGTGATTTCTTCTAATTTAGAGAAGTGTTGGTTAACTTCCAAATATCTGAGGATGTTCTAAGTAATTTATTAGTATCAGTTCCTAAGGTAATTTAATTGTGGTTAGGTAACAAGCTGTCTGGTTTCACCAAGACGTTATCATGTGGAAGACGCTCTCTCTTAGAGATGTCCCCCTGTACAAGGTGAATGTGCGGTTGTGCCCTCACATACTGCACGGACTGTCATTAGGCTACTTTCACTGACAGACTTGTTTGAAACTTCTATACCTTTGATATTTTTTTCCATTTATTTAGCCAATTCTTGAAAATGTTTAAAGACAACTAAAACTGAGGATTTTTCTCTTTTTTGTTTCTGTCAGTTTTTGCTCATTGTGTTTTGAATCTCTAATGTACCTTCCTACGCATTTAGTGTTTTATGTCTTCATGATAAATTGACCCTTTATATTTAAAAAAAAAAGTTTCTTGTCTCTTGCAGTATATAGCCTACTTTGTATGATATTAATAGAGGAATTTCAGGTTTATTATGCCTACCATTTTCACATAATATCGTTTCCCATCCTTTTACTTTCAACCTGTCAATTTATTTATTATTAAAAAACAAGAGGCCTGGTGCATGAATTTGTGCATGAGTAGGGTCCGGCCAGCCTTCCCCGATGGGGACTAATTGGGCCGGACCAGTGAGGGGTGGGGATCAGTGGCAGGGCTGGCCGGGCAGGTCACAGGAGGTTGGTTGGCCTGCCCCAACCCCAACTGTGATAGGGGGGTCAGTTGGGGGTGGGGCCGACCTGGGGGAAGGGCTACAGGGAGTTGGGGGGGGAGGGCAATCAGGGCCCCAAGCAGGCTGGTTGGCTGCCACAGTGCACATAATAGTGACCTGTCATTCTGGTCATTCCGTCATTCCAGTAGCTTGGCTTTAATATATATAGATGAGTATCACATACAAAGCTCACAGACAGGCCCTGACTGGTTTGGCTCAGTGGATAGAGCGATGGCCTGTGGACTGAAGGATCCCAGGTTCGATTCCTGTCACGGGCATGTAGCTTGGTTGTGGGCATATCCCCAGTAGGAGGTGTGCAGAAGGCAGCTGATCGGTGTTTGTCTCTCATCGATGTTTCTAACTCTCTATCCCTCTCCCTTCCTCTCTGTAAAGAAATCAATAAAAAATATTTAAAAAAAAGAAAGCTCACAGACAGGTCTTTTTAAAAAATCTAGACTTGCCATTTAACTGGAATTGCACTCAACTTTTTAATGTTATTATCAATAGGGTAAGCTTAAGTATACTATTGTAAAATTTATTATTATTTTTTCCTGTTATTTTTCCTATTTTTTCTCATTTGCTGCCTTATTTTATATTAGACCAAGACTATTCTTGCTCTTTGTTGTTGTTTTCCAGCATTTCATCTTTGCATATTTATTGCCTTTTTGACTTTACCTTTTATTTTATTTTTATGAATCTTGAACTTATTGTAGTTTACCTCAAATCGATATCATATTGTTTTATATATAATGCTAGGGCCTTTAATAATATAATTTTATTTATCCTAAATTTCATCCTTCATGTTTTTGTTGACAAACGTTTACTTCTACATATGTCATAAATACCATAATACATTATTTTTATTTCAACTATGTGTTGACTTTTAAAATGTTTAAGAAAGGAAAGAAAACTAGTCTTTCATTTTTACCCACATATTTACCACTTTGAGTGCTTTTCATTCCTTTCTATACACTGAAATTTCTATATGGCATCAATTTCTTCTGATTGTAGGACTTATTTGGCAATTCTTTTTTTTTTAAATATATTTTATTGATTTTTTACAGAGAGGAAGGGAGAGAGATAGAGAGTTAGAAACATCGATGAGAGAGAGACATCGATCAGCTGCCTCCAGCACATCTCCCATTGGGGATGTGCCCGCAACCCAGGTACATGCCCTTGACTGGAATCGAACCCGGGACCCCTCGGTCCGCAGGCCGACGCTCTATCCACTGGGCCAAACCGGTTTTGGCTTATTTGGCAATTCTTAATGGCAGGTTATAGGTCATAAACTATCTCAGCTTTTGCTTATAAAACATACTGCTGTTGTTTGATTTTTTTTTTTTTTTTAGATTTAAAAGTTATTTTTGCTGGAGATAGAATAATACGATAACAGTTTCCTACTTTAACAATTGTCAGTCTTCATTGTTTCTCAGCTCTCATTTGTATTGTTGTTAAATTACTGCAGCCATGCAGCTGTCTTGGGTATGCATTAGCTTTAAAGAATCCAACAGGGCCTTGGAATTCACAGGAGAGTGAGAAGATCTTTCCTTGTTTTTCATCTCCACCTACAGCTTCCTGCATTGCTATGTGGTGCTTGTCTTTGATCTTGTCAGAAGGTGAACTTGGTGAGAGTTTAGTCTTAGCTTCCTCTATGCTCTACCTGCCACCGCCTTTAATGTTTCTGAGCTGATTGTAGGCTTCTAGCTCCAGGAGGGCCCTGGGACCATACATTACACACTTTGAGATCTCAGAAGTTTGGGTCTGCTTGGACATGAAACTGTGAAACTATGAAACTGCAAATGATAAGGCCCTGGGTTAGTGGGGATTTTTGAAACTGTGAAATTTATGATTAAAAGACTGAAAGACAGAGGATTAAGTTGATTGAACAATGTTATATAATCATCCAGGATATTGTCCCCTTAGATGTGAATTCAGGATCCTCTCATTGGAACACACAATGCATGAGCAGAGGGATCCTATAAAGGACTCCATGCTCACAAAATAAGTATTTTGTCTGGAAATATGCAACCAGGACCTGAATATCAGTTTAAAATGCACTCAGTCTACTAATTGATAGAACCCAGAGAGGGCTCCCTATCACCCCATTGAAAGTTAAGTTGGTAAAAGATGTTCCTGACCCAGGGACTTCACAGGGCTGGGGATGGGATATAGCACATGTGACTGAGGGAGTCCAGAGGAATGAGAGGCTCTCCTGCTAGATTGTAGCAAAATGTGAAATGCCTTCACTCTATCCAAAACAATGCAAAATCGCAGAACTATCATGCCCCACCCCCCCACCAAAAATAAAAAGAAAGCCTGTATATATCAAAGAAGTATGAGTGCAAGTGAATTTTAAAAAGAACTATATAAGGAAGAGTCCTTCCTAAGTGAGCAAGGGATTGAGGGAATGTTATACCTGTGTCAGTTGCTAAAGTTAGGAGTGAGACATATGGAAGGACCAGCCTGCCAAATAAAGATATTCTTTTTTTGATAAAGAGAAATTGGGAAAAACTGAGAAATCTGTGGATTGTGAGATTTGAATCTTGAGGAATTTCTCTCCACCAATACATTCGCTTCCACAAGGGTTTTGCTGCAGATACAGCTGAAAAATAGGAAGTGGCTTTTTCATAAGTCATTTTGTAATTTTAATGATTATATCAATTGTGTAATGTCAGAGTTATTAGCTAGTATGTGTTTTGTATGCAGCACAAATGTCAGATTGTTCAAGGTGTCCTAGATCCACAAGTGTTTAAAGATACACCAGGTTGAGTTTTGGGTCTTTGAAAAGAGATTTCACTAAATAGATAAAGCATTTACTTGGTGTTCACTTTGGTCATTAGAGAAACCAATGGGTCTTTTACTTACTGGTTGGCTTGAAGGGTACTAGCCAGCAGGCTTTAGCTGTGAATAGTTGAGTCAGAAAAGAGGCAGATGATGACTGATAAGAAAGCAAGCAAACAGTGTGCTAGCTGGGCACGTACAATTGGAATGATGGGTTCTGTGGGTGGATAGTGGTGATGGATGGCTGAACAATGTGAATGTACTAAATGCCATTGAAGTATAGAATTTAAAATGGTAAAATTTATGTTGTGCATATTTTACCCTAATGAGAAAATAAAAATTTCAACTCCAGAAATCATTTATTCAAATGAAAGCTGGGAGGTATAATTTTAGCTTCCATGTTTTATGTTCCTTTGCTTAAATTTCACAAGGAACTTGGGAAAGGAATTACATAAAAATTGGATCCTCCTGTTTCCCATCTAATAACAGTCACCCTAGAATCTTTGAAGAGTCTGGGGCTGTAGAAAACCCACAGGCTTAGGAATAGGAAAACATTGGCATTGGGTCACAGGCCCACTACTAGTATTAACTAAATAGATAATTTGAAGACTTTTCTCCTCCCCCCCCCTTTTTTTTTCTTTCTGGCGTCAGTGTTTTGTTTTGTTTTTAACTGGAAAATGGTAATAATGGAAAGTGCTTAGCATAGTGACTGCCCTCAATTATTAGTAACAATTACTTAAAAAATGCCGTTCCTTCAAGAGGGCACTGCCGGTGGTTTCCCATCCCACAGTGATATGAGCATCAGGGATATCAAAGCCTCATTGCATTACCCACTTTCTAACGCTTCTAGGTGTCACATCGTATGACTTGCTAGGATTGATTTATTGATAAAACCGAGGGCGGGATAAAAGAATAATGTACAGTGTTTCCAAAAACATATAACAACATATAATGCAGAGTTTTCAGCCCCGTCTGATTTCCTTTGAAATACCTGTGGAATTGAGAATGTCCTTGGGCAGGCTTGGTGGAATAACATGAGTGGGTCTGCACTGCTTCCCCTGGAGCTCTGGCATGTGAAGGAGACACCCCACGAGTGACAGATCTCACTGGGCCTCTTCTCTCTGCAGACCTTTGCTGGGAACACGAATGCAGACGGCGTGATGCACCATAGGCTGCTGCACCCAGTGAGAGCCCGGTTTGTGCGCTTTGTGCCCCTGGAGTGGAACCCGAGTGGGAAGATTGGCATGCGGGTTGAGGTCTATGGATGCTCCTACAGTAAGTACCCACGTGGACCGTCAGCACTGGTGTCTTTGGGAGGGCACTATCCACACAGTGCCAGTTTATCTACATGGAGAATGGCAATCTCAACCGGTTTACATATTCTATGGGCTTTAATAGCCTATAAACATTGAAAATGTGAAATTCAACCCAGGGAAGAGAAAAAACAAACAAACGCTTCTTCTATTTAGAAATGAAGGAGTTTCGTTCGAGGTAACAGATGATGATAGCTTAACAACAACAACAACAACAAAAAAACAAAACAAAAAAAAGTTCAAAATTAGCGGCTTTTGAAGTTTGAGTTACCATTTTTCCTTGCAATAAGATAATAATATAAGCTCAGTTCTTTCCTAGCCGCGGGTGAGTATGAGATAGTTCTCCCCTTTCTCAGAGCCAGGAGGAGAGAAAGAAAACTTCCCCTGTTCACTTCTCTACAAGAGAAGGAGAAGGAACATTTCCACCCAGGGCACCCTGGGTTCTCTGTCCTGGAATTATGCTGCCATTATTTTCTCTGGGAGTTGTTTGCACTGAATTTAAAATCAGAGCCTATCTTGTATATAGAGAAGATTGTAAACATGGGTAGGACAGATGACCACTCTAAAAGAAGGTCAAAATTATATAAGAAAGTTTTCCACCCCAATAATTCTCCTCCTTCAGGTTTTATATTTAAATCTAAAATTGTGTAAAAATAGATAGTTTTCCTGCCTTAGCAGTGACATATATGCTATGACTTCTAATAAATAACACATTTGATCACTATCACTTTAGTATAAATTAGTTGAATAGATTCATGGTTTGGGTGACAAGAGAGCCTAATGGGTTGCATGTGTGTATTCTTTCCCACTGTTTGACCAGTAAGTACCTGCAGAATCATAGGAGAGCTTCTTAAAAATGCATTTTCTTAGCCCTGTCCTGTTCACACTGGACTACAACTTCTGGGGGTAGGGATTCAGAAAGCTGAGTGTTCACAAGCTCCCCAGAGATGCTATGGACACAGAGTGTTACTGAAAATAAAGTAATGCACAGAGGAAATTCACTTCTGAAATAACTGTCTGTATCTTGACCAAGCCCTTTCAGGAAGAATGTGTTTTACAACAGAGGGGTTGACAAACCATTATGTCAAGGAGATGCTGCCGTCCACAGCAGCCTTCACAGCACAAAGCTCAGGACATCTATATACACAGGCCACCCATCCCAGCATCCTGGGCATCCAGATTATCTCATCGCCTCTTTTCTCTGTTTTAATAATCAATTAATTAATTTTATTTAATTGTATTTAGCATATGATATTATATTAGCTATATTAGTTTCAGGTGTACAATATAGTGATTTGAATATAGCGATTTGATATTTTTACAACTCATATTGTGATTACCACACTAATTCAAGTATTCATCTGTTGCTAAGTATTATTACAATATTATTATCCTACATAATAAAAGCCTAATATGCTAAGTGTCTGATCATCCAATCATCCATTCAACCAATCAAAGCATAATATGCTAATGATATGCTAAGGCTGCTCAACCGCTTACTAAGATGTGCACTTCCAATCAGGGGGCATATGCTCTGACAGGTAGGTTAACTTGCTGCTAGGGTCTGGCCCAGGGGTGGGCAAACTTTTTGACTCGAGGGCCACAATGGGTTCTAAAACTGGACTGGAGGGCCGGAACAAAAGCATGGATGGAGTGTTTGTGTGAACTAATATAAATTCAAAGTAAATATCATTACATAAAAGGGTACAGTCTTTTTTTTCCAATAGTTTTATTCATTTCAAACAGGCTGGATCCGGCCCGCGGGCTGTAGTTTGCCCACAGCTGGTCTGGCCTATCAGGACTGAATGAGACAGGCTGGACATGCCCTGGACCCCTCCCACACCCCTCCCCAACCCCAATCATGCCCCGCCAGCACCCTCTCGCAATCCAGGACCCCTTGGGGGATGTAGGAGAGCCAGTTTTGGCCCGATCCCGCTCAATGCAGGAGCTGCACCCTGGTGGTCTGTGTGCTCCCACAGGGGGAGTGCCGCTCAGCCAGAAGCTGTGCTCACAGCAGGCAAGCGCAGCACCAGTGGTGGGAGCCTCACCCACCTTCTCGGCAGTGCTAAGGATTTCCAACTGCTGGTTTAGGCCCACTGGTGTCAGCTGGACATCCCCTGAGGACTCACGGACTGTGAGAGGGTACAGGCTGGGCTGAGGGACCTCCTGCTCTGAGTGCATGAATTCCATGCACTGGGCCTCCAGCTGTCTATATTTCTCATCACCTTTTTCACCCAAGGCCCCATCCCTTTTGTCACGATCCCTTTGATCCTTCTTTCTATGAGTCTAATTTTGTCTTGTTTTATTTGTTTATATTCCATATATGAGTGAAACCTTATGGAATTTGTCTTTCTCTGTCTGACATATTTCACTTACCATAATACTCTCTAGGTCCATTCATGTTCTCATAAATTACTAGATTTTATTCTTTTTTTAATTGCTACATAATATTCCATTATAATTGTAAGGCCTGAAACCATAAAAGTTCAAGAAGAACACATAGATAGTAAACTATTTGACATCAGTTGAGTAATATCTTTTTGGATATCTTCCCTTGAGCAAAGAAAACTAAAGCGAAAATAAACAAATGGGACTTCATCAAACTAAATCATTCTGTACAGCTAAAAAAACCATCAACAAAACAAAAAGACAACCTACTGAATGGGAGAATATATTTGCAAATTATATATCAGATAAGGGTTTGATATCCAAAATATGTAAGGAATGCATACAACTCAATAACAAAAGATAAACAGCCCAGCTGGCATGGCTCAGTGGTTGGTTAAGTGTGGACCTATGAATCTAGAGGTCACTGTTCGATTCCCAGTCAAGGTTTATGCCGTGTTTGTGGGCTTGATCCCCAGTGGGGGGTGGGGGATGTACACGAGGCAATTGATCAATGATTCTCTTTCATCATTGATGTTTCTATCTCTCTCTCCCTCTCCCTTCCACTCTGAAATCAATAAAAATATATTTTAAAAAGTTAAACAATTCAATAAAACTTGGGCAGAGGACATGAAGAGACATTGTTCCAAAGAAGAGAAACAGATGGACAATAGCCATATGAAAAGATATTCACCATCAATAATCATTAGGTTAATAAAAATCAAAACCACAATGAGATACCACCTCATACCTGTTAGAATGGCTATAATCACTAAATCTACAACAACAACAAAAATGTTGGTTAGGATGTGGAGATAAAGGAAACTTTTATGTACTGTTGATGGGACTGCAAATTGGTGCAGATGCTATGGAAAACAGTAGGGAGATTCCTCAAAAATCTGAAAAGACTAGATCTACTATAAAACCAGCAATTCTGCTTCTGAGTATTTATCTAAAGAAAATTAAAATGGAATCCAAGAAGACATGTGAAGTCCTATGTTCTTTGCAGCATTATTTACAATAGCCAAGATATCCTAGGTGTCCATTGTAGGATGAATGATAAATGGATAAAGAAGTTGTGGTATGTATGTTGCTACATCTTCTCTTGATGACAGTTGTTACTACTAGAGGGTTAATTTTTAAGTATAACATGAACCTTTTATGCTGAACTACTTAACTCTTCAACTATCTATTTTGGTTTAATAACCCCATTACGTGTTAACATGTCCTCATATTTTTGTGTTCTCTCAGTCCAGTCCATTGTCCTTGTTTTTTATGGTGGTGTTGCTGCAAGGAAGACTCATACTATCAAGTTAAATAAAAGACTGAAAATTTGAAGAAGACCTTTGAGAAGCATGCCTAGCTACCCCTGGTGTGGATCTCTTTGTTAATATGATGGCAGCAAGGGATCCTCTCTTAAGTAAAGTGCCTATAGTGATAAGAAAATTGTTCTACAATATCTGGAGGTTCATAGATCTGCTAAAGCCTGATTCTCAACCAAGCTAAGTGTTTTTGTCTTTGAAGTAGCTCAATACTATGTGGACTCCTCTCCAGGCATGCTCCATGTCTAGTAAGTACATCTAAGGGAATAAATTACCTCCAGGTAAATATCCTAGTGATGAGCAGTTAAGCACCTTCAAGTGCTGTTGCACACAGAATGTCCTCTGTGATGGTCCTCGAGCTGGTGCTCCATGGTCTTTGACCGCTAGTCCTGTGCGTTGATGCTTTTTCCTTCAGAAAAAAAGAGAAAGTTTCAGTTTCTCTCCAAAACCAACATCTCAGCGTGTCCTTTGAATCAGAAACTCCCCTTCAACCTCACCCATCCCCCTTTTTTACTGGGTTATTCCTTTAAACATACAATTTTGCTGTCTAAGCTATCAACCAAAACAAGGACAACAAAGCCCATGACCCTGTTTATCAGCTTACTCTCCTCCTCTCCCCTCTTCCTCACAGAATAGCCTGTCTCCAAACCTTGTCTTTGTTAGGATCCCATCTGCTCACCTCCCTTCATACTGCAAGTGATTTCAGTGGGTCTTTAAACATGTGGTGGTCAGTTTAATGTGTCAATTTAGCAAAGCAATAGTCCCCCGTTATTCAACCAAACACAAATCTAGGTGTTACCTAGGTGTGGTTAACATATATAATCACAATCATTTGACCTTGAATACAGGATATTAGGCTCCATATTCTGGGTAGGGCTGATTCAGTCACTGGGTAGGTTCTATGATCAGAGGGAGATTTCCCTGAGGAAGAAGAAATTCCAGCTGTGGATTGCAGCTGCTGTTCCACCTGAGCCCAGTCTGCCCAGGACACAGCACTGATCCTGTTTCTCTTGATTGAGGCAGGTGCACCATAGCAACTGCTTCAGTCAAGACTTCCAGTGACCTCCACACAGCCAACCTAATGGTCACCTCATTGTTCTCACTCTACTCAACCCTCAGTTGTATTTGGTTCAATGAGCTATTTCTTCTTTCTAAAAACCTGCTTCCCCTTCTCTCTGACTTGTTAGTTCTACTCAGTCACAGACTGTCTCAGGACTTCCACTTTCCATATACCACACCCCCAAACCTAGCTGAATTACAGTGTTTCCAACATTTACACACCCACCTCTGCAGCTCCTGGCCTGATTCTGGAATTATACATGTAGTATACTTCATATGTCCACCTGAAAATCTCATCTACAGTTAATGTAGCAGAAGCAATTCTTGATTACCATTCTCTCAAGGTCCTGCTCATTCACATCCCCACCCCCATCTCAGTAACGGGCTCCACCTGATAAAGCAAAAACCCAGGAAGCAGCCTTGATTGCTATTTCCCCAAACCTTTACTCCTGTGAAATTTATCCACAGTTTACAGCGGCTCTACCAGTCCTTTCAGCCAAGTCATATCCTAAATCCATGCACATCTCCTGTTTTCCTGAGGAGAAGCCTTTGTCAGTACCACCTGGAGTTCCTAAACAGATCCCTACCTGAAGTCCTGCTCCAGGACACGATCCCCCCAAACCCACTGTTTCCTGCAATAGCCAAAGTGACTTTTATAAATAAGAAAAAAAAATCTCATCATTCCCCTACTGGCTTCACTTAAAAGTGAAAATCTTTACCAGCAAATAAAATTCCTCATTGAGTGTCTAACTTTCTTCTACTTCTCCCCATCTATATAGACTCTCCTGTTATTTCTTAGACACACCAGGCTTTTTCTACCCCAGCGCCTTTGCACTTTTTATTCTTCAGCCACAGAATAGTTCTTCTCATAATTATTTTATTCTATGTTATTATCAATTATAAGGTCACCTCTTCAGAGAAGTCGTTCTTATTGTCCCTCTAAAGTCACCTACTTCCAGTGCACTCAGCATTAATCCATAGTTATATGGTGTGCTTTTATTTTATTCCTGGTGCCACTAACAAATCAGAATAATGTTTGTCTGGGCTCACTTGTTCCAGTCCTGTTCCAGAATGCACACCCTAGGAGCAGGCACCTTGCCTAGTGCTAGCACCCAATAGGCACAAGTAGGAATTGGATAAATATTTGTTAAATGGCTGGGCACACACACCAGTTGGTCTTGTTGTCCCAGAAAGGCCAGCTGGACAGTTAACAGCAAGGACTTGCTGTGAATACACCCATTCTGAAGAACTACCTTTTACTATGCACTTATAAACATTTTTCTAAAAATTACATTTAAATATGTTGCTAAAGACTGGTAGAAATCTTATAGTCCTAGAATGTCTTAAGTCTTAAACATTTGCCATTTTGGAAATTGCTGCCTACTCCTTCATTCATTCACTTCAACATGTAGTTAGCACTTAAGATGTGCCAAGCATGATATAAAGCTTTAGAGATATAAATGATACATAAAACCTTTTCTCTGTACTTTCATAAGTCCGGAATTTTACCTTTAAAGCATTGCTATGATTGCATTGAATTAATTGTGAGGTTGTTTTGTTGTCAACTTTCAGACCCAACCCAACTGTAAGCCTCCACAAGGCTGTGCCTGTCACGCAGCCCCAGGCTCAGAGCCGAGTAGACAGTATCTTTTCAGTGAGTGTTGGTGAATGATTGACGTTGCTGACATTCAAAGGTGGAATAACAGGTGTGTAAATCACAACCTGCAATAAGGGATTGTACGTGCCTGATAGCAATCTGCAAAGGAAGCAAAGGGGGGAAGCAAGCAGGTGTCCCTGCCGGAGTCAGAATCCGGACATTGTGGCCTTGCCTCCTGAGTCTCAGAAGTTCAGTAGCCACATCCCCCAAACAGGGGCCCAGGCAGTAGGAGGGGCCAGCAGGAGAGGGGCGGGGGAGCTGCAAGGTTGGTTATGCTTAGTGCACAGGAGACAGGCGATGAGGAAGTGGGAAGTGAAGACAGGTGCCTCTCTACGCTTGCGTTTCCCATACTGTCTGTGCCTTCTTTCCTGTAGGTTAAAATAGAATCCATGTGGCCTGCAGGAGCACAGGCATTTATTGTAGGAGATGGTCCTTCCCTGCAGATAACGGGGGCCTTTTCAGTTCAAACAGCCTTCTCCTCATTGGAGCACTCAGAGCAGATGGGACATGAGCACTTCATGGGCTTTCAGTTGCCGACCAATAGGATTTGGCCCCAAATGAAGGCCTCTGTTTTGTTTGTCCTTCTTCTCTCCCTAAACCTGGCTTAACCATTCTGTGCTGTAGATTTCTTTTGCAAGCACTGTCTCTGGACCCTGCATGTCCTCGTTCCCCCGGGCTCAGCATGCACAGCACTCAAAAGTTTGTCCCTCCTGACCCTCCCCCAACTCTCCAGGAGCTGCTCAGATGGCCTCCCTGCTGCAGGACTGCTGAGGGGGGCACCAGTTCATCCCTTGGGGACCCTCACAAACCTGGACTGCCCCCTTTTACCTGCCACACCCCATAGTCCCCTTCCTCCAAGTGCACAGACTGTGAGATTCTCTCCTGACTACCTGGGATCCTAATTGCTGCCCCTGTTTTCTGAAATATCCTTATTCTCCTTCACCAGGATGCCTCCAGATGGCCATTCATTGCCCAGATACAATATTACCACCTGTAAAGTTCCCAGACCTTGTCACACGACCCCCTTCAGGTCTTAAGCTTGAATTCCACATCTTGCCTGGTTAGATTAAAGTTAGCTGGCCTTCCTCCCTGCTCCCCGGCCTGTTCTGTAAGGCAGGAACTCCTCCTTTCTCTTTGCTCCCCGGGACCTAATTCAGTGTCTGAAAACTGCCATAGGTTCCATGGAGGTTTAATGTGTATTTAATTGTTTACCTGGAGGCCAGTCAGCCTTACTCGTTTTGGGACTTTTATTGTATTTTTCAAATGTACAGTACTATTTCTACCTTTGTGTGTGTGTGTGTGTGTGTGTGTGTGTGTGTGTGTGTATACGTTGTATATGTAATAAAAATTATGAGCTTATTAGAATTTTCCTTATGCATGGGTATCTCTAATCCCTCATACTTTTTCTTCTTGAATAATTGAAATTATGCATAATTATAATTCCTAAATTGAAGGTTCTTAGATCTTCAGAAACCTACTTGGGTATATTCTGTATTTAAACCTCCAGAAGTAAAGCATGTCCCATTTTTCCTAAGTATTTATGTTTTAAACCCTTTCTCTGAGTGCTGTTTTCCTTTATAAATGCCAGAATGGCTGTCCTACTTCCGGTGGTTCCTGCTGCCGTCATGCCGCCAGAGCCATCTTTTTGTCCTGGTCACAATGAATGGGGAGCAGCAGGTTCCTTTGTGAGAATTCAGATATAAGCAATTGGACAAATGGTCTGCTCTTGTAAAAGATGACTCTTCCAGCTCCAGCAAACACTCTTGACTTCTTTGAGCCCCTGTCTCCTCATCTCCAAATGACAGTGGTGACTGCATCAAGGACTGCTATGCCACTTTAGTTGTGATGAATAAAGCATAGAGCAGAGTGTCTGACAAGCAGCCTGTCTTAGTGAGAGCTAGTTCCAATGTGAGTGCATGTCTGTGTTTCCACTGCATGCTGCTTTGTGAGCGACATGAACCATATCCTCTCCCAGGCAAGGGCCCTCTCTCAGGTTCAGCTTTCTGTCTGTGGCTATTGTAACTTCTGCTTTATAGGTTCAGGAGCTCAAATCTCTTCCACCTCTAAGGTTCTCTCTCTTTGCCCAAGAGTAAAATCAAATGTGGTCTCCTACTGCATTTTACAAAGATAAAAGGTCTCCTGTTATGATTACTACTGCTAAATAATTCCATGGAGTAAATAACTCCATAGTAAACTAGAAAATACTTTTTAATGTCCTTAAAAATAATTATTATGAACCAGTTATAAGTTCTTCTGGCTGTATATCAAGTTCATTTTGGCTATGAGATATATACCATGTACAGGTATCTGACAGCTAAAATTGCTACAAAATATTTCCATAAAAAGTATTGCGTATGTCTTTCAGTATCATTTCCCTCCAGTGTTACCTCTGTCTAATGGGATATATGGTTGTTAAGTTTTGCATTTGTGTTTTCTTCCTCTGGTCAATTGATCAGTCTTTGGCCAAACATGTTCATGCTGGTGAACCAAGTAAATGAAGGACATGGTTGTGCTATATCACCAAGTTGGTGACATAAAGATGAACACTTAAAGTTGTCAATATAGAATTGTGTGAAATATTTCATCTCTTGTAGAGAAGACTAAAGAAAAACAGATGAGCAAATGAGGGAAATCATCCTGAATTGTGATTAATGGCAACTCTTTTCTTGGAGACAGAGCCAGAATCTTTCCTCTTGATGACAACTTTCCCATCATTAAGTGAGCAATTGCCATTAGAAATGCCACCACCATCATCATCAATATATCTCCCCCTACTGTCATTCTATCTGTACTCTATGATACAACACACTCCCAAACTCATAATAGTCTTTTAAGTTAGGGATTAGTAAATTGAATTAGTAAGTAGAAGAGGAAACTGCCATAAGGGTGAAGTGACTTATACATAAATTAAGTAATTTGCATTCTGAGGCAAATATTTCTTCTGAGCTCTAAGAATATATTTTCATTTGCCTCATTGATATTCCAGGTTGGTTATGTCATAAATACCTTCAATTTGGCATGTCCTTTAGGGAGCTCTTAATCAACTTGTACCCTCCAACCACACTCAGTATCTTCTTCTTGTGTTATTTATTTAATTGTATTGCTTAATATCATTTATGTCCAAGTTTGATAATTTTTCTTAATCTAAATTTAATAGGAAACATTTCCGAGGTCTTTTTTTTCCTTTTCATTTAAATTATTGGGGTGACACTATTTAACAAAATTATAGAGGTTTCAGGTGCACAATTCTGTGCGTTCATCACCCCAAGTCAAGCCTCTGCCCATCACCATGTATCCTCCTTTATCTTCTTCTACATCTCACCACCCACCTCCCCCTGGCAATCACTACATTATTGTCCATGTCCATGAGTTTTTCCCTTTTTTAAATGTTTTGCTCAATCCCTCCACCCTCCCACTCCACTCCAGTCAGCTGTCAGTCTCTTCTCTCTATCTAGGAGTCTGTCGCTATTTTGCTTGTTAGTTCATTTTGTTCATTAAAATCCAAATATAAGTGAAATTATGTGATACTTGTCTTTTTCTGACTGGCTTATTTCACTTAGCATAAACACTACCAGTTGCCCAAACTTGACATGATAATCTTTCTTGAAATTTTTTCTTTCCCTTACTTCACACAGTAAATCAATTACCAACTACTATCGCTGTTACTTCCATGCAGCATCAAAACACATGTCCATTGTTTTCATCTTCACAGTTACCAGCCGAGTTCAGATACATCTTCTATCACCTGAAAGTTGCACCTCAGCAATCGTGTTCAGTCTTTTCTTTCAGTCTGTTATCTCTGCTGCAGCCAGCAGTGTCATCATTAAATCCAGAGCTGAGCCACTTCCTGC
>NW_006300367.1:2244250-2258956 GCF_000327345.1 Myotis davidii
TAAGATATATAAATAGGGGGGGGGGGGGTGGAGTAGGAGGGAGGGAGAGAGAGAGAGAGAGAGAGAGAGAGAGAGAGAGAGAGGTTAGAGAAATGATAGATGTATTGATAGTCAGATAGATACACTACAGACAGATAGTGATTTACATGTGTATTTCATTGTGTACTGCCTGTCTCACTCTCTAGTTTTTGAGCCCCGTAAGGGCAAAGACCACACAAACCAAGATACCCAGTTCTCAGCTCAGTGAAAGTCCTGTTTTCATTGATAGCAATTAAATTTATTGAATGTACAAGTTTCCCAAAATGGAATGCCCCGTAGCTTTCTGAGGCAGGACTTGAACCCGGTTCGGTGTTGTTCTTAAAGTCTTGGGCCTTCCACTATGTGTTTGAAAGTATACGGGGTGGCATTTTATTAGAGGGAAACATTATATTTAACCTTCTAGTGCCCATCCTATTGTTTTATTCACAAGACTAAGGAGCAGTCTGCAGTTCCTGAGCATATGTAGCTAGTGTGTCCAGGGACGAAGTTGAATTGTTGACTAGGTCAGGTCTCCTGGGCTCACACATCTCTACTTTGCTATTCCATACCTGTGCTCCCCAGCTTAACTCTGCATGAGATCACCTGGAATTTGTCCTTACTATCTACTCTGGCCATACTCCAACTAAGTCATAATCACTGTGTATGGGCCCCAGCTTAAGTTTTTTTGTTGTTGTTGTTCCTAAGTGATTGTAACATGGATCCAGAATTTAAAACTATTTTCTCAAAGTGCTCATCTAACTCTGAGAGTCCATTCTTAGTCTACATTGTGGTGTTTATGTTTGCGATAGCTAATCTTAATTTAAGCATTTTCAGGGAAACATTAACTCACTTTTAAAGGCCACATACAGTGACATTAAACACGTGGGATATACAATCAAACCGCAGATATGCAAACTGATTTTGTCACCGAATAGTTGTGTAGTCTTCGACAATCTTGGACCCACTGCAGACATAGATGTTTTTGTTTTTCCTATACAAAAACAGGTAATAATAGTGATCATCTTACATATGCAAATTGCTTGAAGTAGTTATTAGCATGTGATGATAAGTATTCAAAAGTATTAGGTATGGCTATCATTATCTTAATTTGATATATAAGGTAGTCACATAACTTCTCCCTTTTCTATTTTCTTCCTCCTTCAGGACCCTATGCCCCTGTACCTCAAAGCAAGTGGGTAAACTTTGTTACACACAGTGCAAAAAGTTCTGACACCTGCAAGGGCCCATCTGGCGGCTTAGGTTATCTGGGCTCCCGTCTGGGGTTTCTGTTTGAATCCTTTAAATGATGAAAAGCTAAATAGTTTTAAAGCATTATAAATTCTGGTAAGATTTAATGATCTGTCAGGCTTCCCAATTTCATCATTAAAAAATGCTGACAACAGGGTATACCTCAGGTTGCCTCCTTTAAAACAAACAACAAAAAACCCCACACAACAACAAAAAGCACATTTTTCCTATTGGGTTAATTATTACTAAATAGTGGCATCCAAAATGCATCAACCCCTGAGCTGAAGTCCTATTCTTCCCTCAGAGAAATCTCTTTGCCATCCCGGTCTCAGCTGCCCTCGTTGTGGTTGCCCTCATCCTCTGTGGCCACTCCCCATGCATGGTGGAGGCCGTGAAGTTGTAGCTTCGTCTTTGGCTTGCTAAGGCCCTGAGGCCACATTACAGAGACCCTCAAGAAGCCAAGTTTTCAAGCACTGGAGAGGGGGAGGCAGGATGACAGCCATCAACTTGGGCTTGGAGACACAAATGTAGCTTTGAATTCTATTAAATGTATCATAGCATTTTATAACCGAAAAATAGCCAAGGCCATTTACTGTCATTACCCCATTTTATTGATGAGGAAATTGAGGCCTAGAGATATCTTCAAATTGAGTTAGTCTAAGAAGAAATCTGCCTACTCTTCTTTCTCTTACCTCCTATAGAATTATCTAAAATATATTTTCTAATGGGAGACAAATATACATATGTATGTGCAATAAAAACACATTAAGTAAAAACCAGGTCTTGGTTGATTGAGGATCTGAATATATTTCCCACAATCAACATCTCTCAGTACCCCCTTTCTAGACTTTGGAGATACAGCACTGAATAAGAGGAGCCCTGCTCTTTGGGAACTCAAAGGCTGTCGCAGTGCGGAAAGCAGACATCAATTCTTTTAGTGGAGGTGGAGGGAACCCTCCCGTGAGGCTTGCATAGGAGGGAGATCCACAACTAACACTTTCCATAATGGACTAATGTTTGTGTTTTTTCTGACTATATGCTTTTGTTTCCCTTGAACCTATGCTAATGGTAGCAATTTTAACAGAAATCTTAAAAGGGAAAATGACCAAATGTAACACTGGTTTTCCACACCATGTCAAGGCTTTGCCTCCTGCAGCTTGTTTGATGTTTACTCTGTTGAAATGGTCACCTGGGTAATTTACGGTTACTCCTCCCACTGGCCTCTTGTACAAAGTTCAGAAGACTGTGCCCAGGTAGAATTATTAACAAAGTGTTCAATTTCCCCAAATATAAAACCATGGAAAGTTGTGTTTTTTTTTCTTCCAAAAATTAAATAACTAGTCTTGGGAGGGGAGATTGCAGTTCTCTTCTCCAATTTTGACACAGCCCTTTAAATGCCTCTCCTTGTGCAAATAGCCTTTCAGACAGGAAGTGTATGTTGTGGCTGAAGACCACGGATGGGCCTCTGAAGCCGGGAGCAGGTTACCGCTGTTTTATGCTATTTTCACAGTGGCTGGCTGCTCAGTGTCAGCCTATGTCTTGAAGATTCTTTCTCTGAACTGATGAATAGATTGTGAAACCTTATCCCCTTCATGAAAGCTTTTGTTAGCCTGTCTGCTCCCTAGTAGGGGTGACCTGCCATGGTTCACGCTGCACTTTCCACTGGGGATGATCAGTTTGCTTTCTGTCGTCTGAGCCCGTGCAGTTGTTCCAGTTTAATTATCTAGGGCTCTCTGCGTAGTTAATGTTATTGTGCCTGAGTCCCTGAATGGAGTGACCTGCATCTCAATCATCTTTGTCTCTCACAGCACAGCACAGTGACCGAAAGATGTACAGAATATGCCAATATGTGTCAGTGAATTTAGGAATAAACAAAGCATTTCTACTGCTTTGGAAGTTCCAGTAAATGAATAAATTATTTTGGCATAATCTTAGTGATTAGTGAACAGCCCTGTTGAACTAGAAATTGGAAGTGTACTCAGAGATGCCTGCAAGTCTGAGGTATGTGCAGGCAGGTCTCACTCTAAGAGCTAAAATACTACGCTGAAGTTAGGATTCGAATTTGGAGTTTCGTCTTTTTAATACTATGACTGTTTTTCTGTGTTGCCTCCTTGACACCTGTCCTGTATTTGCCTGTTGTCATGCATAGCAATGTGAGAAATTCTGTAGGAAAATCTATTCTTAGGAGTTGGCACAGTTAGCTTTAGGAATTTACCTACTTGTCATAGTTTATCTGAGGTTATCATGAGCCTCTGATGAGGCCTGGAAAAGTCTCAGAATTGGTGGAGGATCTGTGCAAATTTGAATTGGTGGGAATCTGTGTGGTTTGTGGATTGCTAACCAAAGACTTGGAGTATTCAGAGCAAGTGTGTGGTCTGAGTAATGATCATGTTTTTTGTATGGTTGTTAGGAGAGTAGCTTCCACGGTGATTGTATTGAAAACCTCACTAACTTTGAATAGCTGAAGGGTCTGAGTGAGCGGAATTGTCTCCAGGGAATCGAGTTTCTCCTGTCCACACCGAGCTGGGCTTTCCAGACCTTGAGGACGCCAATCCAGCCAGGGCCCGGCTCAGCTCACCTGGGATTCCAGGTGAGAATCTTTGATTCAGTGGAGCTCTTTTTCCACTGGTTTGTTGACAAACTACTAACATCCATCAAATGTGACAGACTATGTCCCTCTCAGAAAACAGGCTATGACAGCCAGGTTAGTAATTATGGGCTCAGTGGAAGTCAGCCAGCATGGTTGTTTTTCAGCACTCTGGGAAACAGAGTTGTTTTCAGTACTCCTGGTTGGATGAGGGGGCTTGTCTCAGTACTTCTGGTTGGATGTGGGGAGTGTGTCTCAGTACTTCTGGTTGGAAGAGGGGGCGTGTCTCAGTACTCCTGGTTGGATGAGGGGGCATGTCTCAGTACTGTGAGATGCATCGAGGTGGGTGCCTCATTTATCCTACCTGAAGGGAGAGTTTTGTGAGCTGTGGGAACTGCCTTTCTCCTGAGGACTTCCAGGTGCACAGCTCATCTGTCTTTTATGCTTTAGGAAAGTCTCCCAATGTATGGCCACTTTAACAAGCCACCAATTGAATTGAATTGAGTTTACAATAATGAGATTCTAACAATCAATGTTTAAAAGGGGAGAAATTGTCTACTTTGGGAAGTAAATGCCTAAGAGCAGGGTCCTGTGTGTCATTGCTGATGAGTTAAGGAGCTCTGATGTGTGGTCAGCTTGCATCAATGGCAGGAATGGAAAAACACAGCAAAACACCCCAAGGGACATATGAGGACTTTACACCTTGTCAAGGGGCAAAGAAACTGGAACTGGGTAATTCCACTGAGAAGGGTGGGCTAAGGAGCCAGGAGAGGAATGGGAGTTGATCAAACAAGTGGCTCAGATAAACTTGCTACAAACCAGAGAGTCTTTCTAAAATCCAAGCCTGACCCTATGCTCTCCCTACTTCACATACTTTCATAATTATTTCTCTATTGACTTCAAGGTCACATTGAAACTCACATTATTTTATTTGTAAATGACCCTCCATCATGAAACACTTCACCCTGCCCCCAGCCCTAGACTCCCTTTGCCCCAGGGGACCCTGTGCTTTGGCACAGAGTTCTCGGACTTCGGTAAACATCAGGATCACTTAAAGGTACAAAGCAGACTTTCCTAACCCATAGGTCGGCCACAAGGTCCCAAATCCTGTCCTCCTAAAAGCTCCCTGGAGATGCCAAGTGCGCAGGGGCAGAAAGCACACTTCAGGGGCCACCGCTGTAGCAGGTCAGGATCCTGGGGACTGAGGTTGGCCTGTGCTGTCCTGCTTGCAGGAACAGTGGCTCTGCCTCCTGCGGAACTGCAGTCTTGGGCACTACATCTCCACCTCAGCCTTTGGTCAGGGACGTCACTGAGTTTATCAAGGTCGACCTGTACTGAACTGGGCTCTGTCATGTTGAGCAGCTTTAGTAAAGGTTCACATGCAAAAATGTCTGAGTGATGAGAGATCACAAAAGTCAGCGAGGAAGGGGAATCGAGCTTAGTGGAGAAAGTGAGGGCAGGAAGGATATTGCACATCTCCCACCAGAGCCCCTCAGATGTGTGGTGATTTCCATGTCCTTCCGGGAAGGAGCCACTTTTCTGAGTGGATGTGGTCTCTGAAGAGTGGAAACCACAAATTCACATCAACTTTCAATAAAACGGAAACTTCCTGTTCAACATTACCTTCCTTTAACCCTTTGAGTGCCAACCAATATCCTTGGAACTATGCTAAAATTGCCAAGGCATTTTTGCTGATTTTACAGCAGTTTAGAAAAAAAATTAAGAATCTCAAGTCAATGAAGTTACATATTCAAAAACTTAAGGAAAGCTTTACTACATTGACATATTTAGCAATATCATCATCACTAATAAAAGCAGACTTAGAACTAGATGCCATTTCGAAGCTTTGATAGCGCTCCTGGCACTCAAGGTGTTAAAATTGGCATGTCCTTTCCTACAGACACACACACACACACCCCTATACATGCACACTCTCCAGCACATATCTGCTTCTCACTGCATGAAGCCAGGGACAGTCTCACTATACAGAAAATATAATTCTTACCAACCCCCACACCCCCGGGCTTTTTTTATGATGCAGCAGGTATGGCTCATTTTCATGTGTTTATCTTTGTGCAAGTACGTGGTCATTCTGTGCTTTGTCTTCCCCTTTTCATAAATTTGGAAAACATGAACATTGAAAAGCTGTTAAGAATATTAGATTAGGTAAATATACTTATGAGTTCCTTTTCTGTATAAAATGAATGACTAAATTAAGAGTGAGAAATGTCTATGAGTTGCTAAGGAGAATAAAGAAAGTCTATTTACTTTTCTGTTATTTTCATTGTACCCCTTAGGACCACAGTCTGAGCTGATCATACAACTCCCCATCTGCCAATAGGAGCCTATTTCTACTCCTTATACACCTTCCAACAGTCTTAGTTTTTTGTTTGTTTGTTAGTTTTTGTATTGTTAAAGAGAATCTTCTTTCAAGATGTGTGAGTTGATGTCATAATAACATCCCATGCCCAAAATTAAGTACCAAACCAGAGGATCAGGACAAATGTTTCTAATAATATCTAATGTGAAAACCAGCATAAAATAGGATTTCTGAAAGAGCAACATTTTTGTAAATATGGATATTTATTGTTATCATTTCAAATCTGTTTTATCCAAGTGAAGTTGGGAATGCTGACTACTTTATCTTGCTCCCGTGCCAGGGAGGAATATTAAGTATTCAGTTGGGGAAACCTTTTATTTTTCTTAAAAAGTTATCTTTTACCCTGTTTTTCCATTTGTGAAACAGCTGATGAACTTTGTGTGTGACTTAATGCGTATTGAAAAGATCCAGGGTGTTTGCTGAGTCCTCTTAGATTGGCCAAGTTTCTGTCGTTAGTTGTTGGTGGTCCCAGAGGGCAGCTCTGCTCTTAGCCAGGCTGATTCTCTGCTCTCCAAAGGGCCCTCTCACCTCTATACTCAGGAGCATGCATGACCAATGCAGGTGTCACCTTCCTAGTGGCTGAGTGTGTGCCCCAGGGAAATGAGCCCTTAGTGCAGTGGTTCTCAACCTTGGCTGCACATTAGAATCACCTGGGAATCTTTTTAAAATCCTGATTTCTGGACCTCATCCTCCGGAAATTCTGTTTCTTTGTTATGGGGTGGGGCCACAACATTAGTAACAAAGAAACAGAATTTCCAGAGTATGAGGCCCATAAATCAGGATTTTAAAAAGATTCCCAGGTGATTCTAATGTGCAGCCAAGGTTGAGAATCACTGGCTTACAGAGTCCAGGCAGGTGATGCTTCAGGGAGTCAAGGGCAATCAGCATCATCACGCCGGGGCCTGCGTAGCTCCCTGGTTTACTGAGCCTTTTCACAGGTGTTTCTCAACAGATCAATGCTCTGACTCAATGAGCTGGTCAATACACATCTGCCCCTGCCCCCGGGAACGCGCTGCCATGCTGCAGAGAAGCCTGAAAACAGATCAGGGAACAGCCATGTATCACATTCAAGTTAGGAGGTGACTTCTGAAGGAAGTAGTAGGACACTTAGAAGGAGACCAGCTAACTACTGAGAGGAAGCTGTTGAAGAAAGGACCAAGCTGAACTGAGCATCAGAGTGTCAGAGAGGGGTCAGCGCTTGGAAAGTGCCCAGCACACACAGATGGGGCTCAGCCTGATGCCTTAGGTTCTTAGCTCTGCTACTGGCTAACTACGTACTTCTTCATTCTTTGTGCCATAGTTTCCTCATTTGTAAAACAGAAAGAATAACAGTCTGTTCCTCATGGATCTCATTTAGGTTAAATAAGTTCATACACAAAAGCATTTAGAGCATTACAGGGTTCAGCGTGTGCACTTTGTAGATGTTACCCTCCCCCGGCTCCCCCACTCAGGGCATTCAATAACAAACACATGAGTACAATGTGCTCAGAGGAAAATCAGGGTTGGTGAGACAGTAGCAGATGAGGTGGGAAAGGAGTTCAGTGCTAGATACTACTGGGTTTTAGAGATCTGACTTAATTTTAATGCAAGAGGAGTTCACTGAAAGGCTTTAGCAAAGGTTATGTGTGATGTAACTTGTTTTATGAAAATGTTAGAATGGGACAGGGGCAGGTGATGAAAGTTGAACCAGAGAGGATGGTTAGGAGGTTATTTAAGAACTAGAGGCCCGGTGCACGAAATGTGTGGATGGGGTAGGGAGTGTCCCTCAGTCAGGCCTGCACCCTCTCCAATCTGGGACCCCTCGGGGGATGTCCAACTGCCTAAACCGGCAGTCCTATACCCCTCTCACAATTCGGGACCACTGGCTCCTGCCTGCCTGATTGTCCCTAACCGCTTCTGCCTGCCAGCCTGATTGCCCCCAATTGCCCTCCCTTACTGGCCTGTTTGCCCCCAACTGCCTCCCCTGTCGCGACCCACCTCCTCCTCCAGGACCAGCCTCCTCTGTGCAAGGTGGTGAAGATGCCGGGACCAGCCTCCTCCATGCTGTATGGAGCTGCGGAACCCCCAGGCCTCACTGCATGGAGTAGCCTCTGGGTCCTGCCTTCGCTGTACATGTGGTCATCTTGTGGTGGCCACCTTTGGGAGGTCACCTTGTGGCGGCCATCTTGTGATGACATGGAATGTAAGGGCCACTGAGGCTTTTATTAACTTAGATATGGAAGGTGATGATGAGGGCTTGAATGCATGCCTGCTCAGTGTGACATGAAGGATATGAACTCCATACTCTAACAGAATTTCTTCATACCATGTTCTTTATATTGTCCCTATGGCATGCTCCAAGCCCCTGTCCTTCCCAGGCTTTCACCACATTACTCTCTGTGTCCATGGGTTGTGCATATATGTATGTAAGGTCCCTATTGAATCTCTCCCCTTTCACCCACCCACCCACTCCCATCTTTACTCTTAAATTCACCATGCATTTGTTTCATGCTTTTATGTCTCTGGTTATATTTTGTTCATCAGTTTATTTTGTTCATTAGATTCCACAAATAAGTGAGATCAGATGATATTTGTCTTTCTCTGGCTGGCTTATTTCACTCAGCATAATATTCTCCAGTCCTTCTATGCTGTCTCAAAAGGCCAGAAATCCTTTTTTTTTTTTTTTTTTTTTTTTTACTAAAGCTAATTTTGAATAGAGATATTGACTTGTCTATTTCGCTTTGTTAGCCATTCTGACAGGTGTGAGGTGATACCTCACTGTCATTTTAATTTTCATCTCTCTGGTGATTAGTGACTTTAAGCACTTTATTCATGTCTTTTGGCCCTCTGTATTTCCACTTAATAGAAGTGTCTATTTAGATCCTTTCCCCATTTTTTCATTGTATACCTTGTCTTCCTTTTGTTAAGTTATATGAGTTCCTTGTATATTTTGTAAATTAACCCCTTATTGGATTTATCATTGGCAAATATGTTCTTCCTTGCAGTGGGCTCTTTTCATTTTGTTGCTGTTTTCTTTTACTTGCAGAAGCTTTTTATTTTGATATAGTCCCATTTTTTTAAAAAATTTTCTCCTTAGTTTCCTTTGCCAAAGGAGATGTATTAGTGAATAAATTGATATGAGAGATGTCTCAGATTTTTCTGCCTATGGATAGTTTTAAGATTTTTATCATTTTATAACTTACATTTTAGTCTTTTATCTATTTTGAGTTTATTCTTGTATATGGTATAAGTTGGTGGTCTCGTTACATTTTTTTGCATATACCTTTCCAATTATCCCAATGCCATTTATTGAAATACTGTCCTTACTCCATAGCATGCCCTTGCCTCTTTGTCAAACATTAAATGAGAATAATTGCTCTTGCCTCTTTGTCAAACATTAAATGAGCAGGGTGACCTGGGAAAGCCCCTTTCTTGGTTTATGTGGGTTTTCCTGTTGTAGTTGGGTCTTGAATATAATTGTCCCGTTGGAGGATGGATAATCACCTCTCAGGCTGGCTGACTATGTGGCTCACTCCCAACCACATTGTGTGAGCTGTTGTGGAGGTGCCCTGTCAGAAACCGTCCTCCTTTGGCTTTAACGGCCTTCTAGAAGCTACAAGTGATCCATGGTTTGCGTCTGTCTCCACAGGAATTGGCTGCAAGCAGGAGGGGCCAATCTGCCCTCTAAAGTGGGTTTGTTAGCAACTTGGGGCCCAGGGCTGTGTCAGCAACCCTCCCCTGGCTCCCTGGGCTCCAACCATGCCACAGGTGTGTCTTTTAAGTAGCAACAAATTCTATGTCTATTCATGGAGGCACTTGTCCCACTTCATAGGCAGTGTTTGAATGTGTTCCCATAGCACTGGTGCTCCTCTCTATTTTATAACAGGACATCTCAGCATCACTGTCCACACATTGCATGTCCTGTCCACTATATCTCCTAAGGACCTCGTTCCAGACCCAGAATCTGGTGCAGTGGAAGATGAGAAGCAATCAGAAGAAAGCACTCAGACACAATGCACACACCATGCACAGATGAAGAATTTAAATTAAAATGTGGTGGGATAGGAAAGTTGAGGCTAACTGAACATTCCCTGGGCAGTAAACCATTGAATAAAAACAAAAAACAAAAATTAGAGTCATTTCTCATGAGGAGGTAGAGTGTCTGCCACTAAAATGGACTGGGTAGGAACTCAATCCCTCTAGTTATACCAATCACTATAATCCTCCTTCTATAGTTAGTTTACCACAAATAATGTGCCAGACACAATGGCATCAATTTATGCATACTATCACTTTATATGTATTTTCACATTAATTCTCATAACAGTCTTCTCTGAAGAATATATATTTCCCCACTTTATAAAATCAAGCCTTAGAGAGGTAGCATGTCCCGAGGTGACCCAGCTAACAAGCCGTGGCTACTGTATTTGGGACAGAGCCAGGCCACTGCTGGGGTGGTGTGGGAGGGTCTGAAAGAACTGGGGTTCTATAAAAATCTCTCTATATCTGGACAATTTATTTTTAGGGCCTGAACAGTCATCAGCAAACTTTTGGTTAAAAACACTTTACTCCTGAGGAATAACTTATAAATTTGTATTTTAAAACTGATTACAATAAAGTATGATTTATGTTTATTTTCATTTCAGAACTTCAGTTTTACAAACAATATTTTTAGGTTATTGGTCAAAAAACTTCCTTAATGTATCATTGTGTATACTCAAGCTGTGAATTATAATTTCTCGGTAAATAATAAAAAATGAGTATTTTTGAGTAGCTTATTTCAAATATGACTAAACCCACCCCCACCAAATACCCATTCACCATCATTTCATCCGCAGAAAATAGTATATAATGAATCTGTTTAAAATTATAATTAGCCTTCTTTTTCTACTATAAAAGTAATAAAATTTATTATGAAGTTTTTTATAATAAAAATAAAATATAATGTAAAATAATTTTAATAACACCTCCCAAATTGAGTTCCTACTAACTTTTTAAAAACACTTATTTTTAAAGAAGTTTTAGATTCACACAAAAATTTAGAGTTTTTTATATCCCACTTTCCCCAAACATGCATGGCACCCCCTCAACAGAAATACTGCATTTATTACAACTGCTGAACTTAAATGGTACATCATAATTACTCAAAATCTACGATTTGCTTTACTGCTCACACATGGTGTTGTGCATTCTGTGGTTTTGTATAAATATAATGACATGTATCCATCATTATGGTATAATGCAGAATATTTTCACTGCCCTAAAAATCATCTGTTTTGCCTCTTCATACTTCCTCCACAATCTGTGGCAAACACTGATCTTTTTACTATCCTCTATGTTTGCCATATAGTTGAAATCTCACAGTGTGTAACCTTATCAGATCAGCTTCTTTCACTTTGTAATATACACTTTATTTTCTTCCAAATCTTCTTGCAGCTTAGTAGTTCATTTCTTTTCAGCAGTAAATAATATTCTATTGTCTGGATATATCACAGTTTATTGACTCACCTACTGAAGAACATCTTGGTTGCTTCCAAATTTTGAAAATTATAAATAAAGCTGCTTTAAACATTTGCATGCAGATTTTTGTGCATTCGTAATTTTTAACTTATTTTGATAAATACAGAGGAATGTGATTGTTGGATAGGATGGTAAGAGTATATTTAGATTTGTAAGAAACTTCCAACCTGTTATTCCATACCCCCACTAACATTTGGTATTGTCAGTGCTTCAGAGTTAAGTCATTCTGATAGGTGTGCAGTGATATCTCATTGTTGATCTAATTTCTATTTCCCTGATGACATATGATATGGAGCATCTTTTCATATACTTATTTGCCATCTGTATATATTCCTTAATGAGGTGAAAATCCCTATTAACTTTTTGGCATACACTTTTTAGATATGTTTACACACACCCATTATATAAGTGTATCTAAATTACAATTACTTGATCTCCTTTTTTTAGCAATCATAAATAAACATTCTTGTATATAAAGACTAAAATTATAGCTATCACCTGCACAAGACAGAGCCAGGGATGGTAAGGATGCAATATATTTGCCCTGTTTCCAAATAGCAAAGTCTTCCTTACTGCATATTCTTTTCTACCAAAACCAAATAAAAATCTTAGAATCCTTCCCAACACAGGGTTCTTAGACTACAGTACTATTTGGTCAGAGTTGAATAATAGTCTATATTTTCACCTCTAACGTTGAGCCTGAGAGAAAGGGATCAAGCAGCTCTGATTATCAAGCAAAGAAATAAGGAAGACAAATCAGGAGGTATTATTGCAAAGCAACATCTGACACAGCAGATCCTGATCTAGGTACTTGTGGTATTCTCATCCTGTTCCCTCAACAAAACTGACATATCACTAATGAGAGGTTATGCTTCTAGACTGATGATCAGTTCATTTTAACACAGTGTGTGGTGGTTGCCCGTTCATGAATTATTCCCCTGAGTCTAATTAGGGTGGGTCTAGTCGATATTCTTCCCCTTCAAACAACAGGTCTTTCCAGATGCCGAAACATGCCTGTAAAATGGACAACAACTAAGCTGGGAAACAGAACTGGCAGTTGAGAGAATCTGCATTGATTTTTCTCCTTCTCTCTCTTTGTGCCCAGAATCCGATGTTGCTGACTTTGATGGCAGGAGCTCCCTGCTGTACAGGTTCAATCAGAAGCTGCTGAGCACCCTCAAAGACGTGATCTCTCTGAAGTTCAAGAGCATCCAAGGGGATGGGGTCCTGTTCCATGGAGAAGGTCAGCGTGGAGACTACATCACGCTGGAGCTCCAGAAAGGGAGGCTCGCCCTTCACCTCAACTTGGGTAAGGTCAGGCTTTCCCCCTGTGCAGGTCACCTGTGGGAAACTCCTCTTGTAGCAGATCACAGTCCTTGTCCTTACAGATTATCAAGTGGAAGTCCTAGGAGCACAATCCATGTTTGAGAAGAAAAATACCATATTTCAAAATGGTTAAGCCATAGATAGCATTATTTACATTAGATAATATTGGTATGTAATAAGAGATACAAGCTAAGTGCTGGGGTTTTTATTGGTTGATTATTTATTTACTAGTGGCCTGGTGCACAGATTCATGAATGATGAAGGGAAATTAATTATAAAAAATAACAACATAATATAACAACAACAAATACATGATATAAAAACAATGACTGATAAATTGATTAAACTTATTCTAATATCTCCTTGCATACTACTTTCAGAGTGCTTAACTAATTTCCCTTGTGATGAAGTATTTACAACTTTAACATCACATGATCTACAAACTCGAGAGAAAGCAACAGATAACTGAACATGACCAAAAGCGACATATAACTGAACATGTCCAAAAACCTGAGGAGACACTTCTCCGAAGAGGACACACAGGAGACCAATAGGCATATGAATTGGTGCTTAACATCAGTAATTGTTAGAGAAATGGAAATTAAAATTACGATGAAATATTTCACACCAGTTAGAATGGCTATCATCAATAAATCTACAAACAACAAGTGGAGCAAAGGGAACCCTCCTGCACTGTTGGTGGGAATGCAGACTGGGGCACACTGTGGAAAACGGTGTGAAGGGTTCTCAAAAAATTAAAACGGAACTCTGCCTTATGACCCAGCATTTCTACTTCTGGAAATATATCCAAGGAAATCCAAAACACTAATTTGAAATGTATGCACCTCTATGTTTATTGCAGCATTATTTACAAAAGTCAAGATATGGAAACAATCCAAGTGCCCATCAATAGACAAGTGGATAAAACTGCTCTGGTATATACAAAGAGCTCTGACCATAAAAAAGAATGAAATCTTACCATTTGCTACAACACGGATGGACTTATATGTGAAATAAGTTAGTTAGAAAAAGTCAAGTACCCCATTCCACTTACGTGTGGAATCTAAAGAACAAAATAAAAAAAAAAAATGAAACTGGAACAGACTTGTAGACACAGAACCGACAGTTGTTTGCCAAAGGAGAGGGAGTTTGGGAGACGGGGTAAAAAAAGTTTAAGGATTTAAGAAGTAGAAATTGGTAGTTACAAAATAGTCTGGGAGGATGTAAATTATAGGAAATATAGTCAATAGAATTGTAATAACTACTAATGATTCCAGGTGGATACTGGAAACATCAAAGGGAAAACTTTTTATTGTGTATGATCTTTTAAAAAAAGATTATAAAATGTTTCAGTTTTAGAAAACTTAAAAAGGAAAAAAAAAACAATTATAACAAAGTGAAGGAAAGAATCACTTGAAATCCTATAGCCCAGTCATGTCTCCTATTAAAATTTGGGTACATTTTCAAGTGTGTTTCTTCATTATTTACATGATTTCTTAAAACATATTATATAACATCTATGTTCTTCCCAAAGTGGAAAGAGCTCATACCATCCATGATTATGTTTGCTTATTTATTTGTTTTAGAAAAAATGAAAGAGAGAGAGAGAGAGAGAGAGAGAGAGAGAGAGAGAGAGAGAAAGAGAGAG
>NW_006300367.1:2259006-2269815 GCF_000327345.1 Myotis davidii
TCCAGAATGGTGCTGGGCCAATGGAAAAGGGAGTTCCCTCTGGCTTCTGTGGACACTCCAGCAGTTTCTTTTAGTGGCAGGTCTCCAGCATGTGTTTCTTATCTAACCTCTGACTTTACCTTTTAGATACTGGATGAGGTGGGGGTTCAGTGCCATTACAGGCTGCAGATGGTCTTTGAGGGCAGATAGACTGTGGTTCTTTCCATGCAACTCTCTTTGCAGACCACCTGACTCATTACCTACTTATCCCTGCTGTGGCTGATTTTAACAGATTACCATATTGTTCCATGTATAAGATGCCCCCATGTATAAGACTGTCCCCACTTTTCCAACCTAAAATTAAGAAATCAATATTTTAAACATTTTACTGTTTTTCCTCTTAAGGCCTTCTTTTTTGGCATCTTAAGGAGTTGTTCTTCCTGTTTTCTCCACTGTCTTATCATATATTCTGTGGGAGGAGGCCCAAATTGACTCTCTATAGCTCTATTTCCATGCTCTTTTGCAATAGCTGATTACATTCAGTTTGAAATTTGCAGAATAAGACAAACACATACCAGTATTTATATTTTTATTTTTTGTTTTCTCCACTGTCTAATCATATATTCTGTGGGAGGAGGCCCAAATTGACTCTCTATAGCTCTATTTCCATGCTCTTTTGCAATAGCTGATTACATTCAGTTTGAAATTTGCAGAATAAGACAATCACTTACCAGTATTTATCTTTTTATTTTTTGACATTTTTATGGGCTCAGAACACTCCAGTCCCTGTTGTATCTGCACACTCTCCACCTCCACTTCCAATTATTGCATCAGCTGACATTAGTAACAATAAGGCTCGTGCTTGGAGAAAGCCTGTTTGACAAAGTATGGGCAGCTGCCCACAGGCACGTCTCCCTCCTTGGATGACTTTCATGTATAAGATGCCCCTCAATTTTCAGTCTAATGATTTTAGAAAAAAAATAGCAGCTTATACACAGAAAAATACGGTAGTTCTGTTTAAACTTGAATTAGGTGGACCTCCTTTGATTATTTTCTTAGAATAGAAAAATGATTTTTCTATAACTATGAATAAGATACTTCTTCTCGCCGAAACCGGTTTGGCTCAGTGGATAGAGCGTCGGCCTGCGGACTGAAGGGTCCCGGGTTCGATTCCGGTCAAGGGCATGTACCTGGGTTGCGGGCACATCCCCAGTAGGAGATGTGCAGGAGGCAGCTGATCAATGTTTCTCTCTCATCGATGTTTCTAACTCTCTATCTCTCTCCCTTCCGCTCTGTAAAAAATCAATAAAATATATATAAATAAAAAAAAAGATACTTCTTCTCTCAGTTCATAAGAAGGTTATAGAGATTCTGCTTCTTGGTTTTTACACATCACTCAGGCCACTGGTGGCAGCGTGCCCTCTGTGCTTTTATAGTAGCACAAATGCAGACACACAGGAGGGGAAATCAAAGAGCAGAAGTATTATGCCACTGGGAACTGCCATAGGAACTAAGCAAGACAACAACAGTAAATGTCGGTCACTCATCCTCCCCACAGACCAGTGCCTTGGAGCTGAGGCCGGGTTCTGTGCTCCCTGCAGGTGCAGCGGTAGTGGAGTGGGAGTCCTGGAACCGAAGAGACAAACACATGCAGAGCAGGTGTCCCAGGGCCAAGCATGGGGTTTACAGGCAAGAGCACTGGGTTGTATGACCCCATTAAGATATCTTAAGAAATCATTCTCCAGAGTCAGATGGACATTAACTTCAGCGCTTTCAAAATTCGGGCATTTTAAGCTAACCACATGTACTTATAGAGGTTTGGTGATATTTCTGAGCTTGTATGAAGTACTAGGGAAGAATTTTCAAAGGTTGCTGCTTTTGAGAACCCACACTTAAGCACTGTACTAGACATTTAAATGTAGATTTAGTTTGCATTACACGGGCATGGTACAAATTATATATAACCCCATTTTACAGATTAAGAAACTGATGATCAGTGTTGCCTAGTCAGTTTTTCAAAGTCACATGTTTGCATAACTGTAGAGCTTGGATTACATCCCTCTTTAATCCTACACCAATGTCCTTATGTTAATGATTAAAATTTTGTAAACCTTCATTAAACAATTGCATGCTAATTCTCAAGTCCATATGCATATGTTAAATTGTGAAAATGGGGAGAGATGGGTGAGAGAGGGGAATCCAGAAAGGCTTATTAATTAACCTTGAGTTATCTAGAGATTTTATTATTTTAAAAAAGAGGAAGATAGGCATTTTATACAAAGTGTCACTGAGGGAAGATTCACCACATTTTTCATAAATTTTCTTATTCATGCAATAAGAATTTTTGAACAAATATATTAAGTCAGGCACTGAGCTAGGCCTAAGGATTAAAGATTACATTTATCACTCCCCATTTTTAAGGAGCTCCCAGCCTGATAAAACAGTTATTTCTATGCACTCTAACTTTGTAATATTAATTTAAAAATATAATTATGCATCACCAAAACCATAGCATTTTCTAAGATAGCAAAATCACAGAAGATGGATACAGAGGAGTGACCAAACTTGAGCAACAATCCCTAAATCTGGAGAGTGTTTTATTGAATAAAGGAGTTCCTAACAACTAAGGATATGCCTTTCACTCATTGCTTCAGTGATACCTAAGGATTTGCTCTGGTTTGAGGGCCACACTCTCTGTAATCACAGGACTTCCTGTTAGGTTTTTTTTTTTTTATTTTCTTCAGAAGTACCTCAGAGAATATTAATTAGCTCTACATATACTCACACGGGATTTTTATGATAATGAATAGCCTATGTAGGTAAAATATTTTTTTTATTCTACATCATATCTCCCCCTTTAGTGTTGCCCCATTTTTGTTTACAACCAAGCTCTCTTTTTCGATCCATTACATTATTTTCTGAGACCCTATATTCCTCTATATAGCTAATGTATGTGTGATGGATGCAATGGTCAGAACATAAGACATGAAGATAAAAGAGTATCATTTTTTCCAGTAGGGATCCTGTGAGAATTTGAGCTTTAGGATCAGAGAAAGCTGAGTTGTAACCCAAATTCTTTGTGCCCTTGAGTAAGTCATATGGCTTCTTTGAGACAGAGATTTTGAAGGGTCGTGTTCAGAAACAATCAAAACAACATACATAAAGTCATTCCCTCATGTGAGAAGTTTAAGAAATAATCTGAAAAATTAAAGGTGGGTCAGTCATTTCTGAAGATCCAAGGGGGGCAGACATCAGGAGCATCCATATGAATAGGCAACTATTTCAATAGGGAATCCATCCTGTGTAAGAGTGACTTTTTTTTTTTCTGAAATACAGTCTCAAACAAAAGAGTTCCCAAGCCTTTTGCTCAGGGTATCTGAAATTCACAGACTCTGAAAGTTAAAGTGGCACGCATTTCTTCACTAAGATAAGACCAAGCAAGAAGCTTCAATCAAAGACTTTTGGGTGAAAACACTGTGAAATGCACACACTTAGTCAGAAAATGTTCCTTCTAAGGGAGAAGATATTCACATGTTTATGTTAGGGGTGGAAGATAAAAAGATTAAATTAGAAATGTTTTGCAAGCATTTCATGGTTCCTATACAAAGTGTACACCCGTGCAGGTTTTGAGCAATATTTATACTATTTTCATTTTAACTATATCTCAAGCCACATGAGAACCAGTTTATTTAAATTAGAAATAAGATTTCCCTTAAATTTTTTAGCCTAAAAGATAGCTACTGCATATTTTTATTGTCTTTTCCCCCTCCACATCTGTGTATCGGAATTTTTATATTGCCTTAATCTATTGTAAACTGGTTAAAGCTAGTAGTTGGACCTCAATTGTCACTAAAATAAAATTTGCAGTATATATTCCAGGATAAAGAGTTTTATAATCTTTTGAAAATTGTTTTACTGTGATCTTTATAATGACATTTCTTCCTGCTAACACTAGTGTGGATATAATTCAAAAGCCCTGCTTCATAGATTGCAGAAATTCCATTTCTGAAACTGTTTAAATAAACTAACTTTCACTCAATTTGTTTTAACACATGATTTTTGAGTATCAACATAGAATAGGTAATGAAAAGGTGAGTAAAATTCATTCATGCCAGTCATTTATTGGTTAACTAGAGGCCCAATGCATGAATTCGTGCACAGGTGGGGTCCTGAAGTGGGTGGGGAGGGCCGGAACATGATTGGTCCTCTGGGCGGATGATGGGATGCCCTTGCTGCCAGGGATCCAGATCCATCCAGCTGACTTTTGCCCCGGTTGTCAGGAGCCACCTGGTGGCCGCTTTTATATTGTTTCTTCCTTGAGGAGCTTCGGAGGGGAAGCAGCCACAGTGCCCAGCTGACTATGGCACTGTTGGGATCATGCCAGCAGCGCTGGTCTATTGGTGACCAGCCCATTCTCTGGAGATTGGACCTGCAGGACTACTGAGGGAGTGAGAGGCTGCTGCGGGGCTGGTGGGCCAGTGGGCCAGATCTCAACTGAGTGGTGCTCCTGCTGTGGGAGCACGCTGACTACAGACGCTCCTGTGTTGAACGTCTTCCCCCTGGTGGTCAGGGTGCATCATAGCAACTGATTGTTCCAGTCTTTCAAGTTATTCCAGTCATAGGGTTGTTCTGTCCCTTAGGCGCTTAGGCTTTTAGATAGATAGATCGATCGATAGATAGATGATAGATAGATAGATAGATAGATAGATAGATAGATAGATAGATAGATAGATAGATAGATTTAAAAGTACCTTGAGCCCTGGCCAGTTTGGCTCAGTGGACCGAGTGTTGACCTGGGGATCAAAGGGTCCTGGGTTCAATTATGGTCAAGGGCATGTGCCTGGGTTGCGGGCTCATTCCCCAGTGGGGGTTGTGCAGGAGGCAGCCAATCAATGATTCCCTCTCATCATTGATGTTTCTCTCTCTCCCTCTCCCCTCCTCTCTGAAATCAGTAAAAAAAAGTAACTTGATTTGAAAAAAATATGTGCACTCCTATGATCATTGCAGCATTATTTACAATAACCAAGCTATGAAAGCAACTGAAGTTCCCATCTATAGGTGAGTGGATAAAAAAGCAGTGGTACATGTACACAATGGATTATTACTCAGCCATAAAATAAGAATGAAATCTTAACATTTTCAAAGTAAGAAGTACAAATTGGCTGTTACAAAATAGTCATAAATAATTATGCGGATGTAAAGTACAGCATAGTCAATAATATTATAATAACTGTGTATCATGTCACTGGGGCTCTGGGAATATCAAGGGAACACTTTGTAAAGTATATGATTGATTAACCACTATTCCATAAACCTAAAAATAATAAAAAATTAATATTACATGTAAATTGTAATTGAAAAATTAAAAAAAATATATTTAAAAAGCAAAAAAAAGTAACAATGTGGGAGATGTTCAATAATTTGCATATCATTCATATTGTGTTCAATCAGTCACCCTTGCAGGATAAGGATTATGTTTTTTAAAAGTTTGTTTTTCCCATTATCAAAAATAACTATGCTTACTCTAAAATATAGAAAAAAATAGAAAATTAAAACCACTGTTAGTATTTTACTAAACACATTATTGTTTGGTACTCATCTATTTTTTCGTATTTATAATTTAGTATATGTTTATACTTTCCACTTTGCATATACATATATATAGATTTAAAATACATTTTTTATTGATTTTAGAGAGGAAGGGAGAGGGAGAGATAGAAACATCAATGATGAGAGAGAATCATTGATTGGCTGCCTTCTCTCCGCCCCACATTGAGGATCTCTAAGCCTGCAACCCAGGCATGTGCCCTGATTGGGCACGGAACTGTGACCTCCTGAGCCTCAGCACCACAGCGGCTGGACTAAATTTTTTATGTTTTTAAATCAATAAGGTATAAATTATTGAATATCCTTTTATTTAATGTTATGTTTTTATTTGATAAAAAAATGGCAGTCATGCCCCCAACTGGTGTGGTTCAGTGAATGACACTTGACCTATGAACCAGGAAGTCACAGTTTGATTCTCCATCTGGGTACATGAAGGGGTTGCTGCCTGGATCTCCAGCCTGGTGCATGTAAGAGGCAGCCAATCAATGATTCCCTCTCATCACTGATGTTTCTATCTCTCTCCCTCCCTCTCCCTTCCTTTCTGAAATCAATAAAAATATATTTTTTAAAAGGCAGCTACTATGGAGTATACTTTTAAAATCAAGTAAGTACTTCTTAAATTTATTCATTTTTAGATGTCTCTATAATATTCCATCTGCTGATTCTAAGTTTATGAAAAGTTTTTTTCTCTTTTCCAAATCATGGAATGTTATCTCCAATTTTTAAATTATTGGATATTAAAACTATTTTACTATATTTTAGTTTGTTTACTTAGGGTAGATTTCTGGAATGTAATTTACTAAGTAAAAAGTTATTAAAACATTTTAGAAAATACAATATTTATTGCTACAATATTTATTGACATAGGTATTTTGTTTTAAGTTTGGTGGATTTCATTTTGCATTATCTTTGGGCAATAAAAAAAGGATTGGCTAGCCCTAATCGGTTTGGCTCAGTGGATAGAGCATCAGCCTGCAGATTGAAGGGACCCAGGTTTGATTCCAGTCAGGGGCATGTGCCTTGGTTGTGGGCATATCCCCTATGGGGGGTGTTCAGGACACAGCTGTTTGATGTTTCTCTCTCATCGATGTTTCTAACTCCCTATCCCTCTCTCTTCCTCTCTGTAAAACAAAACAAAACAAAACAAAACAAAACAAAACAACAACAAAAAAAACAATAAAATATATTTTTAAAAAAGGATTGGCTAAGTAAATGATCTAACAAACAATGAGCACTTCTAATCCATTTTTGAGGAAAGGTCAACAAATTGCTTTACATATTTATGAAAATGTCATGACGTATTTTACAGTGAAAAGGTAAGTGTGCTAACTAAGATTTTTGGTTTCACTAAGGCTATTAAAAAGTAGTAGCTGAATTTTATTTAAGATGATGTATACTTTTATTCCTTTGAAGTCTTAAATTTATGAATGACATTATTGGATGAAATGATAGCAGCAAATTTAAGGGACCAGGGTTAGAGCACAGGACAGGAAGGCTGACTTTCAAACTTGATAAGAGTAAGAATGGGGTAAAGCCAGATTCTGCTTCCTGCTGCTCAGATGTTCTGACCCATTAAGATGGTGGCAATAATGGTGGCAGCAGACAAAGGGAAACATGGCTGTAACAACCAACTTGGAATTTTACTCCTCAAACTTCAGGATTTAAAGGTTCCAATCTACTGTTGAGATAACCGAGACCTAATCATTGTGACAAATCAACTCATTCAAACCAGCTGTATTTCTCAACACAAAAGTTGTACACCTGATTTACTTAAAAGAGATCATTCAGGTAAAATTAGGACTTGAGATAAGTACGTAGCCATTAAAATATACAATAAAGGTGTAAAACTGTATCTCATACTATACACCAGGGTATATTACAAATAGAAAATGGGAGAAGTCTTTAAAAATCTCAGAGTCCTAGTCAGTTAGGCTCAGTGGATAGCGCATCGGCCAGGAGACTGAAAAGTCCCAGGTTCAATTATGGTTAAGTGTACATGACTCGGTTGCACACTCAATCCGGCCTGGTGAGGGCACCTGCAGAAGGCAACCTATGGATGTGTCTCTCACATAGATATTTCTCTCTCTCTGTCTCTCCCCTTCCCTCTCTTTCCAAAATTCAATGGAAAAATATCCTCAGGTGAAGATTAACAGCAACAAAAATGTCAGAATGGAGAGGACCTTTAAAACTGTAACACAAATCCAGAATCTATAAAAAGAGAAAGAAAACACAAACATTTCTGAGTAGTAAAAACAAACAAACAAAAAACAGAAAAACAAAATCAAGACTATTATACTATAGACAAAAAACTAAATATAAATTGATTTAAAAAAGGATAGAAAATAGGCAAGCAGTATGAGGAGATAGTTCCTAAAAAGGTAAATAAAAATAAACATTTTAAATTTAATTTATATTAAGAGAAGCGTATACTAAAACTATTGAGAAATGTAATTCTTTTATGTATCATACAGACAAATTCCAAAAACATGAATGGATTTTGTTGACAAGCCTTTGAAGAAAAGGCAGTTTCATAAATTGCTAGTAGGTGTTTAAATAGGTTGAAATTTTCTAGAGGACAATTTGGCAGTGCTTACCAAAATTACCATCTCTAAAAGCCTTTGGGCACTAGTTCCTCATCTAAGAATGCATACTACAGAAATTCTTGCACACATAAAAATGACCTGTATATATAAGATGTTTTAGTAGTTTTAAGTAAGACAAAAAGCTCAAATATTTATCAGTAAAAAGCTGATATGAATTTAATGGAATACTCTACAGCTGTAAAAATTTAAAAAGTTATTTATTTACTTTTTATTTTTTTTCAATTATCTACACTAATAAAAGAGAAACATGCAAACTGGTGTCACTCCACTATGCCCACCAGCCAATCAACTATGCAAATTAACCCAACAAAGATGGCAGTTAATCTGCATATGCAGGTGCAGAGTGAAGATTGAAGGCTCCGGCCAGAGTGAAGACTGAAGACTGAAGAGGCTTGGCTTCTCCGCTGCGGCGGGACCAAAGGCCTGGGTCCCGGGTCCCGGAGGAAAACCGGTGCCAGCAGCCAGGGGCAGGAAGGCCTATTGCGTGAATCTTCTTGGAACAGGCTTCTAGTACTGATATAAGAAAATACCAGAAAAGATGAAATGAAAATGAAAAGGTACAGAAAAACGCTCATTGTATTTCATCATTATGGTAAAATATTTAATGAAGGGAATAAAGAATACATATCTTTGCTAGCTTGCTTGTTGCCTATAATTTTTCTTGATGAAGAATAAGACATTCATATCAGTGATGATCTATAGGATAACATGCACAGCTGGAAGCAGGGATGGGAAAAATATTTGTTACTATATCTAAAAAGTTAAATAAAAATATTGTTAATGTTCATAATTAAATTTGTCTTTTGAAGCAGAAATCATAGTGTAAAATATGTTCAAATATTTTACACTAAACATTATTATCAGCTCTATTAAAGAATTCAGTGTATCACTGAAACCCATCAAACAGCACATAGAATAAGTGGGTTGTGATTATGTGATTACTGTGCCATTCTATGGCTTGTTGTCATTTAGATTTGTTTCAAGTCTTTTTTTAGACTTATTATTATGAAATTCTTATTAAATGTCTGTTTTCCTTTCAAGAAAAAAAGTGAGCTACATATTGAATTCAAAGTGAAAGCTAATATTAACTATATTTGATTTATTACTTAGATCCAACAGTTATATAAGACAAATTCCCTCAACCAATTGTTGGCTCTTCTTTCTAAATATTTTCTTCTATTTATTGCAAAATTTTTATTCTTTTTTTTTTATTGACGTTTAATGGACATTTAAAAATGCAAACATTTACGTTACACAGTTATATATTCACATATGTGCATACCCAGGAAATTGTCATACCAGTCAATATGCCTCTCCTTCCAGCATCTGCATACACCTGTCCCCTACTGTCTCCCCACTGAATAATTCCAGCATTTTGATAGATTCCCTAAGGTTTTCTACAGTTCTGCTCTTTCCTTTATTGTCTCTTTTGTATTACTTCTCTTTTGTCTGATTGCACTGGCTAGAACCTGCAGGGAAGGTTGGGGATAAATGGTAAGAGCAGACATTTTGATTTGCCCTTAGTCTTAACAGGGAAACATTCATTTTTTTTCACATTAAGTGTGATGCAAGCTGTAGGTTTTTGCTGATTACCTTTATCAGGTTCAGCAAGTTCTTTTATTTCTAGTTTGCTGATAGTTATCACGAATCAATATTGAATTTTTGTACAATGTTTTTTCTTTGTCTATTGAGATGATCATGTGTTTTATTGTCCCTCTTGACCAATCATTAGCTCTTGGATAAATTTTATTTTAAAATAAAAAGGGTATGTCCCCATGCATGTGTATGTGTGTGTATGTGTGTGTGTGTGTGTGTGTGTGTAGATAGGGTGGTTATCTTTATTTTTTCTTATTTCATGACTGCTCTAACTTCTCATCCACCTTCTCAAAAATCCTAGAAGGCACCTGAGTCTTTCCATTATTTCCCCATTTCCAATGTCCAAGTGACTTGGGAGACCACCCCATCTTTCTTGTGCTCTCTCTTTCTAAGCCCTTGTCCCCATCTACATTTTCCCAATAGCACTGCCTGTTTGCCCTGTTATAAAATGGCATAGAGCAGCCAAAATGACCTTTGCTAAATGTTAATCAGAGTTAGTATCTATGATTAGTAATTCAACGATGGCTCCCATTCCTTAAAGGTACAATTCAACCTGTAAACTCCCACCCACTAGCACAGTCATCCGGAATGATATAAACCAAGCCTGTGGTCATGACACTGGGCCATATGGAATCCCTCTATCCTGTTCCCAAACTATCCCTCCAAGCTGAGGCACTTGCTTCTCCTGACTGTGTACCATGTTCCCTGTTTTCGCCTAACAATTCTCAGGCCTGTCACCGCCCTATAAGGAGGCCTTCACAGCCCCTGGCCACGAGTTACCTTGGCTCCCTGCACTGACTGCTGTGTACCAATGGCATACTCTATGTGTCTTTACTTACTAAAAATCTCCACAGGAGGCCTTCACAGAGGGCAGTTTGCCTTTTAACTCTCTATCTCCTTCATCTCCTTTATACATCACTTGTCACTGTGAGTCACATGAGTATATCTGAATACCTCTTTATAGGAGGAAGAAGAAAGGGAGGATGGAAGGAAGGAAGGAAGGAAGGAAGGAAGGAAGGAAGAG
>NW_006300367.1:2270250-2306126 GCF_000327345.1 Myotis davidii
CTGTTTTCTCATCTGTGTAATGGGTTTAATGACATTTCTTTTTACAACAATGGTGGTTTCCATTGATTTTGGAGAGAAGAGAAAGAGTGAGAGAGAGAGAGAGAGAGAGAGAGAGAGAGAGAGAGAAAAGAGAAGAGAATCTTTACAGAGAAGAAGAAAGGGAGGAGGGAAGGAAGGAAGGAAGGAAGGAAGGAAGGAAGGAAATGAGTGAGAAAAATAAGACAAATATCTATGAGTTTATTAGCATGATTTGACAAATTGTGAGAACTCAAAATCTGTGAAAAAAACAGTAAATAAATCGATGAAATAAAATCAACCATGAATTCACTGACTCTCATTTTCAATTGCAGTAGGTTTGCTGTCTCACCCCGACAGAAAGTGGTGACGTAGGCCTTTACGGAGGTGGAGTGAATGCCTCCAGGATAATGCCGCTTCCTGTCCTGGAATGCCACACTGAGCAAGCTGTTACAGCTGCTCTGGTAAAACACACTGAAGGGAGAGGAAGGAGGCATTCAGCTTTCAGTTACTAAGGGGACCAAATATATTAATTATTTTAAAAAACCCTGGTAGTATGTATATAAGTAATAATGAGTTGCATTTATGTGTTCATTTTGCTATGTCTGAACCATTCTGTGGATGAAAAATCTGACCTTTTTGACAATAGGGTATAAGCAGGGACTTCCTTAAAATTGAAGAGGGTTGGGGAGGAGGGAGAACCAGGCTGACTTGATTAAAAATGTACAGAAGGTGGCCTTGGCCCTGGCGAATGGGCTCCAGGGTGAGCACAGACAGGATGCAGGGAGCGGCCCTGTGAGCCTGCCCCCTGAGGTCCTGGGACGGCTTTTCTTCTGCACCCAGTGTGACCTGGTTATTTTGTAATGTTCCAACTCTTAACCACCACGGGATTTTTAATGTCATCTTATGTAATTGGAACCATATCTCTGGTCCCATTAAAAACCATTGTTTAAAAAAGAAAGAAAAAAGCATGCCTCTTCCCCTAAGTCTGGCACATTCTCTCAAGGGGTGTCTTTCAAGCTCAACTTGGGCTAAATCAACACATATGACCCATGGCACGGTACAGTGGAAAGGCCACTGGACCTGGATGGCATCCCTGGACACACCTCTGGGGCATGTGTGCTTACGCTCACTGAGACTTAGATTGCTTATTTGTGAAATACAGATAATACTTTTGCCTTAGCAGATGAAAAATGGAGGTGGTCAAATTCCTACTTTACCCTTTGTAAGCCACAAGAGTCTAGAGATGCAAATACGTTCAAAATATCATGGTGTGTGGGGATGGTTTCCATTTTGGACACATGGCAGTTAACTGGTTAAGTGCCACTCATATAGTAGGCACTTAAAGTGGCAGCTAAAATGCCTATTTCCTCCCCTTTTGCTTTGCCCACAGACTTACCTAACTCACTGCGAATTATCCAGTTCAGTCTCTGCTGAAGCACAATTCCAGGTCCACTTTCTCTATTCAACACCCATTCAAACATGAAGAATGAATACTATTTCTAAATAGGATAACCACTATTTTAGATAGAGATCCATTAGGATAGAGTTCCTTTATTATTTAATTGTTCATGTCCTGAAAACATGTCATTTCATGTCTAGAAGGGGATAGGCGTGTCAATTGACCTATAATTTGTTCCTGGCACTTGTGGGAAAAGCCTGTAATTCCTTCTCAAGCCCAGCAGCGTTCCGGGCCGTGGAGATAGAACTACCTTTGCCATTAGAGCGAGCTAGCTTTGCTTGCAGAACACTTTAGTCTCAGGCTCCTCTCTTCCTCTCCTCTTTCCAGATGACAGCAAAACCCGGCTCAGCAGCAGCCCGCCATCAGCCACCCTGGGGAGCCTCCTGGATGACCAGCACTGGCACTCGGTCCTCATTGAGCGGGTGGGCAAGCACGTGAACTTCACCGTGGACAAGTACACGCAGCATTTCCGGACCAAGGGAGAGGCCGATGCCTTAGACATCGACTATGAGGTGGGTTGATACTCCCTACAGATCCCCAGGTGCCTTGCTTAGGATCAGTGTGAAAATCAGTAAAGAGAAGAGCAATGAAGGAAAAGCTCACGCTGGGGCTTATCTTCCCCTCCATCAAAGCCCAGGCAGCCTGCAGTGGGGGAGTCCTTGGAGAGATTCTGAGCAGTGAGCTGGGGAAAATGCCCAGGAAATAATGCTGGTAACCCACAGGCATCAGCTAATTGTGTGGAAATTTTAAATCAGCAAGACTCATTTGTATTTGATTTCTTTTTTTTCCTACTTCTAGCACCCTGTATCACTATTTAGTCTCCTGGTTAATTAAGTCATTCTTTAAAAAAAATGAAATTCAATTAGCTGGGGTAATGGAAGATATAAGAATTATACTAACATAATGTTACATGTCAATTATACCTCAATAAAATAGGCATGATAAATAATACCCAAAGTAATCTAAAATATGCACTGTAGGCACTTGTCTTTAACTGTAATTTGTAAGCAAACTTTTGACTAACACACATCAACAGTTGTTTCTTCCTTATAGAAGCACAATGACACACCAATGCTACAAAACAAAGAAGGCTGTGAAAAATTCTGCAAAGTGAAAGTCAAAATATAATCCTTTTTGCTAGTAGTTCAGTTCAAAAATATGTGCTTTGCCCCTACTGTATTCCAGGGTCTCTCTCGGTAATAAAATTAAAGATTACAGAGGCAGAGTCCCTGAGCTGCAGAAACTTACAGCCTACTAAGCAGAAGCATACCTGAAAGAAGTGATGCAGAGCAAAGAGGTGAAAACTATGGTGGAGAGCAGCACTGGGCACTATGGGCAATTCTGGGAAGAGGCCACTTAGCTCAAACTAGAGAGGTAGAGGCAGGGTCCCAGCAGGAGACTCGGCTAAACCTCAAATGTATATGGGGTTGGCCTGATGAGCAAGCTCAGAAAGGTGGACCAGGTCAGAGACCCACTGCAGAGCACAGGGCATAACTGTCATCGTCCATTGTCGATGGGGTTTTAAACAATAGACAGGCAGTTGTGTTGTAGCCCACTGCTACTGCCTCATGTAGACCAACTGGTAGACTTTAATGAATGTTGTAAGCTAAGTTATATAAACTTAGAATTAAATAGAGTATTTAGAAGGTCATACATTTATTAATTTTTAATTATTTACTACTAGAGGCCCAGTGCACAAAATCCGTGCACTCGCTGGTGGAGGGGGAGGGGTCCCTCAGCCCAGCCTGTACCCTCTCACAGGCTTGGAGCCCTTGGGGAATGCCCGACTGCCCCGGAGACAGGAGAGGCTCCCAGAGCTCACTAACTACCAGGGGGTAGCTCCTGCATTGAGCGTCTACCCCCTGGTGGTCAGTGCATGTCATAGTGACTGTTTGTTCCGCTGTTTGGTCAATTTGCATATTAGTCTTTTATTATATAGGATAGAGGCCTGGTGCACGGGTGGGGGCCAGCTGGTTTGCCCTGAAGGGTGTCCTGGATCAGGGTTGGGGTCCCGCTGGGGTGCCTGGCCAACCTGGGTGAGGGGATGATGGCTGTTTGCAGGCTGCCCAAACTCCCTTCAGGGTGGGGGTCCCCACTGGGATGCCTGGCCAGCCTGAGTGAGGGGCTGATGGCAGTTTTCAGACTGGTCAAGCCCCCTGGCGACTGAAGCTCCCAGCCTTTCCTATTAGCAGGTATCTGGGGTTTATTTACCTTCTATAAGCATGGCTTAAGGCATAGCGAAAGTACGGTCAATTTGCATGTTTGTATATTATTAGGTAAGATATTACAGCTATCTATATAGCCACCACTCCATCCTAAATAATACAAGGCTAATATGCAAATCAACTGAACATCAGAACAACCAGTCACTATGATGCGTACTGACCACCAGGGGGCAGATGCTCAATGCAGGAGCTGCCCCCTGGTGGTCAGTGCACTCCCACAGGGAGAGTGCTGCTCAGTCGGAAGCTGAGTGCATGGCTGGCGAGCATAGTGGCACTAGCGGGAGCCTCTCTCACCTCCGCAGCAGTGCTAAGGATGTCCGAATGCTGGGTTAGGCCCGCTCCCTGCAAGGAGCATTTCTAAGCTAAGAGTTGGATATCCCCGAAGGGCTCCTGTACTGGGAGAGGGCACAGGCCAGGCTGAGGGAACCCCCCAGTGCCCAAATTCCGTGCACTGGGCCTCTAGTCTATTTATATGTGCTCAGATTTCTTACTTCTGCAGTAACTGTCTGGTGGATATTCACTCTATTGGGCTGTTACAGTGCATCTCTTCCCAATTCCATGTCCAGTAACATTCCTTTGACAGCTTGAAATCCACCATGTTGGGAATATTTTCACCTAGGATATTGACAAATAGTATAAATAATGTAGACAAGCTACAGCCTGTATGCCAAGTCTGGCTTAAAGCCTGTTATCTCCAGACTGTGTGTTAAAAAACAAACAAACAAACAAACAAACAAAAACTTTAAAGGGTTGTCAAGAAATTAAGAAATAAAAAGGAATGTAACAAATACTGTATGTGATTACAGATAAAAAAAGATCAGTGAAAATTCAATAAAATAACTCTATAAGAACTAATTGGTTACATGGAATTTACAATAAAGATTATTATACATTTTTTGGTAAATTATTTACACATTGCTTATATCAGTAAAATAAGCCTATGTTTGTTTATATGCACATGCACACACACACACACACACATACACACACATACATGTCTCTGTGTTGGCAGGGCACCATGAATAGCCATATTTTAAATCTTTATCAACACACCACTTAAGGCAGGGGATAGTGTGAGATAATGCAAGAGTGAGTGAATACCCAGGTGATGATGGGTTATGTGAGCCATGTTAAGGAACTTAAATTATGAGGGATGAGTGAATGCTGAACTTGAACCCACATTTGGCTGCCTGATGCAACAACAGCCAAACTTGTGAACCAAGGTGCTGGTGAGAAGTATAGTGGTTTATTCAAGTGCCAGTGACTTGAGAAGAGGGGATTCCTATCCCAAAGCCCATCTTTATAGGTCTTGCCAACCCAGCTAATTATACATGGTTAAAGGGAAGTGGAAGTTGAGTTGAGGGAAGCAGCAGGGGATTTTTTGCAGACGTGCAGTTTGACTTGGCTGGTCCTGTTTCTGATACAAATTTTGCTCTCATGTGTGTCATCTGTGTGAGTCTGCATATCTGGTGGTGACTGGAAACAGGAACGCCATGTTACACTGTGTTACACCAAGACACTTAGGCAAAAATATGTTATTTCACAAGTATATAAATTTCGACTTCATTGTTAGTTAACCCTTGCCAGGATCTCAAGGTTAGCTCAGTAGTAGCATGAGGAGACACAAAAAGATTTTTTTGTAGGGTGATGACATGACCAGTTTTATGGTTTAGACTAGTAATTCTGAATGTATGTTTCAGGACTCAGTCCAATTAGTATGCCCTGGAAAGTTGTTAAAAATGAAAATACTCAGTTTCCACTTAAATTTACTAAGTCAGAAACTCTGGGAGAGGAGCTCAAAAATCTGTTTTTCAAAATCCTCCAGGTGACTCTGATGCAACCTAACATTTGAGAAACACTCTTTTAGAGCAGTTACTTTGAAGCAGATATTCTGAAGCTTAGGCTTCTGCGTAGGAGGAGGGAGGGGGATGCTGGGCAAATGGTTAAAAGCCTTGTTAAGAGACAATTTCAATAACCAGTGGGACACAGAATAGAAGAGCAGTGGTAGAGATGAATCATTGTAAAATTAATATCTGACTTATTTTTTTATTCAATAACTATTATGAGCTAAAAATTATTTCTTTTTTGATACTAATCTTAGTTTAGAATACTGTGGATAAGATATGAGATTCATTAACTTCAAAAGAGAATTTGTCAGACAGTCTTTGACTAAGAATGCAAGATACTCAAGACACTTTTTGAATTGCTTATAACTAGAAGTTATGGATAACCATCTTTATTTTTCAACCTTGCTTAAGTGATTGAAAAAAGAAATCACACAATGTTGGAATTGTCTTAAACCAAATAGACATATTTTATGAACTTGAGTATAATAAAAATCATAAATTCATGTTTAAGTCTCAATATTTCCCAAAATACCTTATCTCTAATGGCAAAAGATGATTGTAAAGTTCACCTAGTTGTCTGATTTCACGTTTATTTCCAGATTAATGTCTATTTGTCTGTGATCTCCTCTGTAGAGAATCTTTAAGGAATCATAGCTGAGTGGCATTAAAGTGAATGTCAGCATTTAGGGAAAAAAATCAGCATTTAGAAAAAAATCAAATGAAGTCACTCAATTTGTGAAGTTGGAACAGATATTTTTTTTTTTTTAAGAAAAAGTCTAAATTTCTTGGTACTTCATCAAAAAGGGTTTCCTAATTTGAGTACATATATTTAACTATTCCAGTGAGGCAACCTCTGCTTCAGAAAATGCCTACCCTTTCCAGATCATGAAAGAAGAAATATTGACTGGAATGGTGAGGTTGGAATGTAAGAGTGTATATCAAAAGAACTCTGGAACAGCTAGAACTCGCCAGGTTTTGAAGTTTGGCCTTAAAGGCCATGTGTAGAAGAAGAGCGCTGGGGACAAAAATCCAAGCTCTAATCAATCATTACATTACCATTAACTAGTTGTAGAAGTCTGGAAAATTAACATTCTTAACTTCTGTTATTCAGAAGTAATATTAGCACTTTTATTGGAAGGAATATTTAAATCTACAATTTATTTAATAACATATTGTCCATTAATCAGAATTTGGGTTATTGATTTGATTTCTGTCATGGTCCTACACCTGCATATATGAGCCCTGGACACCACTGGGATGACTGATTTCAGGCCCTCAGGTTCCATGACCCATTGTCAGAGCATATACTGTTGCTCTACAGCTAAACCCTATCAAATTCTAAATCAGGGCTAATTATATTATGCAAATCTATGTTCCTCTTCAAATTTTAGCATGATATGATGATATTTGGCAAGAAAATATGGTAGTTCCATTGCTCTTTTAGACTACCTTACTGACATCAATCAAGTAGCATAATGCCTTTCTATATGGCATCTTTTGGGAAATTTTCCATATTACAATATATGCAGTTGTCTTCTCTTTCACTTAAAATGTAAACATAGACAAAGACTCAAATAATCTTTTATCAAAAAATGAAAAGCATAAATAATGTATTCCTTTGCTTCTCATTGGAATGTCATCCCAGTTCACATCATTCAGCCCATGTAACATTCTCCAAATGCTTGTGAGGAAGACACCAGCAGTTCACTTCACTTCCAGTCTGGAGCACAAGGGCTTTACGAAGAGATTTTTAGGGTCTTACAGATCCCAGTTCTCTGAGATCTTGTAATCCCCAAAGTCTTTTCTTATTAAGACTACTCAGTGATCCCATTTTGCATGTCTGTCTTACAAGCACCAAAACTATTAACATATTTTAAGATATATGATTTACATGTTCTAAATACCAAAAAGGCATTTTACAAAATTAAAAAAAAAGTATTTTAATAAAACTTATTAGAAAAAAAATACTAGATTAAGTCAAACTCTCTAAATATTTAAAATTACGTGTGTGTATATCCTCAAAAGTAAGTTTTATCAAAGTTTTAAAGAAAATATGAGGTATCATATTTATAATTGAACTAGAGGCCTGATGTATGGAATTTGTGCAAGAGTAGGCCTTCCTTCCCCCAGCTGCTGGCACCTGCCTCCCGCAGGCACCTAGGACCCAGGCTTCCCTCTGCCTGCTGGCACCTGGGACCTGGGCTTCACTCACAGAGGAAGGCCCTGTCTGTCCAATGCAACCCATGGTCGGTGGCCTGGGCCTCCCTCTTTGGAGCGATCATGGAGCCCCCTGATTGATTGCCCCACCAGCTGGTGGCTTGGGCCTCCCTCTGTGGGGTTATCATGGGGCAATGACTGTCTTACAAGCACAGGCCTTGACTGGCCTGGTGCCAGTGGGTGTCATAATGTGGTCCCAGATGGTCGTTGCTCTGTTTGGCTGATCAGTCAATTTTGCATATTACTCTTTTATTATATAGGATAGTGTCAGAAGTCCTTCTAAGTATGATATAAACTTCAAAACCCTTGAAATACAATGTATGAATATTTTTTTTCAAATTAAAACAATATATATTCACAAGACCTTCCACAAAATATCTATCTATATAAACCCTAATATGCAAATAGACCAAATAGCAGAACTACCTGCGGTCACTATCATGCACACTGACCACCAGGGAGCAGATGCTCAATGCAGGAGCTGCCCCCTAATGGCCAATGCACTCCCGCAGCGGGAGTGCAGCTCAACCAGAAGCCAGGCTCATGGCTGGCGAGTGCAGCGAAGTGGCGGGGGCTTCTCTGCCAAGTGGTAATGAGCAAGCAGGCAGGTGGTTAGGAGCAAGGAGGGGGGTGGTTAGGAGTGTGCAGGTGGGCAGTTAGTATCAAGGGGTTCCGGATTGCAAGAGGGTGCAGGCCAGGCTGAGGGAGAACCCCCATGCATGAATTCGGTGCACCATGTCTCTAGTGCAGTGATGACGAACCTTTTGAGCTTGGTGTGTCAGCATTTTGAAAAACCCTAACTTAACTCTGGTGCCATGTCACATATAGAAATTTTTTGATATTTGCAACCATAGTAAAACAAAGATTTATATTTTTGATATTATTTTATATATTTAAATGCCATTTAACAAAGAAAAATCAACCAAAAATGAGTTTGTATGTCACCTCTGACACGTGTGTCATAGGTTTGCCATCACTGCTGTAGTGCATATACAATGACATCACCTCCCAAATAACTTGAAAACATACTTCAAAATTTAACTAATAAAAACTTCTACAAATTGTTTTTAAAATGGTAAGTCAATGGAAAAATAGGTAAAGGACATGAATATATTAAAAATATAAATTTCTCTCAAATATATGAAAAGATGCTCAACCCTCACCCCCAAAAAGATATGCAAATTCATGGTACAATAATATTTTGAACTTAGATTGAAAAGACCCCAAACTTTAGAATGTTGGCATGCACACGAAGAAACAGAGTATTTCATACAGTGTTTGTGGGATTCCAATTAAGACAATATCAAAGAAAGGATGGTAGCTTTTAAAATTGGAAACACGCATATCAATCCAACAATCCTGTTTCTAGCAATTTATACTAGAATGATAAGCAAATGTTTGCAATGGGCAATATTTTATGAATAACAAAAAATTAGAAATTCCCCAAAAGTCCACCAAAAAGGGGTTGATAAAACTGAATGGTAAATCCATAGGGAAACGGACTTTCTAGGAGGTCGAGTGACCTGCACTGTCCCATAAGCCATGCAGCCAAATCCTTGCCTGCAGCTAATCTGGGTCTGGCAGGACACCTCAGGGATCTCCCGAAACGCAGGTAAGTGGAGGCTTGCAGGAGGGGCTCCAGCCCATCTCCCCTGTGCCCCTAACCCATGTGAGGCTGCCACAGCAGTTTCTCATCACCTGCCCATGGAGACTGGAGCTGCACCGCCTGGAACTGCATAACTGTCTGGATCAGGTGTCCAGAGCAAAGGCTACCACAGCTGGCACTGTGGCCATCTGGTCTATTTTCTTTCAGTTTTGTCTTTTTTTTGTGTGTGATACAGCGACCATGAGCAGCTCCAGTGCTCAGCCACTCCTCCCTTTGCTGTCTGGGTAAATAAAAAACTATCTGAATTGAAAAGTGGATGCTTCTGCTTTACCTTCACCAGCCATCAGGAAGGCCTTGGACTTGGGCTCACCTGTTCTCTGTGTGCTTGAGAAACCCATGCAGAATTATTATGTGCCATTAAAAGAATGAGGCAGCCCTACATGTTCTGATATGAACCATCTCCAATGTAAATTGTTAAATGAAGAGGCAATGTTCAGTGCAGTGTAAGCATTACCTGTGTTTAAAGAAGAGAAAAGACTGTATAGGCTTGAAAGCACAGAGAGAGACAATACATCTGGATGGTATAATGGGATGGAGAAAGCAGGTAATCAGAGAGTGGGATCAACGAGTAAGAAGCCAGTCTTGCTGCATTCATTGTTTTTAAACTCTTTGAATTTTGTATGGCATGCCAAACACTATTTCAAGAAGAAATCAAGGAAATAGAAGATATGACTTAAAAGGTATTTCTTATAACTGCTTCAAAAATTGCATCTTCTGATTTCTGTTTATAGTATTTTTCAAAAACATGTCACTTTATAATGTTATTAATTACTTATTTTTAACCATCTCTCTCATCATCTTCACCCCAGCTTATAGACTTTAAGATCGTCATAAAAGTGGAGACACTCTTTTTCACTTTTATCTGTCTCTAAAGGATTGCGTCTAGTACATAATACACATTCAATAAATATTAAGTAAATGCAGAAAGCTTCTTGTTGTGAATTATAAAATACTAGATGCCCATTGCAGGAAGATTCCTGGAAGAATAGGGCTTCGCTCCCGTCTCTGCCGCTCCTACCATGCCCTTCTCTGCCATTCCTACCCCGCCCTTCTCTGCCACTTCTCTCCGGCCTGTCTCCACTATCTCTGCTCAGTTGCTTGGCTTCCTTCTACGGTGTCTTCAGTCTTCCCTCCCAGCCGGTATATGCAAATTAGCCACCATCTTTGTTGGCAGTTAATTTGCATATCACTCTGATTAGCCAATGGTGGGAATAGCGAAGGTACAGTCAATTTTCATCTTTGTCTATTATTAGATAGGATAACATTTCATGCCTTATTTCCCATAAGAAGTTCCTAATAGGTTTTGAATGCTCAGAGGTCAGCACTTTCTGCCACTCCTACTTTAGTTCATATTGCCTCTCTTAGAGCTCAGATGTGATTGAAAGACTGGACAAACACAATGCAACCTTTTATTTGCTGATGGAAATAAGTACAGATCATTAGAGAAACTGTTTTTTAGATCATGTGATGGTATAATTATTATTGATCCTGTTTTTCTTTGGAAAAATCTGTTGCAAAGCTAAATAGAAGGCTAAAAGAGGAAAATAAATAGAAGAAAATAAAATAAGGGGAAAAATGAACAGTTGCAAAATGGAATAATAAGAAAATATAGAAGGAAAAAAAAGTTCTTATTTTGAGGGCATTGTGTGATTTTGTTTAATCCTTACACAGCCTGGTGAGGGAGTTTTTTATGTCCTTTATCATATACATGAAACCAAGAAGGAGGGAGTGCTGAGTGCCCATCCCTCTGCCCAGGAGCCAGGGGAACCGCAGCGGGATTGGAGTCCGGGTCTACATGGCCATCCAGGGCAGACCCTCCTGAACAAAGGCTTTCTCTCTGAAGGAGGGTTAACCCTGTCCACAGGGTACTAACAGCTCTGGCCCTTATCCTGGGATCTGCATGAATTCAAGTCTGAAAAAGCCATTACCTGGGGCTGTTATTTCTTCCTAGTTTTAAATTGAAGATGTGATTTGTGGACTTGCTAATTTTATGTTTGCTCAAGATTTATAACAATGAAATGGAATATAAAGACTTCTCCTAAATGTATATTGAAAGTAAACTAATTGTGTGGAACATGATCGAGGGAATATTTTATTATCAGTATTATACACACACAAAAAAAACCCATATTGTTTTTATTAACAAAAACTAAAAAGAAAACACAAAAATTCTTGTTTCATTTTAGCTATTCCTAGGGGGTGGAATGTGTTTTAATTATCTAATAAGACAGTTGAGGCTTGCTGAATTTGGGCTAAATTATTGTAATGATCAGTAAATAGTACCAAGTCATCCAGGCTCCTGCTGGATGCTTTAGGGCTGAGGCAGAGTGCAGACGGAGTCCCACATGCTAGAGGTCTAACTCTAGGAGTTAACAATAAGCTAGCCAACTATTGAATAAAATATGTCTGTCTCTCTGACTTTGACAAGGGTACCTCGATAAACATATCCCACAGACCCAAGCATTGTCCACACTATAAGCAGCTGCCCCTGTCAGCCCTGTGGTCCATGTCCACCACCAGGAGGACAGAGGCCAAGAGAGGAGTTCAGGGCCTCAGAGTGTAGGTAGGGAGCTCTGGGGTGCTATGTGGAGCAGGCACCGTGCAGAAAGGTGGTGCCAGCTATAACCCCCCATAACCCCCTCCCATGAGGCTGGAGGAGATGGGGATGGCCCTGTGTTTCAGCAGGTGCTTCTCTGGCTTGGCTTAATGGGGGTCCTAAAGTTAGGATTTCCAATGAGCTTCTTCCTTGAATATTGAAATGTACATGATTTAACCCATTGTCTAAGTAACCTGAGGTAAATATTGTGCATTTATTCAGAAAATATATATATATATGTATATGTTTAACCAGTTAGGCTATGTGTGCACCTAATTTCTGTAAGTCTGTAAAAGAATATTGTATTTGGAGACAGGAACCATAAGCTAGCGATTCATCGGGTTTGGGCCAAGAGCAATACCACCAGCGATAAAAGGGAGGATGGACACAAGCAGTGATGCTCCCTCTGCCTGCAGGTGAAAAGTTCCAGAAGCTGGAGCACGCTGGGCTGCTCCCGCAAAAAGGCGGAGGACTGGTCATGATGGTGGGAATAGTGGTGGTTTCCCTGTTGTATTGGACATCATCTCCCCCTTGGGGCCTCAGAGCCTCTCCAAGTGGTGTGGCACAGTGTGTGCAGGACTAGGGAACCTTGGGGATTTGGAATTTTATGCTTTAAGACTGGGAAAGTGTCAGGCAAACTGGCACGCAGTTCACTTCAGCCTGGCCTTGTTCATTGAGAAGTTACCCTCTGGGACCAGACACACAGGAAGCTGGAGACCAGGCCATTGAACAGTGGGCCAGAGATGGGCTCCAGACTCAGGGATGATGGTCTGGGACCCACTCTTGACTGCAGGCCCTTAGTCAAGCAGCTACACCCCTGTAGGCCATTGTTTTCTCAGCTTAAAAGTGGAGCAAATCGTATTATACAACTCAAAGTTTTTTAAAAAATGAGAAAGTAAGGACAGTTGTTCATATGGAAAATAATACAATGATCCTATATAATAAAAGTCCACCTACCATAATGGCATAATGACCAGATTGACCGCTCGACCAGTCACTATGAGATGCATTGACCACCTCTCGGTCCCTCCCCCCGGCCTGCAGGCTCCCATCACTGGATGGCGAATGGGGTACCAGAATGGGTGGCAGCAGGGCAGGACTAGGGACTGGCGAGGGGTGAAACAGCCTCTTGGTCCCTCCCCATGGCCCGCAGGCTCTGATTGCGGGATGGCAAACGAGGAACCTGGAACCACGGAGAACCGGGGTAGGTGGTGGCAGGGAGGGACTGGGGACTGGTGAGCAGGTGGAAGATGGCCCTGATCATAGGCTTGGCCTAGGGACCCTACCCACGAACAATTTCATGCATTGGGCCTCTAGTTAATGGATCTACACTAATAAAAGAGAAACATGCAAATTGGTGTCACTCCGCTGCACCTCCAGCCAGTCAGGATGATTATGCAAATTAATTCAACAAAGATGGCGGTTAATTCGCATATGCAGGCAAGGAGCAAAGACTTGAAGGCTCCAGCCCCAACAAAGACTGAAGACAGAAGACTACTGAAGACTGAAGAGGCTTGGCTTCTCTGCTGCAGCTGGAGCAAAGGCCTGGGTCCCGGGTGCCAGAGGAAAACCAATGCCAGCAGCCAGGGGAAGGAAGGCCTATTGCACGAATCTCTTTGTGCAACGGGCCTCTAGTAATAATATCAGAATAAACTGTGTTGCATGTACTCACAACTGTAAACCTTCTTTGGCCCCACCCTGTATAAAGCCAATGGACACTTGCCACTATTGTTATTACTAAAATAAAACCTTTTCTGAGAGAGTGTTGAGGCCACATGCAGCTGAAGTATAAGGGCCAGCAGCTGGCCTTGGTCTGAAGTGGAAGCCTGAGTGGAGGGGTGGGTTGGGCTGAGGCAGGGAGCATGGACATGAATGAGGCATTAGACAGAAGCATGGGTGTTAATAAGACACTTTATTTCAATAACGAAGAGTTAAAGAGATCAATATTTTTTAACCATTTTGATTCCTGTTAATATTTAAAAATCAAAATATTTTACAAGAAAATGGAGATTTCTGGTCTCATTTGAGATGGCAGAAATTACCCTCCCTTTGAGGGCATCTTCCAGAAAGGCCAGGAACTCTCCTTGTTGTTCAGCAAGCACCAAACCAGGAAGTTTTAGAAGTGTTTAAGAAGACAGTCATTTGGATCCTTTTCACATATGCCGATCATTACAAAGTGGACTATGAGAGCAAAAGTGAGGCAATATTGACAAATTATCAGAAATGCAAATCAGAGAAAGTCTCAAATTTAAACAGGGCCAGAGAAAATGCCAATAAGGAGGAATAAGCTCATTGCCATGGCATTTTCCTAAATTAAAAAAATAATAATAATTGAAAATAGACAATGATCATAAAATGATAGCAAGAGCTGTCCCTTTTTTTATTTTTCTCTTCACAAAAATCTGAAGCTCATAAAAACCAATGGGCTTTTTAAAAGGAAAACACAACATGTTTAGCTCCAGCTTTCTGACTAGAAGGAAAATTATGTTTATTAATTAAAAAATGCATTACTCAGTTTAATTACTAGTAATATAAAATATAAATAAAAAATATTACAAGTTTCAGACTGCAACATATTTGAAAAGCTGCTATTCATATAGTTTTTATTCAGAAATCATTGAAAATAATGACATAAGGTAGTGTTTTAGAAGAACCTCAGAAGTTTCTGCCAGTAAGAACAGTCCTGCCAACAGCACCCACTGTGTGCCAGGATCCACTCTAAATGCTTCCAGTTTACAGACTCATCAAGCTAAGTTATTTATGTGAGATGAGTATGAGCATTATCAACATTTTACACATGAGAAAAAACGAACCACCAGGAGTGAGAAAGGTATTATGACCAAGGCTCACAGAAAGTACGAGGCGGGTCTGTGCTTCAATTCGGCCAGGAAACCATAGAGATGGTGCTCTTGACATTTCACTGTAAGAAGGTGGAGGAGGGATGTGGATACACCTCACACATGCACCTGCATGGCCCTGAGGAAGAAGTCTGTGCTGCTGTGGGGTTGGTTGTGGCTGTCCTACGGTTCCTGCGTCAGCAAACACGGTAGCATTGTTGTGGCAGTTCCTGCCACATAGCAGCTGAGAGAACTTCCTGAAGGTTGAAGCAAAGTTTCCTCACACATTCAGCAAAGGGAGCCCTCTCCTGCTGCTTCCGCTGTGTTTCTCTCTTACTCTCTCCCGCCCGCCCGCTGGGATGTATTTTGGATACCTGGGATTTTCCTCTTGTCAGTATGAAGCATATGTTTTCATTCTAACTTATTTGCTAATAAACTAAATCTGTAATTCAATAATGTGATTATTGATTATAATTTCAAATTCTCAACTACTTAAAAATGTAAAAATACGAAGCAGGATAAACTTGACCACTCACCTGTGCAGAAATGCAATTGTGCTTCTTGTCTCCAACCAAATGTGCTCATCAGTCCCGCTTCCCCGGCTGGCGGAGAATCCGGCCTTGATGATGAATGCTGACTAGCTGCTGCCTACGCAAAACAGTTACTACTGTGCAACCGTGGGGATGTTGAGCCTTCCCCTCTCCCACTCTACTTGTCTTTCCCCTGGTTGGGTCATAGGTGGGTGGCTGGAGGATTGTCTTCTGTCAGCAGAGGCTTGGGGTATGGGCCACTCCTGCAGCTGCTGGACATAGACCTGCCATGGCCTCAGAGCCTTTGCACGCTCCCAGACCTCCAATCCAGACACCACCTCTTTACACATTGACTCGGGGCCTTCGTTCATCCTTATTCCCTATCCTGCTCGCACAGGTCGGGGGTCCCCAGCAGCCTACCCCCCACTAAGCCAAAGTGCCAGTTCATTCAGAAGAGGCCTTGACATACTTCTATGTTGCCACCCTCCCTCGGCCATTGCTAATCTGTCTTCCTTCCATCGAAGTTTTGCTCTGGAGCCGGAATGAATTTAAGGCAACTCTAATAGGCTTACAGCCGTCACTGTATGGGAAGCAGAGGAGAAAGAACTCTGATTTCCAAAATCTGTGACCTCCATCCACAGCCACCCAAATCTCATCAGGTTTCAATCTCCCAAAGAGAACCAAAGTCCAGATCCTCACTTCTATCTCACTCCACCCTGGTCTCCACCAACCTTCTCCAAACATCATCCATCCAGACTAGAAAGAGTTTTTTCCCTCCTCAATGTGATGGGAAATTGCAATTTTATAATATGCAGTATTCTTCATCTTAGTTGACTTTAAAAACTCTACCCCAACTCCTTCAAACTCTACATTTGGCTATTTTAAAATAGTCCTTTTTCCTTTCTTTTCAAGATATTTCCCTGTGACTAATATTTTCCTAAATCACAACTGAGTTAAGCGGATTCTTATTTTTTTTTTTACAATTTGAAGAACCTGGTCAACATAAAAATGAAAGGAATAAAATTACCATTACATATTTAAAATTATAGAAATTAATAAGAACTTAAATCCATACAAAATTTTATACACAGATGTTTGTTGCAGCTTTATTCATAGCTTCCATATTTGGAAGCAATGAAAGGTCTTTTACCATAGTAGGTGTATGAACAAACTGCGTTATGTCCAGTCAATGTCATATTATTCAGTGCTTTTAAAAAAAATGAGCTATCATGCCATAAAAAGATATAGCTTAAAAAACTTAAATCTATATCACCAAGTAGAAGAATCTTATATAATAAAAGCCTAGGTGGCGTCGCATGATGCCCTCACATGACGCCATCACAAAATGGCCACTGCGACTTCGTCAAAAGATGGCTGCTGTGATGCCACCACAAGATGGCCACCACAAGATAACCACCACAACAGATGGCCTACAGGGGAGGGCAGTTGGGGGCAACCAGGCTGGCAGGGGAGGGCAGTTGAGGGCCATCAGGCCACCAGAGGAGGGCAGTTGAAGGCAGTTGGACTGGCAGGGGAGGGCAGTTGGGGGCCATCAGGCTGGTAGTGGAGTGGTTAGGGGGCAATTAGGCTTGCAGGAAGAAGTAGTTAGGGGCAATTAGGCAGGCAGCCGGGCGAGCGGTTAGGACATCACAGATTTTGAGAGGGATGTCCAACTGCTGGTTTAGGCAGGAACTGGCCTAAACTGGCAGTTGGACATTCCCCAAGAGGTCCCAGATTGGAGAGGCTGAAGCCTGGGCTGAGGGACATCCCCCATGCACAAATTTCATGCACCGGGCCTCTAGTCTAATATAAAAATACTACACACTCTATGAATATCATACAATTGTATGACATTTTAGGAAATAAAAAATGATGGAGACAGTAACAAGATAAATGCTCAGCAGGGAGGGATGAACTGGAAGAGCACAGAGGATCTTTAATGCAGTGAAAACATTGTGTGTGAAGCAGTAACAGTGGATGCATGACATTATGCCTTTGCTCAAACTCATAGAATGTGTTAACTGATAGTAAACTATGATGTAGACCGTGGGCGTTGGGTGATTATAATGGATCAATGTAATTTCACCAATAGTAACAAATATACTGCTCCAGTGAGGGATTTCTGTCATGATAAAGGCTGTGCATGTGTGAGGGCAGAGAATGTAAAGAAAACCTCTGAACCTGCCTCTTATTTTGCTATTAACCTAAAACTTCTCTAAAAATTATCTTTAAACAAACAATAAGTAAGAAAAACAAATATTTAATTATATTTGTACATAATACATTTGATTCATGCAAATAATTTATGATACAAAAATTTAGTTTTTGTTAATGTAAATGACTCAAATTGAAAATATTTGAACTCTGCACTGCAACAAATCCACAAGGAAATTTGGTCAAATAAATATTTTACAAAACATTTGTAGAAGTAACAAGTTCACTGATTATTTTTTTCAGAGTATTTCTTTCCCAAGATTTATGAGCCATTCTTAAAGAGTCAAAGATAAAACTCCCTTAGTTTCTCTGAGAGACAAATCTAGATTTCACATAAATACTTGAAAAAATAAAAAAAGACTAGATCTTAAACTTGTTTATTACTTAAAATATCAGCACATATATTTTAAGGTAAATGAAATACAAGTGTGGTTTAATCAATGGTCATTATCAATTCGTGATCTACTAACATAATTCAACTCATCAGTAGATAAAACATAAACTACCCTCTATGCCATCACATGGATTTCTTCAAAGCCAACGGATGAAACTAAGCATTCATTTTTACCTTCAAACTAACAAATAAATACTCAAATAAATGATTTATGTGTAAATGGCAGTAGGAGACCTATTATGAGTAAGAATCAATATTTTATGTTCTTGGAAATTATATCAAAAGTACACTCCGTTTTTGAAAGTTATATTCCATGCTTAATTTTTTTTGCTAGATTTTAGGAAGTTTTGACCAGGTCATTGAAACAAACAAACAAACAAAGAAAATATATAAAAATTGAGTATACAATAGTGAAGTGTTTTTTGTTGTTTTTTATTTTACTTTAATTGGGTAACACTAGTCAACTTGAACATATAGGTTTCATGTGTGGATTAATAATTTACAAAATCTGTATATAGGACCATGTGCCCACCACCCAAAGTCAAATCTTCTGTCACCTTTCTTCCCCACCCCACTCCCTCTGGCAACCACCACAATTCTGTTAGTGTTCATAAGTTTTAGTTTTATATTCCACATATGAGTGAAATCATATAGTTCTTAGCTTTTCCTGTATGACTAATTTCACTTGCATAACTTTCTCAAAATCCATCCAAATTGTTTAAATGATGCTATATCAGCCTTTTTTATGGCCATATAGTACTCCATTGTGTATATATACCACACCTTCTGTATCCAGTCCTCTCTCGTAGGGCACTTTGGCTGTCTCCAACTCTTGGCCACCGTAAATAATGCTGCAATGAACATAGGGGTGCATATATCTTTGCATATAAATGACTTAGAGTTTTTCAGATATATATCAAGGACCAGGGTTGTTGGGTTGTATGGTAGCTCTATTTTTAATTTTTTGAGGAATTGCCAGACTGCTTTCTATCATGGTTGTACCAGTCTACATTCCCACCAGCAGTGAATGAGGGTTTCCTTTTTGCCACAACCTCTCCAACACTTTTGCTTGTCTTGTTGATAATGGCCACTCTAACTGGTGTAAGGTGGTCTCTCATTGTTGTTTTAATTTGCATTTCCCTGATTGTCAATGAGGTTGAACATCTTTTCATATAGCTATTGGCTGTTTGTATGTCTTCTTGGGAGAGGTGTATTTTCAGGTCCTCTGCCCATTTTTTTTATTGGGTTGTTGGTGTTGAGTTTTATCAGTTCTTTATGTATTTTGGAAATTAAACCTTTGTTGGAGCTACTGTTTGCAAATATCATCTCCTGTCTTGTTGGCTGACTACTTGTTTTGTTATACTTTTTTTTTTTTTTTTGCTGTGCAGAAGTTCTTCAGTTTGATATAGTCCTGAGGCAGGGGGTCACGTGGGGGTGAGGCCGACGGAGTCCTAACAAAGCATGCCCGACTCCGGAGACCAGGTTCAGTGATGCAGATCTGAGTTTATTGTGTAAGTGCAGCAACATACATAACAGTCGTAAGGGCAGAGGGGTACTGTGGAGGGGCTGGTGGAGACCCTGGTCCAGCTCGATAAGGCAAAGGGAAAGGTTGCATTAAGTCCCAGCATAACCCCCTCTGTACAAAAGTCCCTAGTTTCATGAGGTTCTAGGTATATCCACCCTTGTCCTGGGGTAGTCCCATTTTCTAGAGTCCACTTAAGGAGGTTAGGGCTACTGCTATCAGCCCATACCTTCCCATTCTATGGCAATGAGACCAGTTCCGCTCCATCACAGGGTAAGTCCAGAGAGCAGTTAGACACTTGGACAGCGGGGTATTGTAGGCTGTCGGCGCTGACAGGCATGAGCAACCCTGGATGAGGTATGGCCGCCCATACATGTTGTGCTCGCACCTGAGAGTTCGCTGTTATGATGGCACACATTAATAGGAATAATGTCCCTTCTGACGGATTGCCTTCTGGTGCCATGCGTGCAGCTTCGTCCTGTAGATTCTTGATGTCTCCTCAGGTAATGTTGTGGTCTTTTCGATGTCTTGGTCATCTCTGCCGCTGGGCTGGTTGTCCTCTATGGTCAGGTCCTCCATTTCCTCTACTGGAGGTGATGGTGATGGTGGTCTATGGCTCATCGCTGGTGGTGCAGGGTTTGATGTCATGGGCAGGAATCCACGCGGGGTTTTTCTCACCTTCTGGAAAAATACAAGCAAACCCTCTCCCTTGGGTTAAGAGTGGGTCGGGGCCCTTCCAAGCCCTGGTTAGTGGATCTCTCCACCGGACCAAGGGAAGAGGTGTTGGTATGTCCCTGAGATCTCCCCAGTGTTTGAAAATGGGAGGAAGACCATCGGGGGCAAAATGAAAATAATTGAGAGTTAATAAGGCCTGTTGTAATAGTTGTTGGGGCGTGCCTATATTTCCCCCTTCTTTTCTTATTGAATCTGGGTTTTTAGTTCTTTGTTTTGTCGTTCTACTATGGCTTGCCCATGTGTGTTATATGGTATGCCAGTAACGTGCTTGATGTTATGTTTTGTGAGGAATTGCTGAAAAGCCTCGCTAGTGTAGTAGGGACCATTATTTGTTTTAATTTTCCAAGGGAAGCCTAATGTTAAAAACGCTCCCTTGAGGGTTGCTACTGTGTGGCGAGTCTTTTTACCTGTGTGAGCCTGAGCATACATGGCCCCAGAGCAAGTGTCAATGATTACATGTACATATTTGAGCCTACTGCAGCTTGGAATATGGGTCACATCTGCTTGCCATAAGGCATTGGGTTGGAGCACCCAGGGGTTGGCCCCTTGTGGCTGGAGGGGGCCTAAAGGCAATAGGGGGCCGCAGGTTTAGCATGCCCATATGAGATGCTTGCAGCTAGAGAGGGTTAATGAAGAGATAGTTTGTGCATGCTAGTTGCCTCTATCTCTGGATTGTTTTTCCTCTTGTCTTCATGGCTGGAGCATTCCTGATAATTCCTCTCTGTTGAAGGAATCCACATGGTCTTGGAGTTGTTTTCTGAAAATATATAAACATATTCTCAACCAAAGGTTAATAAAGGAAACTTTACTTGGAGTTCTATTTATTTTTGCTTAAATGAATTTCCTTTGGCTTATGCTGACACCACATAGGTTTTTTATGGGTGTCTTGCTGTTAGCATTATAAATGAAAAATTTTTCTAGATGTAAATTAGTTACAGGATATTTTTCCATACATGGTATTTTTCCACTATCCTCCTTTTTATTTTTTAATATTAGGGGTTTTTTTTGGAAAATGAATGATGCAGTCTAGATAATTTAAATTTTAATTTTTTGCACAAAAATATGACTGCTTTAGGTTCATTGCATGTTAAGCAATTTTTTCATTAAATGAAAATTTGGTTAATACTTCTTGAGCCAACTTTAATTAATCTGAAAACTTGACTATTATTTTACTGTCAAATTTAATACTCTAATAATAATTTTAGTTTACCACTGTTAATATTAATGGAAAGGATTATTTTGCATCCTTTGAGAAGGCCTTGAGCATTCCTGGTGTTAGGCTGGATTTAGATATAGGGAAGCTGCTGTTAGCCAAGTCTCTGTTATCTGGGAGATTTATGGTACTAGCTAGCCACTATGAGGCTTCAACCTCAGCATGAACAGAGAGCTTTTGTTGTTTTAAATTATATCTTAAAATTCTACTGCTGTATTTTATGAAATATTATATAAAATAACTCGTTTTGCCCTTTCTTAGAGGCAAAAACTTAAGATATGTATTTATTAATTTTTATTTAATAAAGCTTTCTATGTGATTTCAAGCACATTAAATTGGCTTTATTAAATAATCCTTTAAGAAGAGAGAATAAACTTTTGAAAACATTTCCGGGCCCATGAAATATCGCAGTCATTCCTTGGTTATAGTATTTTTTATAATTATTAAGAGATATCAATTAAATTAAAACTGACAAGATTTTCTTTTTATACTTTAGGCATTTAGTTACCACAATTATAATGTTTCCTAATTTAATTCAACCAGAACTTTAAACTCTTAGTTGGCAAGTTAAACTTTCAGCATTTCTTTAGATTAATAAGAGTAGGTACTTTCTTTCCTGTGTAATCTTAAGTATATTGTATTAGTCCAATTTAGTTTTGGAAGGGTTAAATAGAAGAGAACTGGACAGTGATAAGTTTGCTTTACTTGCTGGGGGAAGGGGGTGCCTCCTTGAGATGCTCATACCTTAGATAAGCAAAAATCAACAAAGAACTCTCTCTCCATGGCAACAGCCCCTCCCCCACTTTTTTTTCTTTCTTTCTTTCTTTCTCTGCTGCAGCTGTGGTATTAACATTCACAGGAAAGAGTCCAGGGGTCTCTAGACCTTAGGACTTCTTTGTTCTATTTCTCTGGCTACACAAGGATTGGTATATCCCCGTCCATGGATTATTATCCATGTCTCCCATGAAAGGGTTACTTGGGGGCCGCTGGGCAGCTAAACTTTTTGTTTGCTTTGCAAGGGGAGCGAGGGAGTGACTCTGGCAGGAAGCCTCCTGGTGAAATTTTCCTGCTTTCTCCTCGCTAGAGGTTTTTTCTGTCTCAGTTTCAGCCTTCCTTGAGCTTTGAGAAACTATTTTTGGCTTGTTGAAAACAGCCCAGGAATCTGCAGGGGCAGAGGGCTCTGGAGGGGAATAGGGAGGTAAAGGGTCTTCTGTTCTTTCGCCCGCACCTCCGGTGGCAGAGAGCCAGGGGTTAAATGCTATTAGGCTAGCCCAGAGCTTTTGAAGCTCCCTTTTGGTTACCTTTACTCGCCTGCTCTGTAACAGCATGTGGAGTGCGCATGGAGTGCCCGAGCCCCTCAGGGGGAAGGTTTTCCATTGTTACAGAGGGACACTCACCTGACCCAACGCTTTCTCTCTTTCTTTCTTTCTTTCTTTCTTTCTTTCTTTCTTCCTTTCCTTTTTTTTTTCTTGCCGGGGTCCCTGCTCAGGGCGCCAGAATGGGGCAGGGGGTCCCACGGGGGTGAGGCCAACGGAGTCCTAACAAAGCATGCCCGACTCCGGAGGTGGGTTCAAGATGCGGATCTGAGTTTATTGTTTAAGTACAGCGACATATATAACATTCCAGACCAATCAGAAGTTTACACCATCCTTAGGGCAACCAATGGTAGGAAAGATCAGGGTACTATGTAGGGGCTCTAGGGGGCTTACTCAGGCGGGCTCTGCCACTTTCCTGTGTGCCGAGGAAGCTTGTATAGGCGGAGTGCGCTCACGCCATCGCATCTGCCACTGCACTGAGATAAATCTCCTGAGCTCTTCCCACATAGTCCCATTCATTTTTTTTGCCTTTACTTTCCGTGCCTTTGGGGTCAAGTCCATAAAATGTTCTCTACCACAGTATGTTTTGAAGTCAGGTAGTGTGATACCTCCACCATTGTTCTTTTTTTTTTTTTTTTCCACATTGCTTTGCTATTCTGGGTCCTTTGTGGTTCCATGAAAATCTGATGATTTCTCATTCTATTTCTTTAAAAAATGACATTGGGATTTTGATGGGGATTTCATTAAATCTGTTTATTGCTTTGGGTAACATGGCCATTTTAACTATGTTGATTCTTCCAATCCATGAACATGGGATATTTTTTTCCATTTTGTTGTGTCCTTTTCAATCTCTTTTAATAATGTTCTGTAATTTTCAGTATATAGGTCTTTTACATTCTTTGTTAAGTTTATTCCTGGGAATTTTATTCTTTTGTTTGTGATTGCAAAAGGAATCATTTTTTCCATTTCTTCTTATTAATTTTGTTGTTGGCATACAGGTAGGCAATGAATTTTTGCACATTGATTTTGTATCCTGCAACTTGACTGTATTTGTTTATTGTTTCCAGAAGTTTCTTGGTAGAATCTTTAGAGGTTTCTAGGTACAGCATCATGTTAGTCACAAAAAGTGACAGGTTGACTTCTTCCTTCTCTATTTGGATGCCTTTTATTTATTTCTCTTGCCTTATTGCTCTGGCTAGTATTTCCAGTACTATCTTATATAATAAAGAGGTAAAATGCAAATTAACTCTCATGCCCTCACAATATGGCCACCTACAACCAGGCCAGCAGAGGGGACAGTTAAGGGCGATCAGACCTGCACACAGAGGCAGTGAGGGGCAATCATGTTGGTGGGGGGGTGGGCAGTTAGGGGTGACCAGGCAGGCAGGCAGGTAAGCGATTAGGAGCCAGCAGTCCAGGATTGTGAGAGGGATGTCTTACTGCCAGATTAGGCCCAATCCCTGGGATCGGGCCTAAAACAGCAGTCAGATATCCCCAAAGGGGTCCCAGATTGGAGAGAGTTCAGACTGGGCTGCGGGGACCCCCACCTCCTGTGCACGGAATTCATGCACCAGGCCTCTAGTGTTGACTACGAGTGGACATTCTTGTCTTGTTCCCGATTTTATGGGAAAAGATTTCAGTTTTTCACCATTGAGTATGATATTGGCTGAGGGTTTACCATATATGGTCTTAATTATGTTGAGGTACTTTTCTTCTATTCCTATTTTATTGAGCATTTAATCACAAATGGATGTTGTATCTTATCAAATGTTTTTAATGCATCTATTGACAAGATCATATGATTTTTATTCTTTCTTTTGTTAATGTGGTGTATTAAGTATTTGTGGTGATTTCTCCTCTCTCATTTCTGATCTTGTTATATGGGTCTTTTCCCGTTTTTCCTTAGTGAATCTAGCCAGGGGTTTGTCTGCTGATTTATTTGTGAATGTTGAACCATCCTTGTGCCACTGGAATGGATCCCACTTGATCGTGATGTATTATTTTTTGAATGTACATTTGTATTTGATTAGCTAGTATTTTTGGTTAGGATTTTTGTATCTGTATTTATCAGGGATATTGGTCTGTAGTTTTATTTTTTTGTGTTATCTTTGCCAGGTTTTAGTATCAGGGTTATATTGGCCTCATAGAATGTGTTTGGAAGTATTGCCTCTATTCAATTTTTTGGAAGAGTTTGCAAAGAACAGGATTTAATTCTTCCTTGAACATTTGGTAGAATTCACTGGTGAAACCATCTGTTCCTGGACTTTTGTTTTCTGGGAGGTTTTTTATGGTTGTTTCAATTTTCTCCCTGCTTATCTGTCTATTTAGGTTTTCCAGTTCTTCATGGTTTAGTATATATTAAGATAGGCCTGTATTAATATAAACTTCCCTCTAATTATAACTTTTGCTGCATCCCAGAGGTTTTGACATATTGTGTTATCATTGTCATATATCTCTATATAGTTTTTGATCTCATCTGTTATTTTTCTTTTGACCCAGTCATTTTTTTCGCAGTATATTGTTTAATCTCCATGTATTTATAGGTGTTTTTTGTTTTGTTTTATTTTTCCTCCTTTTTGCAGTTGGTTTCTAATTTCATTTCATCATGGTCAGAAAATATACTTAGAATAATTTCAATCTTTTTAAATTTGTTGATGCTTGTTCTGTGACCCAACATATGATCTATCCTTGAGAATGTTCCATGTGCACTGGAGAAGAATGTATAGTCTGATGTTCTGGGGGGATATTCTGTAAATGTCGGTTATGTCCGTTTGGTCTAGTGTTTCATTTAAGGCTGATATTTCTTTTTTTTAAATATATTTTATTGATTTTTTACAGAGAGGAAGGGAGAGAGATAGAGAGTTAGAAACATCGATGAGAGAGAACATTGATCAGCTGCCTCCTGCACACTCTCTACTGGGGATGTGCCCGCAACCCAAGTACATGCCCCTGACCGGAATCAAACCTGGGACCTTTCAGTCCGCAAGCCGACGCTCTATCCACTGAGCCAAACCGGTTTCGGCAAGGCTGATATTTCTTTACTGATTTTTTGTTTGGTTAATCTGTCTAGGGCAGTCAATGGAGTATTACAGTCTCCAATTATAATAGTGTTTTGATCTGTTCCTCCCTTTAGTTCTTTTACTAGCATGTTTAATATATTTTGGTGCTCCCTGGTTGGGTGCATATATATTAAGAAGTGTTATGTTTTCTTGATGTAGTGTTCCTTTATCATTATAACATGTCAATCTTTGTTTCTTGCTATATTTGTTATCTTGAGATCTATTTTGTCAACTATAAGTATGGCTACCCCTGCTTTTTTGTGGATGTTATTTGATTGGAGAATAATTTTCCACGTTTTTACTTTGAATCTACCTTTTTCTCTGCTGTTTAGATGTGTCTCTGGTAGGCAGAATATAGTTGGGTTTTGTGTTTTTTTTTCATCCACTCTGCTAATCTGTGACTCTTTACTGCTGAATTTAGGGTACTTATTGATGTCTGAGGATTTCTTATAGCCATTTTATCTTTTGTTTTCTGGTAATTCTGTGCCTCCATTGGTTCTTTTCTTTATGCATCTACCTGTTGTTTTTTTGGTGGTATTCCATATATTTTTCCTGTGTTTCTTCTTTTTTTAAACTATATGTCTTGTTTGGGGAATTTCTGTGTGTGGTTGGCATTAGTTTTATAAAAAGTGAATTTGCATATATACCATAGTGGTGTTGTTTTTTTCTCTTTTGAGTGCATCTGATCTTCATCTTCCTTCGCTTGTTCATACCTGTCCCTCTTCTCCTTGTATATTTTTATTGTCACAAATTATTACTATTTATGCTGTGAGTTTTTGGCAATCCTACTTATAGCGTTATGACCTTATGTTCTTTGTTTCAGGTAGAATAACTCCCTTGAGTTGTTCTTGCAATGGAAGTTTTCTATTGATAAAATTCCTCAGCTTCTGTATGTATGGAAATGTTCTTATTTCTCCTTCATATTTAAAGGATAATTTTGCTGGATATAATATGTGTGGCTGGTAATGTCTCTCTTTCAGACATTTGAATATTTGGTTCCACTCTCTTCTGGCTTGTAGAGTTTCTGCTGAGAAGTCCAGTGAAATCCTGACGGGTTTTCCTTTGTAGGTCACTTGCTTCTTTTCCCTGGATGATTTGAGGATTTATTCTTTGTCATTAATTTTTGACAGCTTCATTACCAAGTGCCTTGGAGAGGGCCTGTTTGGATTGATGTAACTGGGTGTTCTGTTTGCTTCTTGGATTTGAGGATCTAGTTCTTTCCATAGATTTGGGAAGTTCTCATCCACCATTTGTTTTAATAGACTATCCATTCCATACGCTCTCTCTTCCTCCTCTGCTATGCCTATGGTTCTGATGTTATTTATTTACTTATTTATTTCATGGAATCAGAGCAGTCTTGTAGGGCTATTTTGTATTTCTTTATTCTCAGGTTTCTCTCTTCTTCCCTCTGCATCATTTCTTGATTCCTATCTTCAATATCACTAGTTCCTTCCTCTAAATGGTTGGTTCTTTTTTCTATGCACATCAGCTCACTCTTCATTTACTTAATTGCCTGGTTTATTTCCAGGATTTCTGCTATATTCTTTTTTAAAATTTACTTTTGTTCATTGATTTGTTTTTCCGAGTGTGTTTAATTGTCTGTCAGTATTTGCTCACATCTCATTAAATATTTTCAGAACCACAATCCTGAAATCTCTGTCATTCAACTCACATAATCCCATGTGTTCCAGCCTTTTTGGGGAGATTTTTTCATTTTCTTTCTGGTCATCCTTGTTGTGGTGGTTGTTCATGGTGTTTGCTGTTCTTTGTTTTCCCATTTATCTCTGAGGAGGTCTTTCTACTCTGTTCCACTTGATGGCAACAAGTTAAATTGGAAGATTTTTATCCTCTGTGGCCTCACAGTTTTGAGCCTCTGTGACTTCTGTAGGGCTGTACAGCCTCTGCTGCTTGGGTGGGAGGTTTGTTTTTCCCTCACAGTAATGGCAACCCTTGACCTCCAAGGGTCCAACCCACGCACCTCTCCTGGGGCTCAGTCACAGAGGGAAACTGTGTTTCTACTGCAACAGCTCTTGGCCTAAAGATAATACACTCCTGTAGCAAATTCCAAGGGTGAGACCCGGAAGTTTAATCTGTGGCAGGGCTCTGCAATTTATTTTCTTTGCCTGAAAGCCTGCAGCCAGGCCCAGCTGCGGGGAGCAACTCTGTAGGGAAGGTGTCTGCTGGCTGGCAGCTCAAACATGCAACTCAGATCCCATTTACAGCACGCCCCATGGTTCAGACTCTCTCTCTGTGTGTGCATGATCGCCCAGTGCCACCACTCCAGTGGCTACTACAACGGCCAGTCATGCGCCGGGTTAGCTCTCTGTGCATCCCACCGGCTGAGGAAAGTGCTCGTACCTGCTGCTGCCAGTTCCCGGTTACACTGCAGAAATGCTGCTGTGCTGTAGCCTTGTCCAGGCCCTCTCTCTTCTCCTCTCCCCGCTGACCCCAAGGAGCCCACCTTAGTTGTTTCAGGGTGCAGGTCGCTCAGGCGTGCATCCCTGTTGAGCAGGGACTTCTTTGTTGAATTATAGGTGGTTATTTTGTTTTAATGTTAGAGGGAGAGGATAGATGCGCCCTTACACCACCATTCCTCTGACATCACTAGCAAGAGTAAAGTGTTTTAAATATGTCATGTGATAATTACCTCAAAAATGCAGTGATAATTATATTATTTAATATAAAGTATCTGGATAAAGAAACCAATAACATTGGTAATTAACATATAATAAAATGTTTAATTCATTAAAATAATTTATAATGAAAATTTTCTAAAAAATAAAATTCACAGGACTTAATTAATGAAGAATATGTGAACTAGGGAAAGTAAATATCAACCTTAGGTACAGGGCCTTACTAAAATATTTTGAAAATAGAAAAGGCACTGGGTTTTTGGACAAGAATATGAAATATTTCAAAAAATTATCCATTTTTCTCCAAGTCAATATGTTAATGAATATAATAATTTTTCAATAAAAATTTTCAACAAGCTATTTTAAATAAAACTATTCTGAAATGAAATTTTAAAATAAAATGAGTACATATATCAAATAATTCTCTTAATAGAGTCTAGCAATACTAAGTAAAAGTGGGCAATAGGATAAATAAACTTTATTGCATGTTACATGTATAAAGAAACATTTTTTTTTAAATAGTGTTGAACTTATGGGGAAAAAGACATTTAACAGTAGCCTTACGTATATCACTTAGCTATTCATCTAAGGCAGTGGTTCTCAACCTTCCTAATGGCATTACCCATTAATACAGTTCCTCATGTTGTGGTGACCCCCAATTTCATTGTTACAAATTGAACATAATTAAAGCATAGTGATTAATCACAAAACAATATGTAATTATATATGTGTTTTCTGAGGGTCTTAGGCGACCCCTGTGAAAGGGTCGTTCGACCCCGAAAGGGGTCGCGACCCACAGGTTGCGAACCGCTGATCTAAGGAGACAGTCTGATTGGGAGCATACATTCTCCCGCAACACCCCCAGACATCAATATAGTCTACCAGTATGATGAAGACAACTTGTCACACCAGTGGAGAAAAATAGGGCTTCTCCTCAAATGATGTTGGGAGAAACATGATTCCAGAAATTAATGATTATCTTGTATAATGGGCAGAATATTCTTAAGAGGTCATGTTTGTTTTTAAATAATATTTTCATTACAAAAGGAATTTATGGTAATTTTTACTGGAACGGAAAGTGGCAAGGAGCACTAGGATCCCATATTCTTTCCAGAGACAATTATAATAACAGTTTTGGTGTGTCCCCTCCAATTCACATGAAATAAGCACCATTTCTTATTGTTGACCTAATATTTTACATCTAATTATAACTCTTGCATTTTCAATAAATATTATTCTCATTTTCTATTTTTTCACAAATATTTAATACCATTATTGACAATTATGTGAGATTCCATCCTATTGATTCTTGATGGTTTCCTTTAAAAAGTTTTTTTGGGGGTGGGTATGGGCTATTTGAAGTTTCCTTTTTTTCATCTTTACCGAACATAATCTGTGAACAACTATGCACATGTTTGTTTGTTTGTTTGTTTGTTTTTTGGTGTAAATGCAGGTTTTATAGTAGGTCTCTCTGTAGCTGAATAGAGGAATATTTTGTTGGTCCCTTGGCTTTAGTTTGGCCACATTCTCTCAGAGATTTGCATCGGAGATAAATATAAAAATGCTGATTTTTTATATTTTTTCCTTTCTACAAATTGTTGTTTTATTTAGTATTAAAACAGTTCCGAAAGGAAGTGAGTAGTTTCATAGTTATTTAAAAGCAATCAATTACAGTTATTTTTACGGAGCTAATCAGTGTCCTTTAAATGTGTAATCAAGTGGCAGCTGTAATTACTTGAGCTACTTGGCTCAGGCCTACAGCTGAATCTATAGAAATTTACCCACTTTTCTTTCCTGTTCCTTCAGAGACTGTAATAAGGTGTTCTATTTTGTTTTGTTTTTTTTTATCCTCATAAAGCTTAGTTTTGGAGGAATTCCAGTACCAGGCAAACCTGGGACCTTCTTAAAGAAAAACTTCCAGGGATGCATGGAAAATCTCTATTACAATGGAATCAACATAATTGACCTGGCTAAAAGGCGGAAGCATCAGATTTACACCGTGGTAAGTTGGCATCTTTTCAGCTTGGTGGTTTCTAACCCTTCACACATCTCACCCTTGGTACCTCTTCACTGTATGTTTATAATCCTTTTGGAGGCCCCATCCACCTCCATGGAGAGGGGAGGAGATGCAGGGACTGGGTCAGTGTGAATTACTTTATTGGGAGAAACCAAGGCATTAGAGGTACCTGGGGAATTTCATGTTTCCAGCTATGATTTCTGTGGCAGCTGTGGGTAAGTTTTGCAGTCTACACTGGGACAACATGATTGTCTTTATTACCTGTGGGAAATGAAACAACAGAATCAGAGATTTTATCCAGTTGTTATTGTTGATACTTAAAATAGGGCATTTTGAACGAGAAGTGAAACTTTTGGTGTTTTGAGATTCCCATTCAGCAAGTAAAATAAACTTTAATCAATAAATACTTCCCCTCTCCAATAGACGGTAAGTTTCCTGCAGAACAGGGCTGTTTTTTTCTTTGTCACTAGAGCATTTACAATGCCTAGAAGGTGCCTTGCACATGGTTGGTGCTCACTAATCCTATTTCCAGCCATACCTGCCGATTTGTCGATTTCTCCTTCCAGTTCTGTCAGTTGGGGGGTCATATGTGTACAGCTCAGTGGTTCAGTGGGAACAGTAAAGGTTGTCTCTTCCTCACGGATTGGCCATTTTATCAATACATCATGCTCTTTTCTGTCTATGATAACTGTCTGTCCTTGTTATCACTGGGCTGCAGGGAAAGTCCTGGCCTGTCACCGAGCCTTCTCTGACGCCATCCCTGCAGGGACTGGGTGGGGTCCCTCCTTACTGCTGAGTGCTGTCCTAGACATGTGGTCTCCACTGGTCTCACAGGAGAGGCTTCCTAGGTCTGCAAGGGTTTAAGTCCAGCTTCCTACTTAGTCTCCCTGACACCTGGCTGGGAGCTCTGGGCGCCTTGGGGGTAGCCTGGCAGGTCGTGGATAGTGGGGCCCTGGTGTGTCTGTGGTGCTTGGCCGGCGCAGAGCAATTATCATGTGAAGGTTTCTGAGGCACTGTGCTTCCTTTTCCTGGCCCTATGATGACAGAGAAATGACTTCTAATGTAGATTTTGTCCTACACCAGTTGGTCTCTGGGTTGCTAGCTTCTTCAGCAACAAGTTTGGGACACATAAGGCCAAAAGAAAACCGCGGGAACTCACCCTCTAGTCCTTTGGGCCTCAAAACACTTACATATACTGGCTTTCTTCTCTCCACTGTCCATATTCTTAGTTCTCTTTTACACATAATGTATGGAGGTTTTCCATTGTACTTTGTGGTAGAAATAAGGAAAATCATACTATTTCATCTTCCCAGAAGCAGAAGTTCCTTAACTGACATGCATTTAAAACCCACATCATTGACAGGAAACACTGGTTTCTCTTTGCGATCTGGTCACTCGGTCATCTGGTCAAACTGAGATTTACACGACCTTTAAGTGCATTGCTTTCCTGTGATGAGTATAAGCTCTAACTGAAATTTCTATTTTCGGGTTCCATAAGTTAGCACATTTATTAATGTGCCCATTGGATTCCAGGGTGTGAGGCAAGGTTATTTGGGGGAAATTGCACTTGAGTTAAATTCGTCAACATTTTAAGAAATTTATGCCAAATGCCTGACTTTTATTCAGTCAGACTGAAGAGTGTGGATGATGCTAAGGGGTTTAGTTAGTTCCCTGCCTGTGGTTCTAGGAGATTCTGGCCCAGTCCTTGGCTCCAGACAACTCTCCCACCACATGTGCTGAGGCTCCTGTCTCCTCATGAAGCTAAGTACTAGCTTGCTAATGAATCTTCCCCTGAGTCTAGGCCAGGAGACTGGAGCCATGTCATACATACTATGCCATCCATCCCCCAATGTTATGTCCAGGAGACATTTTATAAGATACCAATTTCACCGAGCTCCACCTGCCAATGCAGTGGATCACACCCGCTAGAAGTGTAGCTTAGGTGACTGTCCTGACCACCAGCACACCGGGAAGGCAGGGCAGCTCTGCCTGATGCAGGGCCTGCTGCAGTGCCCACTGCAGTGTTAGGAGCTGGCAGGGCAATTTGGAAAACAAGGAGCTGAGCAAACATTGCTCACTGTCACTGCCCAGCACCTGAGCTCCTCCCCCTCCAATGCCTGAGCTCAGCTGTCAATTGGGTCCCTGTGGCAACATTCCTGAAGGAAGTCTTCGTGGATATTATGTATTAGAAATATTTTAATCAGATATATTAGATAAGTCACTGAGTTTGTGGTGCAGAAAAAGGAGAAATAAGGAAGGACAAGGAAAAACCCCATGAATTTCCAAATATTGGCAAACTTACCTCTTTTTTGTGAGAATTATTAACTAAAAATGTAATAAATGTTTTGCTGAGTTTAAACTACCAAAGCACTTGCCAAGTTTCCTAAAACTCTGCTAGCATACTTTATTCCTCAGAGCCTAATTGGTGTTATTATTATTAGGAGGCACAAAAACTCCATTCAGTACTAATGTACTTGCAAAAAAATCCCAAGAAAACTGTTTTACTTTATAGGTAGACAACCTTTAGTTTTAACCTTCATAATTTAAATGGAAAAAAACCATATTTTTCTCCAAATAACTTTCATCACCTTGGTTAAGTGGGACTGTAGATCACTACACACACACACACACACACACACACACATACACACACACGTATACCCAAGTCTTTTTTCCGCCTTTAGAATTCCATGTGGGAAGAAATGGTTTGTACTCATAATTAGAACATCTTTTATTTCCCTAGTCAGGCTTAAAGTTTCCCTAAGACACAGTATCAGCTACAAAGTCAGCTCCGCTCCAAGTCCCTGAGTCACCTCTGTGCTAAGTGAGGACCTTTAAAGGAATGGTGTTTGGTCCTTTTCCAGTGCTCACCGATGCTCTCCCAGGCCTGGCAATTTCAGAGTTAGTGGGAGACTCAGGAGCCAACACAATGCTGTGCATGTATGGTGATGCCTATGCATTACAAAATGTGATGCGAGGCTCCAGGGAGCACGGGCTGGGCTGCGTCCAGCTCCAGCCCCTCCCGCGGCTGCAGTAGCAGAGTCCCCCATGCAATCTGTCATTCCCTCCTTTCGGGACCTGCCCACTCCCTAGAGATTGAGTAGCTGCTCCACCGGGATAATTGGATTTAGTCTTTATAGCTTCATTTGACTATAAGATGATCTTCCACATCCAGAAATGCAGTAAAACTAACAGCTTAAAGTAGACATAAAAAACACCTCCCTATTCTTCCTCAAATCTTTCAGCCTATGCTAATGTACCGCTATATAATAAACTATCAGGAAGTGAATGGCCCATTGAAATGTGTGTACAGTACCTGTAATGGGTGTTACTATATAAATAAGAAAATATTGCCCTGCTAGTTTCCTGAGAATGATTAATTTCATACCTTCCACTTCATAATAAATGATGCTTTCTGATTGTTACATCACCTCTCCCAGAGGCAAGGGGAATTCTATGATTATCTAGGAGTTGGTTGGAGTCTCACCAATTTATTTTATTGTAGAATTTAAAATGATTTTTTTTATTTAAAAAAAGAACATAGTAAAAATGTTCATGTTAATGTGCTTTGATTTCAATAGAAGGGAAGACAAAATAAAATGGTTATAGTAGAGCTCTGCTTACAAAGCTCCATTGGCTTTGGAGCTAACTGACCATGTCAATTCACTTCTTTGCCTTTGTCTCCAAATAATGGAAATCAAGGCAATGGATGGGCGATGGGCGATGGCCTATATGAAGCATTTACAATGAAGCACACACCATTATGGCTAAAATTGCTAAACAGTCTAGAGCAGGGGTGGGCAAACTTTTTGACTCGAGGGCCACAGTGGGTTCTTAAACTGGACCGGAGGGCCGGAACAAAAGCATGGATGGAGTGTTTGTGTGAACTAATATAAATTCAAAGTAAACATCATTACATAAAAGGGTATGGTCTTTTTTTTTTTTTTTTTTAGTTTTATTCATTTCAAGCGGGCCAGATTCGGCCCACATGTCATACTTTGCCCACGGCTGGTCTAGAGGGAAGCAGCACAGTCTTAGCTCACTGCTCCTGGCAGCACCGGAGTAACATAAGGGGCGATTAACTGCTTAGGTTCCTAGTCCCCAATCCATGCTCTCTCTTAAATATCTTAAATGATATTAAATAAAATTAAAGATGTAAAATAGGGACAGTTATAGAATCAAACTCAAAGTGTTAATTGTGAAGATTGACTCTGTATTTGGCACAATACAAGGTCCACCACAGTAAGCACTGAAAAAGTTGGAGCTATTATTAAGAAAAATTTCTACTCCTCCATTTGACTGAAGTACGCATGCAAATGAGTATTTATTTGTCATCTTAGGTAGACAATTGATGAATCACATACAATTTGCATTCTATAATAAAAGTAGATTAGAGAGAGCTCATGTTCTACCTCCAAAGTCTGAAGAGTAGTTTACTCAAAAACTGTATAAATTATTAAGTGAGTTTTGGGTTAAAGATATTACAAAACTTATTCATCTCATTCATTTGAGGGAATTTAATGACCAGTTCTAGACCAGACTAGCTTAAATGATGTGCTCCTATAAAAATACAGCCTTTAGAAAAGACGTTACACAGTGGACTGGGAATAATAAGCATGCTAAATAACAGTGGGGGAAGGGGAAGTTTATTACCTTCTGTATCCCTCTCTCAGTCATTCACCTTATTGGCGCATATTTGTTTATTTCTTGCAGTTCTGAAGCCAAAGAAATGCACTCAGAAATAAGTATAAGTGTACAGATGACAACAGTCACACATTCACATCTAAAGTCAGACACACACACACACACACACACACACACAGGCACGTCTAGCAACCTTTGTCTTACCTTCCTATGACCCAGAAGCTCATGAAAATTGCTCAGCGAAAACTCCCTTGTGTCTAGTGAAGCCTATAATCTCTTGAGCTTGTCCCTGGGATCATGTTTCATCTCTGGAGCCTGCTCTGTGATAAATTATACTTTGCTTTGATGGAAGACATCATCTGAAAAAGCACTGACATATCATGTCTTCTCTCGGAGCACTCCTGCTGTCTCCCACGGCCATTGACCAGCCTGACATTCGCGTCACCTGCTTCCACCGTATGCTCCTCATTCCCTGGAAAAATTATTTCCAAGTTATTAGCATCCAGAGGAGTTACTTCCTTTCTTTCGTTGAAAAAACTGAAATAGTTTCAAGGTCATATGAGAAATAATATGACTTAAAACTTAAAAAAATAAAATAACAATAAAATGGTCATCCTCTCTGAAAATTATTCTACCTTATATCAGTGCTATAACTTTCTTTTTGAAGGTGACCTGTTTCATTAGCTCATATAAGGAAATCATTACTTGAAGTTATTAAAAACTACTTTAGAATG
>NW_006300367.1:2306183-2359107 GCF_000327345.1 Myotis davidii
ATTGAAAGCTTTATATCTTGCTTTTTATGGTTAATATTTTTATTAAATACTTTCTATATTTAATTTTTATTAAAACTATTTAATATATTTATTTATAAGCATCAATACATCATTTAAATGGTAAATAAATTCACCATCGTTTATTTAACATTCTATCCTGTTAAATTTAGGCTTGAATTTTTACTGCCATAAACAATTACAAAAATATATATTTTGTGACTCAACCCATATTGTTTAAAGTCTTTACCAACTTCCTTACCCCCACACTGTGTACAGAGGAACATGAGTCTCTTGCCAGTTTCACCTTATGCTTTCCGGCCATTTGAATATTCAAATGATTTTAATGGGGTTAAATTAAAGTTGGAATGAACTCAGTTTCTATTCAAACTTTCAGCTAATGAGATGAGCATGTTTATTTTTTCCACAATAATAATTCCAATTATAGTCCCTTCATTTGAAGACATTTTGCTTCAGAGAACTGTGTTATAGACAATGTCAATGTTAATTCCAGAGGACAGTGAGGGGAATGACAGATGGACCTGCCTTTGTATTAGGTCTTATGTCCCTGAAACATCTGTGAGAGGCAGACAGAGGCAGACATTATAATCTACTTTTTATACTAAAGGTACTTAAGCTCAGGACTAGGCAAAGTCAATGATATATAGTCAACGACTGAGGCATTCACAGTCTTCTTCCTCTTCTTCTGGAAAATACTACACTATCAGCTTTTGTTATTTTTATTATACATCTATTTTTCCTGGGGCCCTGAATGACTTTCATGTCAAAGTGAGGAAAGCAATGCAAAGCTGGGCAGATTCATGAATAGCCCACTGACCTGGGAATTGAAGACCAATGAGATGTTTCAGAAATGGCCCCTATGTAGTTTGTTAATTGTCAAAAAATTTTCTCTTGGGTGCCTCTTGCCTGTAAGAGCTTAGGGGCAAAATCCTTGCCTTTGGCGAGAGAAAGAAAAGTGGCAGCAGAGGGTGGAGTGTCTTGGGGGAGCCTCATTCCTGAACCCAGATTGCTGTGACCCTGGCATGAGCTTCTAACTGGTCCCAAAGCTCTCAGTGTGTCTAGTCTCTGGCATCTGGCTGCCAGGCTCTTCCTCCGAAGATTAAGGAGATGGATGAGAACCTTGTATAGGGATTAAATGCTTTCTCAGAAACTCAGCCCTCTGTTAGCAATGGCCCTTGTAGTTCTACAAGGTGAATAGAAACTTTTGAGCTTGGGTTTTGAATCCTTCTTAATCCAATATATAAAAGTTTATTTCACATAGTTTCTCACCAGGGCTTCTTCTTTCCCAGCCAGGCATAGACTATCTGCTCTTCCTGGAACTCACTCTATGCATGGCCTCCTCTAAGCCATTCATTCTGTGCTCTCTCACACCAGCTAAGATACCTTTCTTCATCTTATTTGATGCCACAACCCCAAATTAGCCATCCTTCTTCAGTAGCACCCTGAACCATAGGGATGCTCAAAATCTTTATCTGATTCTCAGAGGCAGAGGATGGTTTTGGAGCCCCCAAAGCTGTGTCAACCAGGGAACCTTGAATTTTGCCTTGTGGAAAGGCTCAGAGTAACTGGAATTCAGGCAGAGGAACCTAGGTTCCAGGGGCTTTGGGACAAACAATTGGAAAGTTTTAAAATTATAAAAATGGAACCACAGTTAGGGTGTACTAGTGTGAGCCCTCTGCATGTCCACCCTGAACAGTGGATTGCTTGTGCTAGGAAGTCCTGGGGCCAGGTGCAGACTGGATAAAAGTAGGTGCTACAGTTCATAAGCAGAATCCATGGGTTTAGGAAAAGAGTGGCATAGAATGTGTTGTCACTGGCCATGCTTAGTGCCTTTCAGATTCACCTTCTCCTCAGAACTTCTCTCAGGCTCTCAGGTCCATTATGCTTTCCTTGCTGTCACCCACACATTTACATGATATGATGCAACTTAGCACTTGATTCATCATCATCATCAAAATAATGTTTTTGAGTACTTACTGTGCTCATGGCTAATGATCCTTGCCTTTAATGGGTGAGGAACTTTAACCATTTGTATGCCATAAGCGTCTATAGAAGCAAGCAGTGGACCTTTTTTAAATTAAATTCAAAATATCGTGGCCGTTAACTGGTTAAACCTCTCTCTGCTCCAGCATCCACACCCCATTTCAGGATTCAAAATCCAAAGCTGATGCTCTGATGTTGGCCGTATCCTCACAGGTGCTTCCTGCTCTCTTGCCCCCCAACCATTTTGATGGCCCCCCTCTTCTTCTCGCCGCACTTGCCTGTGTGGTTTGACGTGTACTTTTTGTTTGTTTCACCACATTGATTCCTCTTAATAACTACCTCTGGCTTCTCCACAGCTTTCTGCTTCGCTGCTCTGACTACACCTCATGCCCTGCAGCCCGGGAGGCTGACAGTGCTTCCAAATACCACACACCAGCCACTGCTCACTATTGGCAAAGCTCACAGACAGCCTACACGGGTTTAGAAGGAGAGGTCACAGGGCTGTTAGCCAAGAAATACTTAATGAGAGTGTGGGAACGACATGAACATTGAAGAATGATATAACTTAAATAATTCCAAGGTGATAAGAAGGCAGTCCATGCAGAGGAATGTCTATGCAAAAGCTCAAGTATTTCTAGGAAACGATATGTTGTATTCCAGTCTAATTGTTTGCAAGAGTTTTTCCCATCACCCTAAGTATTTTGAAAGTTTCACAAAGTAAACTTAGCTTTCTGTGTAACTCACAGTGTTGAATATGTGACAGTAATTATAGGTAAAGGTGTTATGTGTTGAGAAAGAATAGGATCTTCATTTTTTAAATTTTTCCTAAATATATTTTCACTGGAGAGAGAGAGAGAGAGAGAGAGAGAGAGAGAGAGAGAGAAACATTGATGATGAGAAAGAATCATTGTTCTGCTGCCTCCTATTGGGGATCCAGTGAACAACCCAGGCATGAGCCTTGACCAGGAATTGAATCAGGACCTCCTGGTTCATAGATCAAAGCTCAACTATTTAACCACACAGGCCAGGAGCGATATGAGCTTGAAGCCAGTAAGGTTAAACCTCAGAACTACTGCATAATAACTATAGAATCTGGATATAACAGTCACTCCTGAGATATTATAGGCCTTGAATCACTGTTAATAACAGTGTCACAATTATATTTATTCCCCCATTTTGTTCATCATTTCTTATTGTACGTTCCCCACAAAGAAATAGTTCTGTGATTGTGTCTCTCCTCTTCTGTAAATAGCCTTTTACAAGTACAACACCAAAGATTTCAGATCAGTGATTACTAAGATGTTAAGGACACCCACCCCTATAAAAATATAATGAAAACTAGGTACAGATTTTATTTTGAATAACATTTTAGGGGCACAGATGTGCTGAGGCCCCCATGAACCACAATCAAGAGCTTCAGGTTAAACTTTGAATTAGGAGAATAGTAGATAAAATTAATTTTTTTTCTCCATTTTTACAAAACCCTACTCATTTTATATAAGTGTTCCTTGTTCAGTCACCAGGACCCCGATTAAGCAGTTCCATGTGGGCTAGCTGGGCTATGGGCTACTTCTCAGAAACTCTCACCTTCTTTCACAAGATTTAGAGGACACCCATATCTGCCATGGTGCAGATTATTTGAAATGGAAATTTTTAATATAAATATTGTTAGCTAGTAGAAGATGCTTAACTATCAAAATGTTGTAAAAGAGGATTGTGAGGGGTTTAGAAATATCACATACAAGAAGTCAGGCCCTTCCTCTAGATGAAGAGAGAGTATGTTGAAGAAACTAAGGCCCAAGAGAGCTCCCCCTGCCCACCTCCCAGGCTGCGATCCAGGGAGTCATGATTATCAGGGGAATCATGCAGGCCGCAGACAGCAAAGATGCTTGGCAGAAAGCATAGTTCTCAGCTGCCTGTGGAAGCTCACCAATGAGGAGTGTGGGCTGAGTGCACACCTGGAGCTCAACTCTGGGGATCCACTGGGCTCCCACTGACAAACACCAATGGAGGAAAGGGACCCGGGTGGTAGGGAAGTATCTCCAAAGGTGATCCCCACCCCTGCAGTGCCCCTCCATACCCTCTACTATAAAGCCTAACTTTTGGCCAGGGCACGAAAGAGAAATGTTTATAGGGTCCAACTCCAATAGCAACATCAGGGCAAAGAAGCTGGCTTTGGAGCTAAGATTCAGAAACCTAACTTTTTTTCTTTGAAAATTTATTTATTTATTTATTTTTTAATTTACAGAGAGGAAAGGAGAGAGATAGAGAGTTAGAAACATCGATGAGAGAGATACATCGATCAGCTGCCTTAGATTAAAAATTAGATACCTTGGACATCAACAAGAAAGGGCTGGGAACAGAAAAGGAGGCACACACATTTTCATGACTCAGTGTCACCTGCCACAGCCTTAAACAATAATAGCATGTGTGAAATACAATTTATTTAACTCAATCACTACATATTTGCTTAATAAAAAATATAGTGGTAGTACAACCACTCTCTTTATGGATCCATGTAAGGAATTATATTAGAGAGAATTTCTTGTCCTCAAAGATTAGGGCCCTCTGGAGTAGACTTGCTTTGGAAGTACCCAAACAATTTACCACTGGACATAAATTGTGCCAAATATGCATATGCTACAATTCTCACAAAACTCAAATTAGACCTAAAGGTTTTCTCATGCAGCTTGCTCCCCCTCTGCCTTTGAAATTGTTTTAATTTCTCACTATTTCTTTTGTGTTTCATCTAATACCTTAGCTGAGCTCATCACTCCATTTCCATCATCCCTCAGGGTTACCCGTTCTTCCCTTGGCGACCTTCCTAATGACATAAGAAGGTCCCAATTTCCCCTTGCTTCGGCTAAGAAAGCAGGTCCTTTGAGAGGCATTGATATCTGCTCCCACTGCATCAATCCAATCTGTCTTAGCTATTTAAAAATAATATGTTTAATGCAAAATAAAAGATTGTCTATGCCTGTAAGAAAGTAGCTCAGAGATCAGAATGAGGTTGAGAGGACACTTTTAGCCTCCAGCGCTCACATCTGATGTGTCTGGTGGAAATGCACATTTGAACGGATTTGGGATGGTGGAATGCCCTAAAGCCCACGATTCACTTGAGTTCTGTGCGCTGCATGGTGAAGGCCTGCGAGCACAGAGTTCTGCGAAGATTGCTGCGGCAGCCACAGCTGAGGATCGCACCGAGAAAGGACCGCTCAGTGCCAGCTCCCCGAGGCGAGTGGGGCTCCGGCTGCACCAGAAGATGCCCCAGTTTTCTAGGCAGCTTTTGATGCGTGCTCTTCATTCCATGTGCATGGACAAATATAATTCTTCACACTGGAAACAGAGTAACAACCCATTCCACATGCTTCTAGTAAACTGGAAAGCATGTGAATGTATCAGACTTTTAATTCAGTGTGATGACCACCGAAAAGAAGTAGGACAATCTAAGGATCTTTTCTTCATGTTTTTACCCATAAACCTAAGTGTGATAATGAGGGATTGGCCTTCTGTGCTGTGTGTGTCTGATTTGGGGGGCTAAGGACCGATGTCCTGCAGCCCTCACACCGCCTGTAGGGAGCAGTGGCCCTGTGTTTCAGAGAGGCAGGAGGTGATCAGGGCAAACGCTGCTCTGGGAAAACACAGGAACCCCAGCCTTCTCAGTCATATAACTAAGCAACCAATGGATGAACCCAGAAGTATTTTGAAAATCATATATAATTCTCATTTCCATTAAAAATTGGTATTTACACAGTACAGGAAATTTTGGTAAACACAGAAAAGTAGGAAAAAAAAAGTACCTGCATTCTCAACAAAGCCTACCACAATATTATAAAAATATATGTTTTCTAGTCTTCATATTTAAAGGAATATCTTTAAATATTGTGTGTCCACATTTCCTTTTCTTATCTGGACAACAGTCAGATTGGCTTGTAAGGCCCACTGTGATGGCCTCATTTTGTCATAATCACCCTTTTAATGTCCCCATCTCCAAATATGGCCTCATTTGTAGACACGAGGGGCTAGTGCTTCAATATTCAATCCATAATACTCACTTAAGATTTTATTATCTGGAGACCCCTTACTTTGTTAGTATCAGCTACCTATTGCAGAGGTGCAAAAATAATTTTCCTCTAGTCTTTCTAAGTTTTATTTTTTGATGGGTTAATCATGAAATTAACATGAGACAGCTTAACAGGAGGAAATGTGCAAAGTTACCACATGTGTACACACGGGGTTACACGAGGAAAGGAAACTCCAGAACACACTGGCCATGAGGCTCACGTGCCATCCTGGGCTACGGGAGAGGGAGGCGGGGCTGGGACCTCAAAGGGAAACAGGCCACGCCCAGGCAGGTGAGAAAGAGCCAACATGTGGTCGACAGTCCTGCTGGCTGCCAGGAACCATGGCCACGGAGGGTACAGACGCTGCATGTGGTTCACATGCGCTGGGGGGAGTATGCGGGGGCTGCTCCCTTCCTGAAGCAGGTTCTTCTACCTGAATCTCTTTAGGCAGGTGGTAGTGGTGGGGAGGGAGGGTGTCAAAGGTTTTTTCTAGTTTTTTGCTTCTTAATAACCAGCTTAAAGTCAATATCTCAAAAGGCATATGTTGGGGTGGCAAATTCTGCTCCCCTTTAGTCTTGCCTTTTTAAGTTTGAATAAGAAGTTTCTGATCCGGAAGATAAATGGGTAGATTGCTCAGTTCACCATTGTGTCTCACTTCCAGGGGAATGATGCAGGTGGGCTCCTAGCCTATATTATGCAAGTAAGCAATCAGGTGCTCAATAGGAGGCACTTCTGTGGAAACAAGATAAAAACAATGGTTAGACCTAGCCGGTCTGGCTCAATGGATAGAGCGTTGGCCTGTGGACTGAAAGATCCTGGGTTTGATTCCAGTCAAGGACACATGCCTGGGTTGTGGACTCAATTCCCAATAGGGGGCATGCAAGAGGTGGCCAATCAATGACCATCAATGATTTTCTTTCATCATTGATACTTCTATGTCTCTCTCCCTCTCCCGCTCTCTGTCTCTAAAAATCAACAAAAATATTAAGACAAAACAAATAGAGAGCAGCCAAAGGACTTTTATGCATGCATATTAGCATAACCAATGGACACAGACGCTGGGGCAGTGGGGCTTGCCCGGGGTGGGAATGGCTGGGGGGAGGGGGGAGTCAATCGGGGATAAAGGAGACATGTAAAACTTTAGACAATAAAAAAATGTTAATGTTTAGAGCAGATTATAAACAGCTTTTGAGCCTGAGTCATTGACAGTGGAGAACATTTCTGATGTCAGACTTTGCCTGGAGTGCCTTTAGAATTGGGTCGATTTTTCTGTTCTCAAGTTCCCCAAAATATTGTGATATTTCTATGCCTGCCAGAGGTTGACTTCTTTACTCACCTGGTAAGGCTGCTGTTGTTTTCCAATGCCTTTCATAGTCATTCTTGTTTCTTTGAATGCTCCTCTCAAACACGACATCCAAGCAGAAGTTTTGTTAATATAACAGTTTCTGTTTATGTCATATTGCAAATAGATTATTATTAAACTTAGGCAAATGACTAGATTGCTATGAAAATAATACTCACTGAGTTTTTAAATTCTGGATGGAGAAAATGATAAATGTTTTAATTCTGCTTAAAAAGGGATAATTTATTGAATTGCTCTAAGTCATATGTAGGTTAGGAGAAACATGTTTCCTTATATCTGGAAAGTAAAAGGTTAAAAAACAATCAAATATTTTAAACATAAAGTCTTAAAAATTATAATCATCTTCATCAATTCATTCAGTCTCATGTAATTAATTCTTATTTATTTTTATCTCCTGTTACCAGTTTTATGAATCCAGTTTTTCTTAGAGTTAGGCAAATCTTCATTAGTTTAAAGGTATGATCTGAAAATTTATCAGAAACCTGTATTTTAGAATAAGTCAGAGACCCCTCAGTGGATCCTTCTAAAGATGAAACATATTTGCAAAAACACCAAAGCAAAACAAGAACTATCTTTAAATGACAAAACAAAAACACCTTAGAATGACATGGTTAAAGATTTAAATACAATGAAATTTTTTCAAAAAAAATTGCTTTTCTTTATAACACACAACATTCTGCGATAACTATAATTGCAATTGAAAATATTATATCAGGACATATCAGAAATTTAAAAATTTCATATGATTTTTGCAAGATATACCAATTCTACATCACCATTATAGCAAGTTTCTAGATTGTGCTGTCCTATATGGTAGTAAAGCCATATGTGGGTATTGAGCATCGAAATGTGGCTAGGTCTAATTGAGATGTGTTAGAAGGGTGAAAAAAATCTCAATAATTTTAATACAGACTGCATGTTTAAATAATATTTGTATGTATTGAGCTAAAAAACAATATTCAAACTAAGGTTAAGTTAATATCTTTCATTTTACTTTTTAAAAATTACTTATTTAATAATTTTATATCAATACATTATTTTTAGGTATATAACATAATGATTAAATATTTGTATACATAGTGAAATTACCATAAATCTACTTAAGATCTGTTTCGATAATTCTTTTTCATGACTACCAAAAAGTTTTAAATTGCATATGTGGCTTTCATTATATTTATATTAAACAGGTTTTTTAAATGTCTTTATTGTTGAAAATATTACAGATGTCCCCTTACCTCCCACCCCTGATTGACCCCCTGCTTCTCCCCTCTCCCCAGGCCTTCACTCTGCTATTGTCTGTGTCAATGGGTTATGCAGGTATGCATGTAAGTTCTGTGGTTTGATGTAGACTATCTATTACCACAAATTTACATAATGTGGTGCATGCTCTATCTTTTCAAATCATTTTTATCAGAAAAACTTTTAATGTTTATATATAGTGATAATAGCAATAATCATAATTACAATTCTCCCCATCTTATAAAGCATTATTGATGCAAATGAAATGCTGAGTTTTATAAGATACTTATTATTGAGCTACAATTTGCTTAGTTTTCTAGGCTAATTGGTGAAAGTTGCTCTTCACACTTATTTGCTCCTTTTCCAATCCCTACCCAAGAACCAAGAAGCACACGCTGTGTTTTGATATCTCAGAACTTTTGTTCCTCACTAAAGAGAATTTAGTCATAATAGCACCAATGTGTGCTTATAGAGTGGCCAGTCGCTTTGTGTGTGGAACAAGCAACGCAGTTTAGAAAAGAAAGTTTACTCCAAAGGAAAAAGTTACACACACACACACACACACACACACACACACACACACAAATACTGTCTTCCTTTGTCCTTATACTACTGTAATGATTTGTTACCTTGGCTTTGAATAGAATAGACACAAAACTAAAGATTGCAGTAGAGGGACCATACAATTCTGGAATTACCCAGAAGTGGAAATCATCTACACTAATAAAAGAGAAAAATGGTAATTGGTGTACGACGCTACCCTTTTAATTGGCTAATCAGGGCTATATGCAAATTAACTGCCAACTAAGATTGGCAGTTAACTGCCAACAAGATGGCGGTTAATTTGCATATGTAGGCACAATGCAGGAAGGCAAAAGGGAAAGCAGGAAGAAGTCCCCTGCCACTGACAGTGATCGGAAACCCGGGGGGGAGCTAAGAGCTGGGGGGCAGGGCAAAGGCGGCCCTGGGGCCACCTTTGCCCTGCCCCTCAGCCATGATCAGAGAATCAGGTGCCTTGCCGCCCTGGCCAGTGATAGCAGGAAGTAGGGGGGGAGCCAGCGATGGGAGCTGGGCATGGTCGAAGCTGGCAGTCCCGGGAGCGAGGGGTCCCTTGCCTCGGCCTAAAGCGAAGCCCACGATCGCGGGGCCGCTGCCACTGCAGGTCCCCGCTGCCCAGGCCAGATGCCTAGGCCAGAGGCATTAGGCCTGGGCAGGGGCGGAGCCTGCAACCGCAGGGAGCTGGGGATCCCCTGCCCAGGCCTGACGCCTCTGCCAAAGGCCTCAGGCCTGGTCAAGGGGCCTATCCAGTGATTGGTGATCGGAGGCTGATGAGGGTCAACTCCTCAGGCCGATGCATCAGGCCTGGGTTGGGGGCTGGGGGTCCCCTGTCCAGGCCTGAGGCCTGGGCCAGAGGCATCAGGCCTGGGTGGGGGGGCGGAGCCGGGGGTTGGGGGGATATGATGGCCCCCTTGTCCAGGCCTAAAGCCTGGGTCAGAGGCGTCAGGCTTGGGCGGGGTATGGATCAAGCGATCAGAGGGAGATGGGGGTCCCCTGCCCAGGCATGATTCCTGGGCCAGAGGCCTCAGGCCTGGGCGGGGGTCAGAACCAGTGATCAGGGGGAGATGGGAGTCCCCTGTCCAAGCCTGACACCTCTGGCGGAGGTGTCAGGCCTGGGCAAGGGGCCGATCCTGCGATTGGAGGGGGATGGGGGTCAATGCCTGAGGGCTCCCAGTATGTGAGAGGGGGCAGGCTGGGCTGAGGGACACTCTCCCACCCTCCACCCCCCCACACACACCCAGTGCACGAATTTCATGCACCAGGCCTCTAGTTTGAAAAATAATAGTCAAATGAGGGATTCATAGCTAGCTGCTTCTATCCCTACTTAAATTAACTACTATTTTTTCTCAATAACCCACACTAATGCCCTTGATAATAGTTACTAATCCTGAATATTGCAATGAAAGCTTTCAATACTTGGAAAACTATTTCACCAACCTTCTTCTTTGTAATAAATTAAAAATTGAGAAAAAATTAATTATGTAAATAAAAATAGACATAATTCCACTCCCCAGATACAGTCAATATTTTACAAATTAGCTCTGTTCTATACCTACTTATTTATTCAGGTCTATTTATATGGGCAAATTTGTATCCTGTTTCCTTTATTTGGTATTGCATTATATTATAAACAATTTTATGTTTACCATAAACATTGCTACCAGTGATGGCAAAAGAGTATGTCATGTGGAAATACCATAATCTATCTAAGTATTTCTTCAATTTTAGACCCAGGTCTTTATTATTACAAATAACAGTGCTTATTGTATAAATCATAGTCCAATGTCAAATTATTTCTTGAAAATAAATTTCTAGAAGTGAAAGCTAAGTACCAAAAAACATTATTAATATTTTAAGCTTCTTAATTTATATTTTATATAGCTTTGCACAATATTTAGTGCAAAAATTAAAGAATGTTTAGAATATAGTTATAGCTTTATCCTGTGCCTTAAAACTAAGGGCTTATCACTTCAATCATGGATCTACTTTTCATGACTTTCCATTCTCCAGTTCCCAAAGTATGGATTTTATTTCTAGGTAGAAGGAGCTACTCTGCAAAAGCCAAAAACTCACATGGGAGTGCTCATCTTTGATGTAAAGGGAATAAGCACAAAACAGTTAGAAACAGAGACACACACTGGCAGGAGGAGCAGGAAGTGGGAGTTGGTAGGCCCAGCAGAGGCAAAGGCAGGAGAGAGTCTCTATGGCCAAAGGTGGTCTGTGGCTCTCATTGGAGCTCCATTTACTGGTATGTGTAGGCAGCCAACTCACAGGGGGTCAGAGGAGAGGGCTGTGTGAGGAAACACCTGCTAGCCTGCCCTACGTTTTGGCCAATGAGTAGGCATTCCCTCCAATTTAAAGATGCTTCTCTCCTGAGTGTTCACAAATGAAAATCCAAGGAAAATTATTTCTATCCTTGAAGTCTTCTTTTGGGGAGTGGGGGGCAGAAACAAAATGTTGCATTGTATAGATTAATGACAAACATCTAGTCTACCTTAAATTTTAAAAATGTACTCTTTGTCTTCTCACCCTTTAATCTATCCCTGCTCACAACCCCACTCCTTCCTACTTATCATCCCAAGCACAGATCAGATCAAAAAGGCACTTTTCTCACTCCTGGTAAATGCTGTTCCAGCAACAGACTTCTCTCAAGCATGTACTGACAGCGCGATGGCATGGTCCATGTTCCCCATCCAGAAGCAACGCAGGCTCCAGGAGGACAAGGGCTGAGCCCGCCTGTCTCTTGGGCTGTGTCCTTCCCACTCTTCCCAGCAGGACCTAGCCTGGCCCATGTGAATTACTTAATACGAATCTGTTGAATAAATCAACTCAAGAATGAAGGAGCCTATCTATCCACAAACATAAAAAAGATTTATTTTGGTCCCCTCCTCTCCCTGAGTTTGTAAATTGCGAAGACAGCTTTAGTTCACACTGCACCCTTTCCCTTACATTTGTTGACAGATGCTAGTCAGTCCTGATAGTTTGAAGACAAATCAAATTAGAAATGGTTGTACTCATTTGGAAAATCAAGAACTGGCTTTGAAATCTTTCCCCACAAATTAGATTAAATCAAGAGCATTCCCCTACAGCTTATAAATGCTTGATTGGCTTTGTTTTGGTGCCTCATAACAGTGTAAGTTTGAAGCTCAGATTTACACTGCTAACTTTTCTCCCACTCACCAGGGAGTTGCCATGTCTGGATGATGATTAAAAACAAACACCCACAATGGAAATGCTTTATAAATAACAGCTCAGCACAGTGATATAACCCTTGGAAATGTCACATTTATGAGACTCTAAAGTCATTCAAAGCAAGCAGAACTTCAGCTGGGTCTGCTGCATTCTCTTGAGGCCTTAAAGTTTGGTTTCTGCTCCTCCATATCTGACCTATCATCACCACTCACAACTGAAGGAAAGGATGTACCAATACTTGGCTGTAGAGCACTGAGGAGTCCCAGTGGGAGTAGGCTAGATGCCCATCCAGCACCACCCTTGCCCACCAATGCAGTCCCTTCCTCTAGCTACTGACCTGACTTCAATCAAACTAATTCTACATTTGGTCAAGGCCTATTCCCAATCTGTTTGTTGTTAATTTAACGTTGAACCAACTCAAGGAGAGTGGATACTTTGCTAGAAATCAATGATAAGGATATATTCAAGGGTCTTAGGGTTTGCAAATTGAAAACACCATCAGGTAATACACAGAGTTTTCCAAAGAAGAAAGAAACAGTGAGGATTCTTAGGATGAATAATATATTCTTGAGAAGAATCAGGCCAGCATTATCAGCCTCCGGATTGGCCTGAGATGGTGATCCTCCAGATGACCTGTGGTCTGGATCACAGATGTCAAACGGTCTTGAGAATACATGACAGGTGGACAGTACATGTAAAATTTTTGCTAAGTCCTACAGGGAGTAATTAAGGTGTTATCTGGAGATTTCATATATATTCAGCCATTGAATCAGGACTGAGTAATTCAAAAGCTTAACTTCTCAGGTTAGTTAAACAACAACAACAAAAAGACTAAAATTGTCTCTTCAGCCTCAACCTATTTGATTTTAGTAATTTACCATCTTGACTATAGTAAATTTATTTTATTTCTTCGCTCTTTCCTCACTATCTATGACTTCAGGTCCTTTTCCAGCAGAGTGGTCCACTCTTTAAATGCCCTCCTCTTTTTCTATTGGGGAATATCTAGCAGAAAGACTCTTGGGACAAAGATCCTAGGCCCCAGACTGGTCAGATGGATTTCTGCTCTACCAGGACGTACCCTTCCAGCTGACGCCAAACGCTACCACCTTCCACACACACACATCAGAAGCATATGGAGGGCTTTTGCCTGATGGTCATACAGGGAAACAATGACCAGAGCAGCAGGTGTAGCAAACCAAGTATGTCACTGTGGTGAGGCCAAGGCTGCCAGAGCCCTGGTACTGACACAGCTCCTGGGAGCCAGTCCCATGTCTGAGACTGCACAGCCCCAGCATGTAAGTTCCACTGCACATCCAGGGCCATTGACCTTGCATTCTCCTCACAGGCCTTTTTTTCTGTAGTTTCTCTATTTTTAGATTATCATCTAATGCAGAACTGAGGATAACTTTATGATGCCTTTCACAAAATAGCTAAGTGGCTTTATTGCTATCACAGGCAGTAAGTGTCTTTGGGCAGTGAAATGAATGCAAATGAATGCATTTGCCAAACCAAGACAACTAGAGAAAGATGGTGGCTGTCATCACTGCCCAAGGCTTGACTGGAGGAAAGTGCTCACAATTGAAAAATACCTATGAGCAAATCATCAGTGTCGGCCCTGTTAGCCATAGCCTATGGTGTGTGCAGCCAACAGGAGACCAGCAAGTAAGTAGAGATCTGAAAATGCAGTGGGTCCCTAACAAAGAGATAAGATGAGAAATTCGGGCACAGTTAACTTTTGCTGCTAAGGTCTGATGTCTGCCATGTACATTCACAACTTCAACTGAACTTGTGTTCAATAGTGAGACACAAATGAAGCCATCTGGGAATGTTATTCTTCTCACTTCTGCAGGTTCCCCATTCCAGTCCAGTCAATTATGACATTTTCTTCTGTGCTAAGACCTGGCTAACATTCCCCATGGCCCATGAGCAAGTGATAATGGAATCCATGCTTAGGAATGCTTGACAAACATGGAGACCATTAGCTCACTGTTTAGTACATTTCAGTCTGTTACATCCATCATGCACTCACATTCAAACCATGAAGGTGTTTCCTGCACTGTGTGCATAGGTAGAACAGCATCTCTGAAACTGGCCCCTCTGTACCAGATAAGCTCCATTTCTGACAGCTCATCTGATCCGTGTCAAAGACTTAATTGATTCGGAGTTCTCTCTGTGAGATGCTCCTTGTCCACCTAACTGTAACATCTCCCTTTGGAAGAGTACCCTCCACTCTGGGGTGGGTTTTATTGGATTTATGTCAACATTTGACAAACCTGAGTTTGGTGGAAACCTGTCGTGGATGTGTTTGGAAGGAAGGTGCTGCTCAGAACCTGCCTTCACTCATGGCTTTCTCATGATTCCCATGGCACAGCCCATGGACCAGCTCCCAGTTAAGGGTCTTACCTATAACGTCTCTCATTTTATCATCTCCAAGAAAGTCTTAGCTACTTCAATTCCTGGGAATGTTCAGCATTGACCTGGCATTCTCATTGTAAAGTATTTTTTATCCTTTTTCTGAAAAGGGGAGAGAAGGAGGAATATTCAATGGATTGGTTGCTGTACCCTGATTTTACAAATTAGGCTTTGTTTTTAAAAAAATATAAAACAGGATTATCTTCTGTTTACTTACTATTTTTATATCATTATTTATAGAATCTCTTCCTCTATTCCCTGCAGTTACAAAGATATTGGTAGCGAAAGGCCTAGGTTCCTTCCTTATGCTCTGAACTCATAAAATAAGGTCTTTTAAAATGTAGATGGTTGGTTACAGTTCTCATAACAATGGAAATGATTCAGAGATGCCTATTCACTGCAGAGAGAACATAGGTGATAAGGATATGAGTGTTCAGTATCAGATACCCAAAGAACGAGGGAGTGAGTGGGAACCTTAGAACCACCCGTTCAACAGCCTCGGGTTGCAAACAAGAAACCAAGTCTCTAGAAGTGAATCCAGGAAAGCTGAGCTTGGATTGCTCACATCCCCGGGAGAGCAGGGTCAGATTGGACAGAAGACTTTTCCCATCCACTCGACTTCTCCTCCTCTACTCTCCCTAGGACTCTGCGTTGAAGAACACAGTAGCGGGTTCTCTACAAACAGAGCTTTGGACATTTCAGGCATGAGGGCAAAGACAACAGGACACAATCTGAAGGGAAGCCATCTAAACGCCGAGTACATGCCCCAATGCCTTTTCAGGTTTTGTTGGTCATCACACAGCTTCCCGTCACCAGGGAGAGGAACTCGGGCTGTATTTGGAGTCCTTGCCACCAGAATCTAGCCAGGGACACTTGAGTGTCACATGCATGCCCCTCATGAAATGTTGAGTCCCCTGGCCTGTTGAACAAGAGGTTGGTGCCCGTTAGACATTCACAGGGACGGAGCGCGTCTGAGCAGGGGGCTCCCAGGCAGATGTGAGGGAGCTGATCTAGTAAGGGGAGAATCTCAGCTCCTCTGGACCCCAAGTGTCCAAAGACCCCACTTCCATGGCTTCCAATCCGGAGGCACAAGGAAAATGGCTAGGATTGAGCTAAGCCCCGGATTTTACACCCATAGGATGTGGGATCCCAAATGAGTGTCCTCAGAGTGTGGCAACCTGGCGTGGCGGGTATTTCAAGCTGAAATCAAGTGAAGCTCCAGACACTCAGGGAGAGTGTGTTTGGTTCACGTTCCCCTTCTTTCTTAAAGGGACTCAGATAAAAAAACAAACAAAAAAAACCTGCGGGGGTGGGGCGGTGGGGGGGCGGAGATTATACTCACCTCAGCTTATTCACTTGAGCGCATGTGGATTGAGTGTGGTAGGCAGGGTGTGTCCAGGCCAGTCTCTCCGCCTGGTTTCCCTCTGTCCCACTGTTTCTTACTGGTCTAGGAAGAATGTGTTTGCCACTTTCTCAGTTACCTACGAAATGCCTATTTCCGCTTTGAAGTCTCAAACCCATTTCCCCCTTTACCCTTTGTCCAAAATGACATTTATACCATAATTGGCATCACTGGTTTTAGAATTTTCATGTTGATGTGAATCCCCCATGCACATGCATTATACATTTGATTCTCTCCTATTAGAATTTCAATGTTTTTGTGTGTGTTTTATAATCCTCACCCAAGCATATGGTTTTATTGACTTTTAGAGAGAGAGGAAAAGAGAGAGAAACATCGATTGGTTGCCTACTGCCATCCAACCCACAACCTAGCTATGTGCCCTGACAAGGAATCAGACCCACAGCCTTTTGGTGTATGGGTCACCATCCAACCAACCAAGCCACCTGGCCAGGGCTGCTGCTAGTCTGCTTTATGCCATTTGCATTATTGGATGAGCCAGGAGAACTAATGGGTAAGAGAAAAGTCCCTGGCCCCACAGGGAGAAGGGAGGAAGGGCATCGCTGCCACCCCCAGGCTTCTGCCTACAGCCTATCACTGCTGGCCGACCATTCCCTCTACACAGCCTCAACCTGGGATACAGCTTTGCTCTGGCCAGTTGGTCACCAGAGGAGGTGAAACTGACCTCAGAAAGGAAAAGGGGAAGAAAGGTTCCTGCCTTCTCCTGACCTCTAGAGCGGCATTTGTGATTTTGATTCTCCCGGAAGAGGGCCTGCCTCCATGAATCTGCCAGCAATGGGGACAGTTTCATTCTTGAATGGGAACCCACCAGAAATCAAACAAAACCACATTGAAACAACAATGCAATGTCATGAGCAAGTGGGTAGATTCTTAAATGGTGGAAGCCAGTACAGAAGAGGGAGGAGTCAGAGGTGGAAGCTAAAGCCGCCACCTCAGGTCAGGTAGGCTGGGCTGGGCTCCCTGTCCCTGCTGAGGGGGCTTTTGTGCAATTGCCTCCATTTTGGAAGCCCAGTTGGTGCATTCTTTAAATCCACGCGAGGTTATTGTTCAGAAGGGATGGCTCTGCCTGGAAGTGCTCCGCCTCCTGCCGGAACAGCAGGCATGTTTGATAGAGAGCAGGAGCTTTACCTTTTGACACATTAATTACCTTCTGGGGACCTAACCTCCAGAGAAGAAAACATCTAAGCAACCAGAGCCAATGATTAATGCAAGGATATGCTCATGGCAGCCTGCTTGCGGAGTGCACCACTAGAAACAGATTGTTGGTAGAAGGCTGTGTGGAGACTGCTGCGTGGTTTCAGAAATACCAGACAATCATGAGCCCAGGGAGATGTTTCCAGATTCTGAAATGTTTGGCGCTGCACCATTCACCTGCTCTGGAACTCAGAAGCGCACTAGTATCTAACCCCGCTACCTGACACCTTCGTGGAAATTGAACACAGCAGCTGGCCAAGCCCGGTGCCCTCCTTGTGGAAATACCTGACTCTTGCATAAGTGGCACTGGCCTGCTGGCCTTGGGAGGAAGGATTTACCTGGAAATTGATGCGTCTACAACTATTTAGATGAAAGTATTGCGTTACACCAGACATGTCAAACTTAAAGGCTAACATGGGCCAAATAAACGAGGCATGCGGCCTGTGGGCTGCGAGTTTGACATGCTTGCGTTACACTTACCTGGGTAAGTTTGCTGCATTGTCGTAAGGATTAATTTGTGTCTAAAATTGATGAATGATAGGGATGTAAAACAGCATGCGGTTGGCTATGGGGTTTGAGATAAAAATTCCAAATGGTTTTCATAACGAAACACCTCTTCACAATTTATAAGGCACCCCTGCTACCTCCTCGTTCACCTCGTAGAACTGAGTCCTGCACATGGCTCAGGTGGGCACGTCCCTTTTCCCTGTAACTTCCCGCTACAGAAGCTTACTCTAGTCATTGCAGGCAACCGTGGGCCAGTTCTCCTCACCTGTGCAGACGATAATCATCTCCCTATTCTTTCTGGTTCTAGTGGATGCACACTTAACATTCCACCCTCCGCTGCCCGTGTCTCCGAAAACATTCTTAATGAGTTAAAAATCCGGCCAAAGCCACTCAGCTGCTTCTGAGTTTGAATGATAACATTAGCAAGCACAAGCGGGCTTTTAAACACTGCCTCATGCCCCTGACCCTCTCTGCCCCATGTAATGTTTAGAAATGTCAAGTTCCCTGTAGTTCCCCAGGAAGGCCATTTTATAATTCCTCTAAAGCTTTGCACATCCATGTGCATTTTGCTGAAAAGGTAGAGGGCACACCCTGCCCCTCCTGTCCACTTCCTCCAGGAAGCATCACTTCTCTAGTGAAAACTTCACTTGTGTCCTGATTTCTTCTAAGAATCCCCAGGAGCATGGTGGCAGGTGATGGAAGGGAACTAATTATACAAGCAGTTAATTTTGTACAAATAACTGTGAAGGGCCCTATAGTCGGTTTCTCAGTGGAGAGAGCATCAGCCTGCGGGCTGAAGGGTCCCAGGTTCGATTTTGGTCAAGGACATGTACCTTGGCTGCAGGCACATCCTCAGTAGGGGGTGTGCAGGAGGCAGCTGATTGATATTTCTCTCTCACTAATGTTTCTAACTCTATCCCTCTCCTTTCCTCTCTGTAAAAAATCAATAAAATATATTAAAAAAATAAGAATCACTAAGAGCTAGTGTCTATCTTTCCTTTAGCACATTCTACATTGCATCTGTTTTTCAGGTGTATCTATTTAAAAATGATCCTTGTGCTTGGCACATAGCTGACTTACAATACATATTTGTCCAGTGAATGGATGTAATTATTTTATATCTGGTTCTCTAAAAAACAGTGACGCTTGCCATCCCCCACCCTCCCAGGCCCTGGACGGCCCCCTTTGCAGGCAGCACCGTGAACCTTGGCCCAGGAATGGAAGCCACCTTGCGGGCGTATGTGAACAAAGCTGACACATTTTTCCTTTAAAATCTTGTGGCTGAATGTGGACTGATCCTGAAATGAAGGTCAGCTCCAGGTGGTGGTTTATATCAGCTGTCAGGTTGCAGAATAAAAAAATGGCTTTTATAGGTTTGATTTTTATTGTTTTCCAGGGCAATGTCACTTTTTCCTGCTCCGAACCACAAATTGTTCCCATCACATTTGTCAACTCCAGCAGCAGCTACCTGCTGCTGCCTGGCACCCCCAACATCGACGGGGTCTCAGTGGGTTTCCAGTTTCGAACGTGGAACAAGGATGGGCTGCTTCTGTCCACAGAGCTGTCTGAGGGCTCGGGGGCCCTGCTGCTGAGCCTGGAGGCCGGGACCCTGAGGCTCCTGATTCAGAAAACGACAAGACGAGCAGCGGAAATCCTCACAGGTATCATCTGCTCACTACCTCTAGGTCGGATTCTGATTCAGCCAAATCAATAAATGTGTTGAGGTTCTGACCAACGCGTACAGACTCCAGCTCCAGGGCTGGGGGCCGACTCAGTGCTCACAGTGGCTCTCAGTCCGCCCCAAGGGCAGCAGCTGTAGCTGGGCAAGCCTCTACACTTCCCCATCCCTCAGCGCTCTGAGCTGGGAAGCGGGAATGAGAGTCCCATCGAGCACCATGGAGCAGAATGGAGACAGTTCACAGAGCACTTTCCTGGTCTCCACAGGCAGGGTCTATGCCATAGAATCATCACCATGCTCGCTCAGGTAAGGCATTGCCCTCACTTTACAGACGAAGGGTCCTGGAGGCTGGAGGCTGGAGGTTAAGCAACTTCCCAGCTCACATGGCGACCAGCGACAGCACCAGTTTCATCTTGAATCTGTCTGACCTCATTCTGTAGCTTTGCTATATGCCCCCCCACCGTCGACATTTTCAGCCATCTCATTCTATTTCAAGTAAAAGTTAGTGAGTTTTAAAAAAAATATTTCTAAATATACATTTTTAAGTTATTAAGGGAGTGCTGCTACAGATGGCATCTGGCTATGACGAGACTTAAAATTGTCCTTAAATAGTTGGCATCTGAGAGCACTCGCTGTCTGCAGTGACATGGTACCGATTCTAAGGATAGCAACATGGAGCCTGTCTGAGAACATGACTCTGGCTCTGCCGTTTCTTCAGCAAAACGGTGGGACTTCCCGACCTTCTCCGTCTATTACCTCACTGGCACCTCTGACTTGCCACAAGAGATGCTGACTTAGTTGACGAGTACTTATGGAGGTCAGACGACCTGCCCTGCCTTGGGTTGGGGCTGAGGCATGCTATGAGGCCGGCATCCCTTTGATTAGACCCCTGGATACACAGTGTGACTCAGATCTCCTCCCCACATACCCTGGGCCAAAGTTCATCCAGGATATTGTACAACATTGCATTTTTATTTAATTTAAATAACTTCCTTCCCACGCTAGACTGTGAGTTTTGTGATCCAAATAAATTAGAGAAATTCAAGTTAAATTGTAAAGGATGTTACTTAACAATCAAGATTAGGTCAGACTATGGGAGAGTCGCAGATGCCTCCAACACCTGGGGATAGCAGTGATGCCTGGGTCTTGGAATCAGACAGGTTCAAAAGGCACCTCTTGCCCTGGCCAGTTTGGCTCGGTGATTAGAACATCGCAGGTTTGATCCCCGTCAAGGGCACATACCTTGGTTGCAGGTTCGACTGGGAGGCAACCAATGGATGTGTATCTGTCATGTCCATGTTTCTCGCTTTCTTCCTCCCTGCCTTCCACTCTCTGAAAATTAATGGGAAAAATATCCTCAGGTGAGGATTAAAAAAAGAGGCACCTCTTCTCCTTATTATTCTTCAGTCCTCGATAAACTTTGTAATGTCTTATACATAAGTGGTAGTGTGTTGGTTACCTAGGGCTGTATGACAACTTACAGCAAGATTCAGTGGTTGTGAGATGCCTCAGTGTCTAAGAGTAGGCCTCCAGGTCTCCTCGACTGGGTGAGCCTGGCTGGAAGGGCACAGTCATCTCAAGGTACAACTAGGGTGGTCTGCTTCCATGCTCACTCCTGCACTATGGGCAGGTTCAGAAGGTCATGTGCATGCTCATCCCCTTGGCCTCTGCAGAGGCTGCCCGTGCTGACAGCACTCTTACCCAGAGGGAGGGAGCCACAGGAAAAGGGAGAGGGCACCCAGGACAGAGCCTGGTCTATGTGGAACCCAGTCCTGGAAGTGGCCTCCCACCACTTTACCGTGTTCTGTTCATTAGAACCAAGTCAGTAAGTCTAGTCCTTCCTAAGCCGAGAGAATGTGCAGGGGTGGGTAGAAGCCATGGGTCAGTGGGACCCTCTGAGAGTCTACCTGAAATAGAAGATAAAATCAATTCCTCCATCACAAGCCTGTGATTTCTAGAATCCTGAGCATGCCAGGAAGCCATTGCACAATGTTTCTCCTTCCCATACTGACTCAAGACCTATCGCTAGAAAAGGCCTCACTCCATAGAGTCAGAAAAGCTACGTGAATGTGTGCAGTCATGGGACTTTTATGAAATGTATAAGATTCCCTGTAATAGTGATGAATTAATAACTTGGAATCATAATATTTTATGTGTCCAGTTATAAAAGTTAAACCTCAATTATCCTTATTTGAAGTAGAAAAACATAAACTGGCACTGGGCAATTTCTATCCAATTGGCAAGATGTTTGAGTACAGACTTGTCAGCCTCAGGTCAAAAATGCAGTTTTAATATAGTGCAAGCCCTGGCGGCCCCTTGCTCAGAAGCACGCAGGTGCGGCCGGTGTTATTAAGCGCATGCCAGCCCAGGAAAACCTGTTTCTGAGTGAGAGAGTGGCTGGTCCAAGGTGCCAGGCACCTAGCAAAGAAGGGGAAATAATCAGTTATTTCAGAGCTCTCTCAAGAAATGAGTAGAAAGGGGTTTTAAAAATGTGCTGAGTTCCTCAGGTGTGTCTCAGATGCTTGATTCTTCCCTCCATTTTGGAAAAATTGAGCTTCTTTAATCTTTCTTCGAAATGGATCAAGGTTTTGTGTCTGCTGGCATTTTTCTACATAGGGGATAAAAAACAAAGATACAAACAAACGGAAACAGCTTTCCTCTCCCTTACATTTTTGAGGAGACTTATTTCACCGGCACTTGAGATAATATTGCCTTTATAAGAGATAAAAAATTCCCATAAGAAGCTAGAAAGGAATGACCATTGCCCCAATAGTTTTTGAGGGACCATGGGCTACCCTTGACACATGGTACATCACAGGAAATGGAAAATACCACCACACTCTATCAACTGAACAGGGATCCAGCTTCTCCAGGTTTATTTCAGAAGGGTCCCGGTGCTCCCAGTGCCTCGGCCACAATGAGCAGGTGACCCTGGGAGAGCCAGGACTCGGTGCCTGGCCCAGCCACTCCGGCTCCAGAGGTCTGTGCCACGTGCTTGGGTTCCAGAGTCACTTGGAGCTTTCTGCATGGCGCCCAGGGAGAGGAGCGCAAGCTAAAGGCATCCTCAAAATAGAAGGGAACTGAACGTCGTTGCTCTGGGGGACAACGTTCCAAAAAGTGAAGGAGGACAGTGCAATGTCTCCCTTGCATTTCCCTTATTTTCTATTTTTGTCCTCTTCCTCCTTGAGAGTCATACACATGTGCACAGGAGAAACCAAGGACACCATGTCCCCAGAGGTGACGTGAGAGGAGAATCAACAATGCCATGGGTCTCCTGAGGCCGGAGCTTGAGCTAGCACCTGCCGGGTAATGGAAAAATCCGCTCATAATACTATGAAGCAGCTATCAGTTTGCCGACATGCACAGGGGCAAACTGAGAATCAGAATTAACTTATAATGACCAAGATGGGTTCCCCCTCAGGCCTTTCCTTTGGATTCCATGTGCATGGTCTTTATACTACATCTTGCCGCCATCCATAGTCATGTTTTCATATTGTCAATTGCTTACATAATTCAAATGTAAAAACATCCTGCTTTAGAGGAAAGATTTACAGACAAATGTACAATAGGCTATTAATGAGAATAGGCTATTTAGGATCAAAAGTTGAATTTTCCCAAAACAGTTCTGTTACTTGGCGGTACTCTTATTTCCAGAATCTTCTGTGAAAAAGGACTGACACAGAGGGAGCACTTGTCGTCTTGGCAGACTTGTGGTCTCATTTAGCTCAGGCTGCTGTATACATATCTGCATGTCAACACACACCTGTGCACACACACACTCCCACACCCCAACATTTATATTCTGTGTGCGACATACTTTCTAAAGACTTTTCCAAAGATTTGATGCTGATTCTATAGTAAGAACATCAGCTAAGCACTACGGGAACTAAGTGACCGAGCCGCTAGGAGGAGGCTGTCTGTCTGCTTCCAAAGCCTCCGGCCTCTACTGTGCGGCCGGTCCCACTCAGGCCACCCCTGCGCCCTAACCCCCCATGGAAACCTGGTGGCTGCACCGGAGCGGGGGGGCGGGGTGTACCTGCAAGGAGTCCCACCGCATGTCGAGCCTTGCCCTTTCCCCCTTCAGGACTCAGAGCAGCCATTCAGGCAAACCTCCAATTAATGGGCCAACATCTGGTTTTCCTACTATAAATGCTTTAAATCTCAGCTCTTTAGCGCTTCTCCTGAGGTACTATGTGCTGGCGGACTCTATCTCTCAAGTCCACACCTGTTCATTGAACAATAGGTACCATGTTCTATTTTTAAAAAGGAAATAGCTGCCGTTTTAAAGGCTCTTAAGAAGATGCTTAGAATGGAGCCTGGTATTATCCATGCCTGAATTACTGAAACTCGGGAAGTTTTATACAGGTAAAGGAGACTACATGGTTTGTTTCTTTGGAGAGTCAGGGCACAGTGCTGGTGAGGAGGTATCAGAAAATGAAAGGCATTCAAATTGTATTCATAGAGGCACTAGAATTGCTTTACGTGGAGACAAAATAAGACAGAGACATAATAATGGTCTTTGAACATGGGGCATGCTCTCTCACAGATGAGAGTGTTTATGTCACAGCAGGATGCAGAATACGTGCAATAAGATCAAATGGCAGAGAAACCACTCTTGGTTTTCATTAGAGAGTATTCCATTCAGAGCTTTCCAGCTTCACTGCATGTTGCTCTCATGTCACTAGGGCTTCCATCACAGAGTGGAATTCTCAGCATTTGGGGATGAGTCTCGGTGCGGCGTAATGGGACCCAGAGATGGGGGAGGAAGCCTCAGACAGGACCTCTGCCCAGCAGTTGGGCACCACTAATGATTATAGGAAGGTGAGGCCCGTTGCCAGGCACAGAATTCCTGGGCAAAATCAAACACAACTAGCAAAGGTCCAGGAATCAACCAGGTGCCATGGAGAAGTTTTCATTTCAGGCAAGTAAGTGGCTTATTGAAAAGGCCATCTCAGCTCAGTCCATTTAATTCCTCATAGGAACAAGCAATGGTGTTCCTCATATTTCCTCAACCACATTATAATTTCTCAGTATTGCTCTAGTTCCTTGAATAGTAAGAATGAGAAGGCTTTACAAAAATAACAATGAAGCAATCCATTCTAATCAGTAGTTAAATTTCTATACTTAGTAGACTTCTGCGTTTGATTGTTCTTTCTCTAGCTGAAGAGGTGACAAAATTCTAATAAAATAACCTTAATCAGCAGCTATAAATTATATTTATTTAGTGATTCTTGTGTTTCAATTAAATAAGTCATTCTACAACTATGGTCAATAGGATCCCACTTATTCTTTAGAATTCATTACAACTGTTATTCTTTCACGAAGCCTTCCAATAGCAGGCCAGATGCCCTGTTATCCAGTCTTCTAGATAGTTTGCTTTGTGGCATTGAACCTAAGTATGTGTGTATGTGTATGCATTAGTTTGCTAGGACTGCCATACAAAACACTGCAGATTAGGTGTCTTAGGAATTTATTGTCTCACAGTTCTTGAGCATAGGATTTTAAGATCAAGGTGTCGTTAGGGTTGATTTCTCCTGAGGGCCTCTCTCCTGGCTGGAGGAGGCTGTCTGCTCCTTGTGCCTTCACACGGTCTTTCCTCTGTGCCCATTTGTTTCCTAATATCCTACTCTTGCAAGGACATGGAGCATATGGGATAGGAGTCTGCTCATATGCACTCGTTTTACCTTAATTACCTCTTCAAGGTCCTGTTTCCAAATGCAGGCACATTCTTTGGCATTGGGGGTTAGGATGTCAGCATGTGCATTTGGGGAGGGGCACAATTCAGCCCATGACAAGGGGTGTTAATCATATGTCTATACAGTTAGTTGCCCAAGGCTCCTCTCACCTCCAGGTTGCATAGTCCATGCAGACAGGAGCTCTGCCTGCCCCGCTAACCACTGTTTGACCAAGGCCTCATGGAGGACCTTACAGGTCCTCACACTATTTACCACATATGTGGGCAGCTGTCTGAGGAATTAGCAAATAGGACTGACTCCCAAAACATTTCTAAAAGATAAAATCTGTAACAGTGAAAAAGGGAATTAACAGTGATTTTTAACAAACAGTCATGTTACAATGATTACATGCTGCAGAATGTGTCAAACCCAGGAATGAGCTACATTCAGGGGAAGCATTAATTAGGTAAAGGCCAGCAGAGCTCCCAGAACTGGGAGAGCTGCATCGTGAAGGGTAGAAGTACACACTCTGATTAATGCTAGAGGCCAGATGGTTTTAGTCTGAAGCCCTGCAGTCAATAGCACTGATCCCCAAATATTGCCCCTTTTCATATAAGCCATTTGTATATAGTCACCATCTGCACATCAAGTAAATGATAACTTTGTGAACTTCATCCTCTGCTTCAATTCAGTTGTCTGTAATGTATCCGTGCTTTAGCTAGACAGTGTTGGTAAGAAATTCCCATTAGTGAGGGTGAAACAATAGGTAGCCATGAGGCTGTGGCTGTCACCACAAGCTGTCCAGCTTCAAGATATCAATCAAAGCCTGGCAAGGTTTCCCAAGGTAGTGATGTCTTTGGCAACTTCAGCTCTTTCAGATCTGAGTAATGACCCCAGTACAAGCATTTTATTTAACTTACTTGTTGTTTTTCACCACTAACTGACAAGAACAACAGAAGGATCTAGATTTTTATTAGTACAGCAAAATAATCCAATAGTCAAGTCTGCTATCACCTCCTTTGAGCTTTCATAGTTCCTACTTTCATAATTTCCTCATGTAATTCATTTGGCCTCCATTTAATTCAGGAGGCTGTTGCCGTGTCTATGTTGTGCTGGTGCTATACTCAGACCTGAGGATGGAGGCATACCCTCCAGGATCTCACGTGTGTGGGTGGGAGCTCAGAGGAGAGATTCCAGGAAGGGTGAGAAAGGAAGGCTTCCTAGTAGTGAAAAAGACACAGCTTGGTTTTCAAAAATGAACAGAATTTGTCCAAACAGAGAAGAACACACAGATGCTATCCAAATGGGTAGACATGGGAGGAGATCTAAAAGGGTAAGATCCCACAGGTGGCTGAGAACACCTGGGCCAGAGGGAAGGGTGGGAAGGCAAAAGATGCATCCACATTTTGGTCAAGGACACGGCGTTTGGGCTTTGTCCCGAAGGGCACAGGGAACTATGGGACTCTGAGTTGAGCTATGTCTTTGTCACGTAGACGTTTGAGCTGCGCATTCATGTCGCTTTCACCACCAGCACAGACATTCTCATTTCCTGTCTGACTGTAGTGGGTGGCAGCCTAGCTGTTTGGTGCTCCTGTGCTGACCCAGGGTTTTGAGGATCCAGGTTACTGTGACATGTGAGCCTACCCGGAAAGGTCTACCTGTGAGTTATGGCCCATGTTCTGCCACAGACACTGGGCAGTGGAATTGAGCTAGTGTGAAGCTCAGGCAATCAATGAGCATGTGGAGAGGCACAGTGTGCCTGTGGATGCCTGGGGTCAAACACCAAATCCTGGCTCGGCCTCTGACCCCCAGGAACCTGTAATGGCCTTGGGGAGATAAGGCTTATAGAGATGGACTATTAATGAACAGTATAAAGCAGCAAATAATATGAACTGAGCACAGATCAAACAGCAGCTGCTGCAAGAATTTTTGAAGAGGAATCAGTACATGCTGGTTTGGTCAGGGAAAATCTGCTTCATTCATTGCATAGTTTATAACCTACTTATTCCATCTTTCAGCACTTTTTATGTGCCCTCTACTGTGCAAGGTGACAGCCAGAAAGTAAAGTGTGTGTGTGTGTGTGTGTGTGTGTGTGTGTGTGTGTGTGTGTGTGTTTATGCTTCCTGGTTCTATAGTTTAGGAAAGGCAGCACTATGACAAAAGCTGGGCACTGGAGGACTGGAGGACTGGGAGAGGAACTGGATAGTGGAGAGCTGGGAGGGTCACATAAGGCTCCAGGCGCAAGCAGCGATCAGTCAAGTGCATTCAAATGGAGAATACTGAATGCACTAGCATCACTAGAGTAGTGAGTTCGTGTAGGAATATTGCAAAATGAGATCTAGAGTACAGGTGCAAACTTAATTTTAGAAGGCATGGATTGTCAAGGTAACCAGTGTGAGTTTCCTTCTCTGGGCTCCATGACTGACGGGAGGGATTTTTTTTTTGCTGTGAAATTGACAATAGCTGCTTGTTAGACAGTTCAACCTAACAAGGTGCCCTGAAGCAGAAAGGGTCAGAGGCTGGAAAGAGGGATCCCATCACAAAAATCACAGCTACACTGATAAGGGATGGGATACAAGTTGGAGATGGAGTTTAAGAAATGTGTGAATTCAACCTAATGCATGTAGGAAAGGGTTAATAGAATTTTATAACTGATAGACAAATGGCTTCCAAAAAACACCGGGACCCAGGCTCTAAATTGAAGTATAATGGTACTAATAACTGTGAAATGTTCTTAAATCATCTAATTGACATTTTAAATCTGCCTTATTCAGTTATTTATATAACCTCACTTAGTTCTCTCAAAAATTGAAACTATCTTTGAACTATGAAATAAAGGTAGTTATGACATGATAAGGGGCGGGGGAGGGGAGGCAGTGGAGAAGCTGCATTGGGTTTTCTGTGGAAGATAAAGACTAGACACTTTCAAGTAAAGCCAGGCAATTCTGTCGCTGTTACAGATGAGAAAGCAGGTATAGAGAGATTAAGAAATTTGTCTAAATTGCTAGCAATTATAAGTGGCAGGGTTTTGAGCCAGAGGTAATGGGTGAATAAAGTCATCAAATGAAGTTGTTTCAAATTATTCCTGGGGTTGAAAGTAGAGTTCTCGGGAGATCTGCCTTGGCCTGCGCTGCAGCCTTGCATGTCCACATGTCCTGTAAGGACTGATCCTTAGAGGTCCTTGGACAGCCACTCCTGTCCCATGGTTCTGTCTTCAAACCATAGAGACACAGAATGGTTAGGGATTGTGAAGAGAGAGAGAGAGAGAGAGAGAGAGAGAGAGAGAGAGAGAGAGAGAGAGAGAGAACAAGTGCCAAGGATCCGTAACCTCAAATTTATTCCTTTAATCCACTGGTTCTAAACCAAGGGAAGTTCTCCATTTCCACCCATCCCAACCTCCCCGATACCGGGGCCAGCGAACAGGAAATCTTCCCAGGCTTGTGTCTCAGAGAGTCAAAGGATGAAGCCGCGGACCAGAAGAGTTCAAGAAAGTTAGCAGTTTATTGCAGACAAACACAGCGCCCTCCCCCTCGGGAAGGGGACCCCAATGGATTGCCTTAAAGCACTCTGCCCTTCCCCTTACATCTGCTAAAATCCTGTTCTTTGTCTGTCTGTGCCGCGCCCTGATTGGTTCCTGGCCTGTTGCAACATTTTATTTTGCACTTACAAGTAAAACATCCTTGTCTCAAAACATCCTGATTTCTGACATCCTGTTTCACTGCAAAACATTTTGTGATTTCAGCTCTGTCACATCCATCCTTCCTCCTTCTTCCATCCCTTACCCTGTCTGCCTAATCCTGCTTCTAACTCTTCTCACCATTAACCCACTCCCCTCAGGGGACTTTTAGTAATGCCTGGTAGCATTTTGGGTGCTGGGGGTGGGGACCTGTTATTAGCATATAGTGAGTCAGGGATTCTCCTAAACATTCTATGCCTCTGGAGTTGCCCCACCACCCACTAAGAATTATCTGGTCCAAAATGTCCAGTGCCAGTGTTAAGAAACTCTGCTTTCAGCAAAAAACCTTATTCCTATATGAGAGTTTAGGGCTTTAGAATATTACTTAACCATTCTGAGTCTGTTTCATCAAATGAGAACTGTAAATTGGTGTAAAGGTCTCATTACAAAAATAATAATAAAAGACAAATGTTCAATAACATTATTTATCTATAAAAATTAAAGTAAAGTAATAACAATTAGCTAGATTTCCAACGTCAGACCCAAGTAGACATTCTGCAATACAAATTTGAATCGTACTTACATTTTTCTTAGAATCTAGAAGCTCCACAAGAGACAGGACTGGAGTTTGAACTCAGTGCTGCAAGAGGAAAGTTGCCTGTGAGATGTAAACTGGGAAAGCCACTTTGGAAACCTTCTGACAGTTCAGCTCCTTAAAGGCTAAGGATGGAGTACACATACGACTCAACAATTCCACTCTAGGTGCACACGTAAGAGAACTGGACACACAGGTCCATGCAGAAATGCGCACACACATGCTTACAGCGCCAGCGTTCATAACACCTGCAGAGTGGAAACCGCTCAAATGTCCATCAGCTGGTGGATGGATACACACACACGGTGCCTCCATACAATGGAATGTCATTCAGCCATAAAAATGTGCTCACACATGCTACAACATAGATGAACCTGAAAACATTGTCCTAAGCAAAAGAAGCCAGTCACCAAAGGACAAAATGTATGGTTTCATTCAAATGAAATGTCCAGAATAGGCAAATCCATGGAGAAAGAAAGTAGACTGACTAGGACTGGAGGTGGGGGGTGATAGCTACATATTATGACATTTCTTTTGGGGATTATAAAATGTTTTAAAATTGATCATTGTGATGGTTGCCTAACTCTGTGACTGTATTAAAAATTATTGCATTGTACGTTTAAAATAATGGATTGTATGGTATGTGAATTTTATCTCAAAAAAGCTGTTCCAAAGAAAGAAAGAACGAGCCCTAGCCGGTTTGACTCAGTGGATAGAACATCGGCCTTCAAACTGAAAGGCCTTAGGTTCGATTCCAGTCAAGGGCACATGCCTGGGTTGGGGGCTCCATCCCCAGTGGGGGCCTTGTAGGAGGCAGCCAATCAATGATTCTCTCTCATCATGGATGTTTCTATCTCTCTCTTCCTCTTCCTTCCTCTCTGAAATCAATCAAAATATATTTTAAAAAATGGAGCTGCAAACTATTTTTTTAAAAAAATAAAGAAAGAACAAATTCAACAACAGAAAATGGAACCTTGCAGAGGTAATTTCACTTGGAGGGGATTCTAGAGCAGGGCAGGGCTGGCTTTGGAAGTGTGGAGAGAGGATGGTGCTCAGCCTGGGGGCCTGATACCTCCCTCTGAATTTTGGCTCCACCCCCAAGTAGTCATAGGACCTTGGGTAGCTTCTGACTTTCTGTTTTAGCTTCTCTAACCTGAGGACAATAAAACTTGGTCTTTGGGACTCTTGTGAGAATTAGGGATTATATATTTAAAATGCCTGACACACTGTAGATATTCAATACAGGTAGTGTGTACTATTAGCTATTTTTTTACAACAGGGTCTTTTGCAAGTTCAGTTGCAACCGTGAAAACTGTCTTTTTTCTTAGTCTTGGTTTGGCTCCTGAGTGAGGACAGAGCATCTTACTTGTCCTGTCTGTTGAGGCCTTTTCTACAAATGCCCTGGGGCAAACCCGGGACCTGTGAGTTTGCTGACAATAAGAGCAGGAAGTGGAAAAGAATGAAAACTTTCTTTCCTATCCTTATCTCAGTTGAAACAGTTTGTTAGCTTTAAAAACTAATTATTAATGTTGTACATTTTCTTTTTAGAAACTGAAAATTCCAGTAGTCTGTATAAGAAAAAACAATAATCTGTGATTCTATCATTCAATGCCATTCCAGTAGTTGTCTTTGCAGCAATTTTTTTAAAAAAATATATATTATTGATTTTTTTCAGAGAGGAAGGGAGAGGGATAGAGAGTTAGAAACATCAATGAGAGAGTAACATCGATCAGCTGCCTCCTGCACACCCCCTTCTGGGGATGTGCCCACAACCAAGGTACATGCCCTTGACCGGAATCGAACGTGGGACTCTTCAGTCCACAGGCTGACGCTCTAGCCACTGAGCCAAACTGGTCAGGGCTTTGCAGAAATTTTTTACAAAACCGGAACAACACTACCTATGCTATTTAGCCAGCGGTTTTCAAATATCAGCATATCACTAGCATTCTTGGGCATTATGATTTTAATGACTACACTATATTCCATAGCATTAAATATACCACGTTTGATTTAACTAATCTATTATTATTGGAAATATTGGTAGTTGTGAATTTTTGCTATTATAAATAATGATTTTATGAGGTCTCTTCACCATAAATCTTGGCTGTAGCTCTATTACTATTTTAGGATGAATTCCTCAGGATAAAGTTCATGGGGGACGATGAATGACTTCTTTGGGGGATATTGGAAGGTATTAGTATGTTGTCTGTCAGGAAGGACGTACAAACTTATGCTGCCTCCAGCAAGGTAACAAATGCCTACTCCCCTATTTGTCTGCTAACTGAGAGTATAACTGGTTTTTATTCCTTGCCAGTCTTGGAGATGGCAAGTAATATTTGACATCACCTTAAACCTCAAAAGTTTTATGTTTGTCATCACCCAACAGTCTTTTCAGAAGCCAAGTCCCACCTTTGAGGCCTCAGCTCTTAAATCATATAAGAGCTTAGCTCCACAACTACCTTGCTTTTCCCTATGGAGGCATACCTGCTTTCCTGTTCTCCCCTTTGAAACGTCTGTTTTCTCAGAGCTACGTATTTCAGAGAGGTTTTTGGGGAAATGCTACCTAATAGAATTGATTTTTTTCTAATTTGTGAACAATTAATAGCACTTAAACCTGTACCTTCAAAAAAGTGTTCTTAAAAACAAAACCTTCAGAACCTCCAGGCATATTATTTGGGGCATTAACAGAATTAAGTGGAAAAGAGTACAAGACAAAAGCGGGTTTTAGAAGAAACATACCATTTTGCTTGTTTTGGAATCTATTCTGAGGTAAGCTCCTCTAAATCAGTCCTGTGGGTTGCTTTTTTCTAGCTTCTTTCCCTCCTCTTCTGAAACCTCTAATAGAGCAGTTGTCCACCATGGCTGCACAGCTGAATCTCTGGGGATCTTTGAAATGTCTAAGGCCAGGGACCACCCTAGCCGGTGCACCAATTAGCCTGCTATGCAGCCCAGGGCCTCTCTACTCAGAAGTTCCCCATGTGACCCCTTTGTGTGGTCAGTATCAAGAACTCCTGTTCTAATAATTGTCCTCTAAAGAGCTAAGATTTCACACAGGCTCCCTCTGCAGGGACTCCGGGCCATGTAGGCACAAAGCAAAAGAGATCAAATCAGATGGAAAAAGCAGACCAAAAAGAGAAAACCAAGCAAGGAAGCAAACCTTCATTAAATAATAATTTTAAAGATAAACTTGGAGAGGGAATTCTGATCAAGATGGCTGGGTAGGTAGATACAGTACTCAAATCTTCCCACAACCACATCAAAACTAAAACTAAGCTACAGGCCAACCATCTTTCAGAACCACCTGAAATCTAGCTGAACAGAAGTCCTGAAACTGAGGATATGAAGAAAAAGCCACATTGTTGGAGGAAACGAAAAAAAAAGCTGGTTCCACACCCATCTGTGGGAGGGATATCTCAGCTGCAGGGGGTTCCCCTGAGAAGTGAGGGGTTCCAGCCCTACACCAGACCCCTCAGCCCAGGGTTCCAGTGCCAGGAAAAAAGAGCCCATACGTCTGGCTATGAAAAGCAGTGGGGATTGTGGCTGAGTGAGATGGAGGCTTCTGGGACCCCAGGTGTTCCTCTTAAGGAGCCCATGCACAGACTTAGAGCTCACTCCCTCTGAGCTCCAGCCCTGGGGCAGTAGAGTGAAAGGCACCAGACACTTAAGGGAGTACTTTTTCTATAAACAGGGTGAGGGTTGGCAGGGCAGCTTTCTCCTAGGTGTGCTGGCAAATGCCATTATGTTTCTTTTTTCTGAGTTCTCAGTCAACAGAGCTGACAGGCAGGCATCATATCCAGCTAACACTGCCCACCTTTCCCTGGTGACTCCCTAGACCTCACCCCACCCAACTTAAGGGCTTACCCAAGCTGTTTCCAGTGGTTTTACCATATGAATGGCCTATCTTAGATCTTGCTTCAGACTTTTCATAAGCTTTCAAATAAGCAGCATCTGGCCTTGGCCTGTCCCTTGCCTCTTGTTCAGTGGCCCCAGGGTTGATTGGCTTCTCTTGGGAACCTCAAAGCCCAGCACAAGTAACAACCATCTGCAGATTGCTTTTTCCGCTCATGCTGGGTGGCCTCAGGCAGAACACAGATGGTGCTGACTGACTTGGCCTGAACCTCCTGGGAGGCCTCAGAGACAGCATATACAGTGGAAAGCTTCAGGCCACATCAAAGCACCACCCAACTACCTCCACAGGGACACTCAAGGGAGTCTTGTTGAACTAAGTCCTGCTCAGTGGGGTGACCGTCCATGGTGCTCAAACCAGTCCTTACAGCCAATCAGCCTGGGGATAAATTCCTCCTATTGGTATGCCAATAGCAATCAAGGCTCAACCACAACAGGATGGTGGTATATACAACCTGTTGTGCATTGGTTGGGGGATTGGAGTAGACAGCTGGAATGATTGAGGAAGCTGTGATGATGGACCTTACCGAAAACTTGCTATATAAGGCCACTTTACCAAGCTCAAGAAACATAGCAGCTTCATCTAGTACATAGAAACAAATACAGCATGGTGGCCTAAATGAAGAGACAAAGAAACATGTCTAAAATAATAATAATAATAATAAAAGAACAAAGCTCCAGAAAGAGAACTAAACAAAATGGAGACAAGCAATCTACTCAATGATCTACTCAATGCAGAGTTCAAAATACTGATTATAAGGATACTCTATGGACTTAGGGGAGGAGTAGATAACTTTAGTGAGAACTTCAACAAAGAGATAGGTAATAAAAAGGGAACTAGAAAATGTAAAAAAGAGCCAGAAGTGAATAATACATTAACAGAAATGAAGAATACATTACAGGGAATGAACAATGGAGTAGAGGAAGCAGAGGATCAAATCAGAGGTTTAGAAGATAAGGAAGCAGAAAAAAAAACACACACACACACACAACAACAACAACAAAAAAACAGAACAGCAAAAAGAAAAATGAATCCAAAAAATGAGAATAGTTTAAGGAGCCTCTGGAACCTTCAAGTGTACCAACATTCACATCATGTTGGTACCAGAAGGCGAAGAAAGAGAGCAAGATATTGAAATCCTATTTGAGAAAAGAATGACAACAAAATTTCCCTATCCTGGTGAAAGAACTAGACATACAAGTCCAGGAAGCACAGAAAAGCCAAAACAAGATGAACCCAAAGAGGCCCACACCAAAGGACATCATAATTAAATGTTTAAGGCATTACATGAGTCTCCTTTTTTTCCCATTGACTTCTCCTCCACCACCCCTCCCTACAAGCCCTCACCCCCTTACTGTGTGTGTCTATTAAAATAGCAAAGGTTATAGAGAGGATCTTAAAAGCAGCAAGAGAAAAGCAGTTACCTACAAGGGAGCTCCCGTAAGACTCTGCTAATTTTTCAACAGAAACATTTCAGGCCAGAAGTCATTGGCAAGAATTATTCAAAGTGATGAAAAGAAGGACCAATAACCAAGATCACTCTACCCAGTGAAGCTACATTTAGAATAGGACATATAAAGAGCTTCCTAGATAAGAAAAAGCTAAAGGAGTTCATCACCATCAAGGCAGTAGTATAAGGAATGTCTAATTAGGGGTCTTCTTTAAGAAGAAGAAAAGATGAAAACAAAGATTATAAAATGGTAATAAGTACAAATAAATCAAAAATTTAATCTAAAAATAAAATAAATGAATAAGCTGAACAGAAACAGACTCATAGAACAAAGAACATTTTGATGGTTGGCAGATGGGAGGGGATTGGGGGTATTGGTGAAAAAGTAATGGATTCAGAAGAACAATTTGGTGGTTACAGAATAGTCACAGGGATTAAAGTTCAGCATATGGAATATATTTAAAATATCTTAATAACCATGTATGGTGTAAGATGGGCACCTGATTTGTAGAGATGATCACTCAGTAAGTTATATAGTGTCTAATCACGGGGTTGTACACATGAAACAAATATAATATTATATGTCAACTTTAATTGAAAAATTAAAACAATTTAAAGAAAAAAACAAACAAAACAGAACTGAATAGTGATGTGGGACGGGGAGGAGACCCAGAATCATGCTGATGCGCTGGCCCTGCCCCCTCACTGAGCAGACTTTGCTCTTCAGCCTGGTCCATCTGTGATGTAATTAGAGAACGTATCTCTAATTAGATGGACACTTCCTGTGGCCTCTGTGTGTAATTCCTTCTGCAGGGTACCTGGGCCCTTAGGGCCTATTTACTCCCTCTTTGTTGAATTCCTTCCTGATCTCCAAACCAAACAGTCAATAGTCTCTCTGCAAATGCAGCCTCATATGTTATGCCAATGTATTTAAAGTACTATGCAAATGAAGTTTAAAAGTGAGGACCTAAAGCTGGCTATGTCTCTGAGAGTATTCAAATGTTCATCCCCAGGAAACACCTGACAGACCCTCCACCTCATTAGAGGAATCCCTGTGGTTAGGACCCAACGCTGGGCTTTGGGGGAAGGTAGGGGACCAGGATGAGCAGCCCCCGGGTTCTCCTCTTTACCCTATAGGTGTTCAGGGCTGCAGGAAAGACTGGCTGCTAGGGAGCGGCTGCAAATGCAGGAGGGGCCCTCTATCTGGGCTGTTCTGAGCAGGTGGGACAAGCTGCCCATCGCCATGGAATTGGGCTGCAGCCTTGTGCTGTGCTCTCCCAGGCAGCTTCCCCAGACATCCAGGGCTCAGGCACAAGCATGTCGGTGGCTTTCCCGAGGAGCCTGTAGACCTCTGTTCCAATTTTGAACTCATTCTTTCTAGCTGGTTCCTCCTGGAGGCTCCAGAAGGCTTTCCCAAGTCTGATCTCTTCTGCCTCAGGGAATCGCTCTTAATCCACCCCTTACTGCCCCTTTGCATGGTTGTTACTCTGGCTGAGACTTCATCCTTCTGTCTCCTGGGGCTGTGCAAGCAATAGGCTCCACCAGTCCCGCTTCTAGCCTGTCTCCTCTTAGCTCGCAGTCTTTTAATATGCCCCTCCAGCCAGGTGATTCCCATGCTAAGGAACCCCATGGACTCCCACATTCTAAAACAGTGATTTTAATTCCTGGCTGGACATTGGAATCACCCAGGGGTGCTTTTTTAAAATTCAAATGCCTGGGGCCCCATCCTCAGAGATTCTGACAGAACTGGCTTGGTTAAAGTGCCCTCCAGAACCACATGTCAAAGAACTTTGTTGAAACCCCTTCCTTAGCGCAGCAGGCGGGGACCAGGGTGAGTGTCTTCTTTGCACCTGCCTTCCTGCTGTTCTCCCAGCCTCTCACTCCAGGCCTTGCTCTTTGTGCAGGCTCTGCATCTCCTGGAACTCTGGCTGTGGGAGTGGCAAACTCTTGCTCATTTCCAAAGCATTCCTAAACTGCTACCCTCTCCTTTGTGAATTCCTAAACTGCTGCCCCCTCTTTCATGAAGCCTGTTAGGGTCCTCACATGGAGTTGGTTAGGTCTTCCTTCTTTCCTCTTGGCCACACATTCACTGTTCTCCTAGAATTGCAAGAGCCTGCTTCACTGTCTGTCCCACTACCCGTGGTCAGCAAACCGTGGCTCGCGAGCCACATGCGGCTCTTTGGCCCCTTGAGTGTCGCTCTTCCACAAAATACCACGTGCAGGCGTACACCCACTGCTAGCCTGATGCACTTTGCATATGTCTCTTCTCTTAACCGTGGCCTACCCAGGACAGAGACCATGCGAGGTCAGTGTCTATACTCGTCAGTGCAGGGACTGTCTTGTAGTCACTGTGTGCCCATTTGTTTTAACATTATCTTCTTATTACGTGATATAAACTGTTCGACATATGCTGCTCTGCTAACAATACCCTATAAGTGTAACTGTTATGCCCATTTTGCAAGAGAGGAAACTGAGGCAAAGTAAAGGAAGCAGGGTAGAATACATGAGTGTGTAGAAATGTGTGGCTCTCTGTTCCTGTATAGACAACCATGGCGACTCATCTGGTTATGGGGCTGTGATCTTCAGCAAGCCCTTTGCAGTAGAAAAGCCTTCAGAAATGACAAACTTTTAGAGGAAATAATTGCTACCCTCATGACTAATTTCCAACACAGTCTCCTTAGTAAGGTCGGCCAGCACAGACATCTAAGCCAAAGAACAAGAGAGGAATGAACTTTTAATAAATACCTACTATGCCACCATCTGGCCCAGGCCTGATCACAACTCTTCCCCTTAACGGTGGCACAGAGGAGAAACTATGGCATTGCAGGCAATGAAACCGAAGCTTGGGCATGCTGGTCATTCAGCCAGTGTCCTATCAGGGGCCAGGGGAGGTGGGAACTGGCTCGGCTGTTACCTCTCCAACAGGACACCTCCTCTGCCTGCACACCCTCCGGCTCTAGCTTTCCTCTTCTACCTTTGCCTTTAAAAATATTTTATTTACATATGCATTAGTAGAAAAATATTAGAAAACAAAAAATGCCTGTAACCTGACAACCCAGAGATAAAACCACCAGGAACATTTTAAGAGTCTTTTTGTTTTCAGCATTTTGCTCTGCATTTATATCTCAAGGGATCAATTAATGTGTCCTGTGCCCTTGGTTGTAGTTTACATACAAATCTATGTTTTCCCCTTTTATTCCTAAAGCAAGCAGCTGGAGTTGTTCAGCCACTTAAAAATAGAAAAAAGTGGTAAAAAAGAGAAAGAAAAATGAGCCTTGTGAGGGTTTGGTTTGAGCGAAATGATGAGTGGGAACCACTCAGAGAACGCACAGGGACCGTGGCCGGGAAGGAGCGGGCCCCTCCCCGAGCTCTCGACCATTCATCCCAACACCTGCTCTCCCTGTTTCTCTTGCAGGCAGCAACTTGAACGATGGCTTGTGGCATTCAGTCAGCATCAACGCCAGGAGGAATCGCATCACTCTCACCCTGGATAACGATGCAGCGTCCCCTGCTCAGGACACCAGCCAGATACAGATTTATTCTGGAAATAGCTATTACTTTGGAGGTAAATTACTCAGCTTCGAGGCTGAAAATAAAGGAAAGAGGGAGAATGTAGTGGGCAATTATTTTACTATGATGATTCTTCTTTTGTCAATTAGACCTACTTCCAACAGACACATATTCACACACACTCACTCACACAGGTGCCACCTCCCCAAACATACATAGAGACACAAACACCCACCCCTAAGCCCAAAATAATGGGAAGCAAGCCCTTTCACAGCTGTGCAGATATAAATTATCTAGGTCAGTGCTGAGGAAAAAAAGACTAGCAATAAGAGCTGGTGTTATGTAATTCATCCAAAGGAGATTTTTTATAGCATAGCAGGCTCCCTGATCACATTCGAAAGGGGAAACTCAGCTGTAAACTTGGAGAAAGCACCAACAGTCAGCAGTGCCTGAAAGAGGAAGTATCCAGGGAAGAATGCACAGCCAGCACACTCAACCACAAGGCCACTCCTTTGGCACCTACTGCCTCTGACCCCACCTCCCTGGAGGCCATGCCCATGAGAAAGACCTAGGAGGCCCATGAGCAAGTAGCTCCTTGTGGAGTAGTCAGAGACTCCACCCTCTCCAATGTTGGGTGAATCCTCGGAGCTTTTTCTACAGCAAAACACAGGCAAACAGCCCTAGCTGGTTTGGCTCAATGGATAGAGCATTGGCCTGCGGACTGAAGGATCCCAGGTTCGATTCAAGTCAAGAGCACATGCCTGGGTTGCAGGCTCGATCCCCAGTAGGGGATATATATATATATATACCACAAGCAAACAGGTAAAGATTAAAAAAAAAAAAAACACAAGCATACAAGTAATTAGCCACCTACTGCATTTTTATAGGTGCAGATATATTTTTATTTAGTCTTTTTCAAGGAATTTCCTTCATTAAGAAAAATAATACCTAATTTTCTGCCCATGTGTTTATATTTTATAAACCATCTCTAAGGAGCAATTAACCTCAGTGTCTGTCTGACCATGAACAAGACACCTATGGGCCCTGAACTTCCCAATCTAGGTGATGAGAGACAGGGCAGAATTGTTGGGACAGTTCCCTGGGGTCAAGGTTTACCTGCCTAACACAGGGCTTCCCATCTGGCAAGGAATGGACAAACTGGCTTCAGACTTTGTAAATATAGGCATGGACTGAGCCTGGTCTATGATTACCAATCCTTTTTCCATGAGGAAACTGAAGAGAAATGGTGTGTAAAATCATAAGGTGCAGTCTCCAATAGAATTTACAAATCACTTTTCTCAGACCACTGACATGTGATTAAACTTTGAAATATAAGATATATTTTGCACAGAAGCAGTACACACATGGGGGTGTCCCAAGAGAGAAGCAGTGGGAGCCATCATATATTTGCGCTTTGATTTTAGGGACTCAGGAAGGGACTCTGTCCCTCACTCTACATCTCCTCCATGTGTACATGACAACAAAGTCCTTAAAGGGAGAACACTTCCGTTCTCTGCAAGTGTTTTAGCTCACTTAATTCATGTGGTGACTTTGTGAAGTAGGTAACAGTAACCCTGATCCACAGAAAGTAAGAGTAGTGTTTACTTAGATGAAATAATTTGTGTGAGTAGCAGAACCAGGATTCACCCCCAGATCTGTGTTCTCCACAACATACAGCAAAGGGATGCCAACGCATGTAGCACAAAAGCGAGTAATTTTGCATCACATGCAATGCTTCTAACAGAGAGAAAAGTGATCTCGTATTTATTATTTTGAAAAGTGCTGAGCAATAATTATGATGTGTAGCACCTGAATGCCTCAAAGTAAAAATGCCCCCTGCCCCAGTTGAAGAAGTATCCCTGGAGGTGATTCTTAAGGGCACTGCACTCAGAAGGTAAAGATGAATCTGTGATTTGAGCAGCGTTTGAAAAAAATGTCCCACAAGTAGACTGTAAACTTAAGGAAGGTAAAAAACGAGATTGAGTAATAATAGTCAACTTACATAAATTCTCTCTACAGCCTCAATTAGAAGTCGTAACATTTCTCTTCACTTTATAGTGTGTGCTTGTGGGCTGTTAACCAGCTGCCAGACTTCAGCCCAGCAGTGACTGTCTATTAGAGATGGCGGAAATAATTCCCAGTTATTTATGGGTTATTGCCATATTTTCAAGCTTGCATTCCCATATGGTCTGAACCTATTAAGACAATTAAGATGTAGTTTATAAGGTGCTCAAGCACTGATATACCTATTCACTCTCTACCTGTCTTGATGAGGAGTAGATGCCCAGGTGGCAGGCTATGCTAAATATACATGATTCATTGTTTTTAAAGAACACCTTTGTAAAAATGTATGGTGTTAACCTTCCGCGCCTGCTATTACAGCCCAATAACTGTGTGCATTTAAATCCTTAGTCCCTTTAGTGTCTGGATTTAGTTTGCACAACACTTCAAAATTCCAGTTATGTTTCTACATGTACCTTTGTCGGGTGCATTTAGTTTGTTAATGCTGACAATTAACCAGATAATCACTCTGTCACCATCCTTACCCAAAGCATAATTTCCTTTGAAAGTTAATCCAGAATTGAATTGTGCAGTTAGAAGTGTGTTTCAGGACAGAGCCGACACCCCTGGGTAGTGATAAAGTGTTGTGTTCTTGAAATGAGTGAAGTGTCCTGGGCAGAAGCCTGGCACACAGCTGATGCAGGGAAAAAAGAGGAACAAGATGCATGTTACATTGTTGGTAGTCCCTTCCATACTTTTGGTTTTAGCTCTGTACAGTGATGGAGGCTGCCCCCTTTTGAACCAATTCTGTCCCCTCTCTGTAAACGCTAGGATTTACAACTAAACTGTGTGCACTTCTGTGAGTGAAAAAGCACCACAATAATTAGACCTCAAGGTCTCCCATGGGTAGGTCGCCAGAGCAATGACTGATCATCTCAGTGTTCTTCATTTTTGTTCTCTGCCCCACAGGCTGCCCTGACAATCTCACCGCTCCCCAATGCTTAAATCCTATCGAGGCTTTCCAAGGCTGCATGAGGCTCATCTTTATTGATAACCAGCCCAAGGACCTCATTTCAGTTCAGCAAGGCTCCCTGGGGAATTTTAGTGATTTACACATTGATCTGTGTAGCATCAAAGACAGGTAATTATTGCCTTGTCTCCTCTGTTCTCCCACCCCCTCTTCCCATTTTCACTGTTCTAAATATGTGCTCTTTAAGCAAAATTCTAATCCATGGACTTTAGCCACTTTAGATATAATTGAGTTGCCTAATGGAAAATATCTCTGAAATGATTTCAGATCCAGAGAAAAACGGCTTAAATTAGTTGAGTCTCTATTCATGTTGACTTGCAGTAAATGAGTTATGCAAGTTAAATCAAACTACAAATTTGTGAAAGGATTAAAGTTTTGTGCATAAACGCCACTTGATGACTCTGAAGTTAAGAGTAAAGTGGAGAGGAGGGAGGAATCACTTTTTCCTCCTAAACCATCTTCTTTTTCAGTGCAGTGGGTGTCCTCTCGCAGTGGGTGAGCCTCGGGCCCTGTGGGACCCTAGAGTATAAGGTAGGCAGTGCCCACTGTACACAGACAGGCCTGGACCCTGGCCTTGGCAGTCACTGCCCCTCAGTTTTTTTCTTCTGGGGCTCAGCAGAGATGAGATTCTGTCAGGGAAAACCCGCACATTCACTGCAGCCACACATCCTGCAGGAGCTCTGTGTCTCTCTTTCTCCTGGGATCTGGCTTCTCTTATATTGGAAGTTTCTAGATTCAAAGACACACTAAAGACAATTAAAAAGGATGATTCTGAATTTTCAACTAGGTTTGTCATGTTCCCCAAGTTTCTTCTCTAGTGCTTGCCTCCTTCTTTCTAATTCTACTCGCCCTGGTTAAAATACCATCTATTAAATGGGTGAATGATGAGTGTTAGTTACAAGCCTATGTGTCAGTGAAATAAGGTCTTTACTTAATTTTCATCAGGAAATAAATTAGCCATTACAACGAAGGGCGATAAATGACCAAGAAGTCACCCTTATTTGTAGGACATATGGCAACAGCAACATAGCCTGGCACAGGGAGAATGAGGGCGATATGGTTTTCAGAAAGTGTGCTGAGCTGAATCTTATAGGACAGGGAGACCTGGCTGAGGGGTGGGGGTGGAGGAAGAGTTGACAGGAGGCAGCATGTCAAATGGCACAGAAATAGGAAGGGCCATGCTTGCAAGTATTTCATCAATTCAATACAAATATTACACATCCATTTTAAAATATGTAATATTTGGATACATTTTAAAGCTGATAGTTGTGGCGAGCTGGCACAGCCATGGCATCTCAGCCCCAGGGCTCCTTATGTGTCATGCCAGCTCAGCCTGCTTTAGTGACCCTGAGAGGGGGCAGTGAAGGGTTGAGAAAAGACAGACAAGAGAATAAAAGCTGGGTCTGGGTGGTATGCTGCTCCCTGATGGAGAGACAGTGCCATGGACTAAAAGCCATGTCTTTATTTTATAGCCAGATTCCACGAGGCAAAGTAAGGGCGTGGTCAAGATGTTTACAACATTCTCATGGGTTTCGATCCTACTCAGTTACATGCACCTGACCTCTATCAAGCCTACATCACTCAGGCACATAGAGCCACGTGTTTGGACCATAGGTTCAAGCTTACAAGTATAGCTGTTGGCTATAATTGTGCTGGGAGGGTTCTGCCTGCCAAGCTGGGACTTGCACATGGCAATGAGAGAACTGTGCCCTCTCATTAGTCTGAGGCTTGAACCTGTCCAAACACTGTAGCCATTCTCCACAAATAGTAATAGTTTCATTGGCAAAATTTACTTCTCTTATTGGCATATAAAATAGTGGCATGTCTTACAAATAATGGTATCTTAGATTTAATAAAATATAGCTCAGTGAGGATGGCAGGGCACTGTGGTGCAGCACATGGTGAGAATATGGTTAGAGATGGGCGTCGGTATTAACATGAAGAACTTTGAGTGCCCATGGAATTTGTCTTCATGCTCTAGGCAAAAATCAGAAAGGACAGCAGTCGGGTCTGCCTACTGAAATAGTACTCAGGAAATAGTAAGAAAGATGGCTAGAAGGAGAGCCATCCCTGACTTTGAGGTACTGCCCCATTCTGGGGGAGCAGTGAGAAGTAGTAGGTCCCTTGACCTAACTGGTTTGGCTCAGTGAATAGAGCATTGGCCTGCAAACTGAAGGGTCCCAGGTTCATTCGATTCCAGTCAAGGGCATGTACCTTGGTTGAGGGCACATCCCCAGTAGGGAGTGTGCAAGAGGCAGCTGATCAATGTTTCTCTCTCATCAATGTTTCTAACTCTCTATCCCTCTCCCTTCCTCTCTGTAAAAAATCAATAAAATATATATTTTTTTAAAAAAGACGTAGTGGTCCCTCTCGTAAGCACAAAGTCAGCTACACAGATTAGTCTCCTCTGATGCTCAAAATAGTCTCCTCTGATGCTCAAAATGACCAGTGTGATTTGGCGGACCTTTATGAGAATGTATCGCTGCTAATACCACAACACACGAGATGGTCATCGAATTGCACAAACTCCCTGGCTCTTCTACTTTATCTTTTTTTCTTATATATTTTTATTTATTTCAGAGAGGAAGAGAGAGAGAGAGAGAGAGAGAGAGAGAGAGAGAGAGAGAGAGAGAGAAAGATATCAATGATGAGAGAGAGTCATTGATTGGCTGCCTTCAACATGCTCCCCACTAGGAATCGAGCCCGAAACCCAGGCATGTGCTCTGACCAGGAATTAAACCGTGACCTCCTGGTTCATAGGTTGATGCTCAACCACTGAGCCACACCAGCTGGGCTGTCTTTTTTTCCTATTTGACCAGACATCTGGGTAATAAAATGTGTGCTTTACCACAATGTGCTCATGTCAGGACCTGAGCATAAAAGATATTACACATAGTGGCTGCCGCCCCTGTAGTCTTTACTGATGATGAGCTCCATCAGGCAGCTCAGCCTTTGCAAAGTGTAGATCAATAGAGGAAGCATTTATCAACGGAATCTCCAACCATACCTTAATTTCTAATCAAGGAAGCTCTCATTTTTGCTGACAGAAAGTCATTGCCATCTACACTGCATCATTACTTTTGTGTGATTGTAGTCTGTGTAATTGTATTACACACAATTGTGTTTTGGTTAATTGTACAATAATGAGGCATTGTGCTTAGTTTTGTGGGTAAATGGTATGTTTTTCTTCATTTGCCAGACAGTGTCTCTAACAGAAGGAAAAGCCATGGTAAAAGGCTTTGGTTAATTAATTATCTCTTGAACTTACATTTAATATTTGTTGGAAAGGGGCATGGTTTCTGAGTTTTGTGTTTTATTTTTAATGTGTTAATTAACATAAGCCTGTTTTAAGGGCAGGCTCAGTCTTTGCCTTCAAGGATCTTGCCCCTTGAGGATGGGGTAGTTGTGGTGGGAGAGATGGGGGTGGAGTGGAATCTGACTGTTTTTCTTGTGTTCTTGTCTGGAAAGTTCATGGAGGGCAGACTTTGATCTGGCCTAAGAGTCTCTTCTCTCCCAGACCAGGCTCCTCTCTGACCCTTCCTCATGGGCTCTGTATGGAGACTCAGGCCTCCTCCTTGGCCTCGAGAGGCCACCCTACCCACCCCTCCTGCCTTCCTTCAGACTGCTCTCCCGGGCTGTGCAGAGGGGCCAGACTTCCCAGCTCCCCTTCCATGCGGCCATCTTTCACATGCAAAGGCTCCTACTGCTGGTCACGGTGGGGAAACCAAGGTAGCCTGCACTGAAGAAGCACATAATGTTGTGAAATCATATGAGCTTTCTCCAGTGGGGGTCCTTCAGGCATGTTCCCTGGAGATGGTGCTTAGCTCTGCTTGCCCAGCCTGGACAATGCTTTGAGAGGAAGTGGAAGTCACACCTGAGAAAACCCATTAATTCACAAACCATCCTTGGGACAATGCTTTTTGTTGAAGCTGGAAGAGTCCCTTCCTAGGGACCAAGGACCTTAATAATAATGTTTATCTTAATGATTGGCAAATCCCAAATTCTCTGACCTTGGGGAAGAAGGGACGTGGCATCCCTGGCCTGGCTACAGCTCTGGCAACAGGAAAGTGCTTGCTTTAAGAAGCTCCAGCTGCAGAGCTGCCCCTTGTCTGGCAGTGCAAGGGCAGGTTGGAGAAAGAGGCCAAGCACCCTGGGAGGAATCACAGTTGGGGCCAGAGGGGTGCACTCCCAGCATGCACTTGCACTGATCTGCCTACGCCTCCAGTATGGACTTGAGATAGACAAGACATGATAGTCTATACTATCATAGAGCCAAGATAAATGCTTTATTCCTTCCACACTCTTTATCACACCCTCAGTTATTCGGCATTACAGATGGGCAGTGGATGAATGGGTGAGGCAGTTTCATGTATACTCTGGAGTAAGATAAGATGTGCTGAGATCTGTACAAGCCATGGGAGTTCAGGGCGAAAGAAACAATCATCAAATGTGGTCTAAGAATTTAAATAGGAGACAGGGTCCAAGGTGGGAAGGAGCAAAGGGATGCTGATGTGTCAGCTGTTTGACATGAGAGGAAGTGGAAGTCACACCTGAGGAAATCCATTAAGCCCAGTGTGACTGTCAACAACTTTGAGCAATAGTAAGCCTGTTTAATACCCAGTCCACTACTCATCAACTTGGATGACACATATTATTTAACCATTTTTTATTCTTTATTGATTAAAGTATGACATATGTCTTCTTTTTCCCCCATTGACCTCTCCCCAGCTACTCCCACTCCCCAGCACATGCCCTCACCCCCCTAGTGTCTGTGTCCATTGGTTATGCTCATATGCATGCATACAAGTCCTTTTAATCTGCTTTCTCTTTTGCAAAGCCAAGCTCATAAAAACTTCCTTTGCACTGAGCATGAGCCTGTGAGAAGCAGGGGCTCAGGGGTGTGTCTAATGAGCAGATACACAGTAAATGTTGCCATGTGAATTCCCATGATGAAAAGTTTTCTAACTCTACTTTTCAAGGGAACAGGAGAAGCCCAGGTCTCCCTCTGAAGCTCCCCCAACCCCCACCATGGCCAAGGGATCCCCAGTAGTTTGTGGGGTGGATCCCCATAGATAGACTGCTCTGCGACCCCCTTGGGCTTTGATCCCCACTTATTCAGAGGGCTGTCTCCTGGAAGACAATTCACCACCCATTAGGAACATTTGGTGCCAAGGGGGTTCTGGTCATTAAATTCTTCTAAAGCATTGGCCTCAGGGGCTAGAGAGAGTGACAAAAGCACATGAGATGCCTAGGACACCCAATTTAAGGTGGTCCCTATTTCCAAATGCATGCATATGCAGACTGGACCTGGAAGTGATTGCCTCCTTAAATTTTATAGGTCAATTCCAACATAGGTGCATCAGAATCCTCAGAAAGGTTTCTTAAAATCCCAGTTGCTTGGTACCACCCCTAGAGTTACTGTGAAGGCCAATAAAATTTACATTTATATCAACTTTCAGGGTTCTGCTGTGCTGGCCTTGGGACTAGACTTTGAGAACCACTGCCCTAAAGCTTTTCTCATCCTGGAGGCCAGCAAGTTGCATGGATTCTGTACAAAAGGGGTGCAAGGGCACGGGAGGGGTGGTTGTGGCTCCAGCTGAGCCCCCCCTCCCGGTCCCCCAGCAGCTCTCCTCTTCATCAGGGTCTCACAGGCTCTGAGAAGTCCCGGCAGCTCTGTCTCAACGTCCTTCTCCAAAAAGGTGCAGAGTTCAGTCCAAGGGACACTGGGCATCAACTGAATCCCCGCTCCTCCAGTCATCCCTGGTCTTTGTCACTTATGACCCCCCCTGCCGCCTGCTTCCCACTACAAAGGAAGCTTTTATGGCTATAAATAAGCAAAAATCCTCAGAAGATATTTTGGTTGGAAGGGAACTTGGTCTTAGAATAGCTGCAGCTGCCAACAAGCGTGACTTGTCTTTGCAATTTTGAGGACAGGTGACTCTCTGAGCCCATTGAAAGTCACAGCTTGATATTTCCTTCTAGACCAGCCTCATGCCCTGTGTGTGAGGGGGTCACAGTATAAAGCAGATGACCACCGACTACCAAATATTGCTCCGTACCTTCATAAAGATCAATAGAGGCTGATTCCATCCAGTTTTCTGCACCAGCGAAGGGTTGCTGGGACCCACCTGCCTCATTCCTTGGGTCCTTTCCTTAGAGGAACAACACTGGGGAAGGCCCCTGGAGCTCAGCGAGCTCAGGTTCTCTCTGGAAGGAAATGGAGTCTCAGTGTGGCCAGTGTGGCGGCACCAGGTGGGAGCGGGTCTCTGCTCAGGACGATGCTGCTGCATTCTGGGTTGTCCCTTTGCTGCAGTCCTTTCTAACATTTAACAATTTGCTTGTCCCGACTGAGTGAATGGCATGTGGGTGACAGCATTAAATAAATGTCTTGCAGCCAATGAAATTATGATCTGTAGCTTTTCACTCCATAATCACTTCCCTTTCCCTCAACACTCATTCTTTTAACAAAAGCATCTGCTAATCTCCCTGGCCAAGATTCTGACCTTCTTGATTCAGATGCGCGTGTTGGAAACACTGAGGGAAACAAGAATTCTGTTGGATGACCTCCCATAAGCAGACTCATGCTAAAAACTCACCCAGTGCGTGGGAGCTCGTTAAAAACAGTATTTTATATAAAGAGATTACATTTCAGGGTAATGCATATGTTTTAGTTCTCCTCTAAAATTGAAAACCATTACATTGGGTGCTGGGAAAGTATTATAATGGCAATGCCCACACAATCTGAGCGCCTATCTCTAGAGCCAGAAATGCTGCCTGCAATGTGTTCTCTGAACTCATGGGATAGGGCCAAAATCAAAACTGAGTACTGCTGTTTTTATTTATTACTTTTAGTCTACTTCATGGAGGAAAAAAAAAGGTTATATTTTACATAACAGTTACTGAGCAAACATTCTCTCAACAGTACTTCATTTAATTATCTACACAGTTCTGAGAGCCTGGCTCTCAGCTCAGCATCACCTGGCAGCTTGTTAGAAATGCCTGTTCTCAGGCCAGGCCCTTACCTGCTGGGTCAGAACCTGGTGACAGAGTCCATCTGAGTTTTAACAAGTTCCCAGGTGAATCTGAAGCACACTCAGACTTGAGAACCATTGGTTTGCTCCATCGTTGTTATTTTACAGATACTAGTAAGACCAGTGATGTTCTCAGAAGCTCAGTAAGCTCTGAACGTTGCAGGGTTAGTGTTTGGTGGGGTCAGTATTCATCTAGAATTTGCTGATTCTGCTATCCACATAAATGTGGATGCCTATTGACTGAAGGCCAGAGAGAGAGGAGAGATGGCTTGGGCAGCCAGAATGTGTCAAGGGAATATCACCAAGGAAGAGAGATTGAAGAGGAACTGGAAAGCTGGGTTTGGTGTAGGGAGGTCAAGCAGAGTATTCCAGGTGGGTAGAGCATGGGGCTGGGACTGAGAAAGGAAGGTGCTGGCACCTGCCTGCCAGGACTGGGAAGCTTACCTTGTCAGCAGAGGTTGAAAAAGAACTTAAAGCTGAGGCCATAGTGGACTTGGAAGCACACAGCAGTTTAAAATCTGAAGAAGACACAGTATCAATATCCAGTTCTTAACTGCAGCTTACTGTGCCCCAGGCATCCCGTGTGTGTGTGTGTGATATATACTCACAATAACTTTGTGAAGTAGGGAATGCTATTAACTCAACTTTACAGAATGAGATGAATAAAGCACAGAGGCACCGAGTAACCTGCCCAAGGACACACAGCAAGTATATGATTGAGCTTGGCCACAAGCCATGGCATTTGGTTGCTGAGATTATACCTGTCTTTGCACTGTACCACTCTGACTTTGCAGTTAGGAGACAGCCCACATACAAAGCAGAAGATGATGTGTTTTCATCTTGGGTTCAAATCACGAAGCAGGTTGTGTTAACAGAAGACAAGTGATATGGGCAACAATGTGTGGACCACCACAGGTGCAACCTATTGTTACACTTGTGACAAGCCCCCTGAGAGATACTCAGAGATAGCTCAAGGCTCTCCCAGGAGAGTCGCCCTTATCTATTTATTTGGGCTGATTAGTCTGGGAACTAGCTCAAAATGGCTATCAGGAGGAGGTTGATTCTGAGCTGATTTCTTGGGACTTTCCATCTGGAACTTCCCAGAAAAAGTGCTGATTAATGTCTCTCTTCTTAAAAGAGGGCTACTCCTCATCACCTGCCCCCACCTCTTCAAATGTCAGTAGGGACTAGGAGCTTTGGAGGAGGTTAAAACCTGGATTTGACCTGAGCAAGTCACCTTAAATAAGTGCATGCGTGTTCTGAAAGCTACCTCCCCTCCCTCACCATATGAAAGGGCGCTTCTCTGCCTGTGCATGAGGAAGGACACCAGACACCTTTGATTCATGAAAAACACAGAGTTCCCACCATGCTAAGGAAGCACTGCATTCTGTCCAGTCAGATGGTCAGACTCTCCCCAACAGCTGGAATTGGAGGCATCGATGCTGAGCACAAAGCCAGCCCAGTGAGCTGGGGATGCTCACAGCCCCGCAGAAAGAAAGGACCCATCCCAAGGGCTATGGGCTTGAGGCTGAGATGGGCGTGCTTGCTCAGAGAGCAGGAGGAAATGTGCACCCAATCATCTCTCCTGAGAAACACTAGCTCTGAAATTAGGAGGGTTCAGATGGCACAGAAGCTAAGGAAATCTTTTTTTTTTTAATATATTTTATTGATTTTTCACAGAGAGGAAGGGAGAGAGATAGAGAGTTAGAAACATCGATGAGAGAGAAACATTGATCAGCTGCCTCCTGCACACCCCCCACTGGGGATGTGCCCTCAACCAAGGTACATGCCCTTGACCGGAATCGAACCCGGGACCCTTCAGTCCGCAGGCCGACGCTCCATCCACTGAGCCAAACCGGTTTTGGCACTAAGGAAATCTTTTGATTTGGATTGAAACATGAAGAAAAGGTTATTTTAGATCCTCAAGGCACCACTGTGAGACGGTGCTTCTGTTTAACTCGGCGGAAAATATTTCTAAATTAGTAATCAGAAGAAAGAGGTTCTTCTTTGCTGCTCCCTTCACACAATCAACACCTCAGTGAAGGCGCCCTCCAGCATCCAGGTGACGTCCTCCCCGTCTGCTCTCACATTCTCCAGAGAGTCCTCCGTCCCTGTGGCCAGTGTCACCTCTGGTTTCTCCTCATGTGCACTGATGGCCACCGATCGGGCCTCTGGGGCAAAGCGTCTCTGGCCTTTCTCACTGCGTTGCTGGCATCCAAGCCAATCCCTTGGCAGCCCTGGGTAAGCACAGTTTATAAACGCAGCTGGAGGGCAATGGAGCGTCATATGTTGTGAGTTGGGAAAAAAGTAAGCCTGGCCTGTGATCAAATACTCTCACTTATTTTGGCAGTGAAACCTAAAATTAAAATTAGCTCTGTCATTTTACCCTGCGTTCAGTATCTGTTGGGAAGCTCACAGAGCAGGAAAGCGGCCTCCAGGGCTGTCCTGCGCCTGGACTTCTGAAGGCTGCTAGGCCCCCTGCTCACACACACCACAGGGCGTGGTCAGCAATAGCCTACCATTCGCTGCAGCTTGCGAATACCCAAAGGGCCTCCCTGTCCGCAGACAGGAGAGGACTAACAGCTTAGTAATGACCTCAAAACATGATCGCACTCAGGTTTTTGAGACCGTAAAGCCACTGCTGTTTACATTTTCACACAACTTTGGACAAAGCTAGTCACTCCACCGCTTCATAACTCAGCCCACTCTATTGTCAACCTGGGGGGCGGGGTATTCACTGTGGAGGGCGAGGTGCTGGTGGCTGTCACCCCTGGGGTGGCAGTGTCTCCCCACCCCCACCGCAATAGTGTCCCCCAGGGGCAACAGTCCCCCCTCCACAGGCGGCAGTGTCCCCTGGGGGTGCGGTGAGGACTTGCTGAGAGCAGGAGGGTGAGACTTCTGAAATTTAGGAGCAAGAGGGACAGAAATGGGGCTCCATGGCCTGGGCTCACTAGACTGGAGAAAACCAACACAGGCAGGCAAGGGTGATGCCTTCTAAATACCTACAAGCATCACCTATTTTATTTTCTGGACAATTTTCCCTCCTGGTTCAACTTCATCTTAGAAAAATGCTTCAACATGACTTACTTGGCTGGCCAACTGTGGGCCTTTCTCTCCCAAAACCAGGATAAAATGGGGGCCAACCAGGAGATGTCTCAACACCTGGAAAAGGCCAGGGAGGCACATCAAGCTGCACGAGGGTCTCTGTGAGGCCACGTTAATGTGTCCGACTTATGGTCTATAACCTCCTGCACCCAGAACACCACTAAACCTATTATGACGGACGTTATCATAACCTGGCTACTGCTTTTTCCATACTGAAAAACATTATTTTCTTAATATTTTTAATTTTTAATTGCAGTTAATGTACAGTATTATATTAGTTTCAGGTCTACAACCCAGTGAGTAGACATTTATAGCACATACAAAGTCATCACTCTGATAAATCAATATCCACCTGGTACCATATATAATCATACAATATTACTGATTATATTCCTTATGCTGTATTTTACATCCCCTTAACGATTCAGTAACTACCAATTTTTGCTTCTTAATCCCTTTACCATTTTCATCCTCTTCCCCAACCTGCCTACCTTCTGGCAACCGTCAAAATGTTCTTTGTATCTATGAGTCTGCTTCTGTTTTGTTTGTCTATTTTGTTCTTTGGATTCCACATATCAGTGAAATCATATGAAATTTGTCTTTCTCTGTCTAGCTTATTCAATAAACAAACAAACAAGAAAACAGAGTGGCTGCCCTGTCCAGGTGGCTCAATTGGTTGGAGTGTCATCTGTAGAAGGTCACAGGTTTGATTCCTGGCCAGGGCACATACCTAGGTTGTGGGGACAGTCCCTACAAAGGGTGCTTATGGGAGGTAACTAATCGATATTTCTTTCTCATATCAATGTCTCTCTCTCTCTCTCTTTCTCTCTCTCTCTCTCTCAAAAATAAAATAAAATAAAAACATATCCTCAAGTGAGGATTGAAAAGAATAAAAAACACAAGGGTGGCTCAATGGATATGAAAACAAGATCATTGCATACACTGTCTACAAGTGAGTCCAAGTCCCTTCAGATTGAAAGACAGACCCAGACTGAAAGCAAAGAAATGGAAAAAGATAGTTCATAAAAATAGAAACAAACAAACAAAAGCTAAAAAAGGCAGTAAGTATACCAGACAAAATAGACTTGAAAACAAGGGTTATCCCAAGGGACAAAGAAGGACCGAACAATTTGACTTTTGGGTATTTATCCTAAGAAATCCAAAACACCAACTAAAGAAGATACATGCATCCCTGTCATTAGTGTGGCATTATTGACAATAGCCAAGAGCTGGGGGCAATGCAACTGCCATCGATAGATGAGTGGGGAATGAAGATCATTCTTTTCACTGTAATAATTAGTGAGGGGGCCATTCCT
>NW_006300367.1:2359184-2375316 GCF_000327345.1 Myotis davidii
CAGGGCTTATAGACCAAATACTTTATGAGAATCACAGAAGTTCATACTCTAGATGTCATGTGATATCAATGATATGTGGAATCTAAACAAAACAGAAGCAGACTCATAGATACAAAGAACATTTTGACGGTTGCCAGAAGGTAGGCAGGTTGGGGAAGACAGGATGAAATGGTAAAGGGATTCAGAAGCCAAAATTGGTAGTTACTGAATCGTTAAGGGGATGTAAAATATGTGGAGACTTGCATGCCTCCACGTCAGCATGTGATCCATGAAGGTGGTTAGATGCTCACGCAGCAGGCGTGACAAGACACACCGAGTCCCGAGACCCCCCTGCTCCTCTGGCTGCCGGACAGCCTGTCTCTGCTCGTCTGCATGTGACTTGGCTGCTCCTTCAGCTGCTCTGGTCCTTGTGCAGCCAGTTCCTTGTCCTGAGATCCAGGAGAGAGCAAGACAGAGAGTTGCTGGTTTTCCATGCTCTGGTCTTCCTCCTGTTCTTGGATTGGAGGCTGTTTTTCACTATCCATTTGGCCTTTCTTCCATTTATTCACTTGTCCATTTATCCACTCATTCATCTGTCTCCTGTATTTGGGACATCCTGCTGTGCCAGGCGCTGGGTAGGAGCTGAAGGTGTAGCTGAGTGCCCAACAGAGTAGACTCTGAAGAAAGTTCCATGGAGGGACACGGATTTTAACCAAATAATGGTGAAAGTAAACTTATATGTTCCCAAATACTGGCATGAGGAACATAAACAGTGCATGAGGAGTCCACCTGGGAGGCAGGCTGGTTACTGGAGCTGTAGCAGTGTGGCGGAAAGGGCGATGTGTCCTCAGGGTCTGCAGTGCCAGGCTGCTGTGGTCACTGCCACTTTGACCACTGCACTCCAGGCCTCCTGCACTCCTCGCCAGTAATCCCGACCACAACCTCCTGGCTGTGTGCTCCGCTGAAGTCAGTTCAGTGAGGGTTCAGGGCTAAAAAGAAAAATTTTGCTTTCTTTAGTGGTAAAAGGCTTTCTAACTGAGATTTTAGCTAAAAGCAAATTTCCTATGTTTTCTCAAACCACTGTGCTGGGAATTCTTCTTCCTTTAGTAAGATCCCATTACTGAGCCCCTCCCCATTGCCCTGACTTCAGTGGGTAAGGGTTTACTCCTAATAGTATGTTGGCTACACCTACACTTAGCAAAACAGGAGAAGAAAAAGACCCAAGCTAAACCCCGTGTCATGGCGGGAATGGCATTTCAGCTGGCAGATGGTAAATCAGAGAATCAGGAGTGAGAGGAGGGCTGTGCCTGTGAAAGGTCATTCCAATCACTACACTTACTCACATTAAGCAGTTGCCTCCTGAGTGTACCTGAGAAGACACACATGTTGGGAAATGAGAACACATTGCTGGAAGGGACTTGAACAAAGAGGGAAGAGAATGTTACAAACTACTGTTGTTTCTAGGGAGAGGAAGAGAATCTGCAGCCTTTGAGGTACCTGGGAGTATAGGAAAGCCCAGCCCTGACCCAGAAAAGAGCAGGGCCTCGCAGCCCTAAAAGCCTAGGATTCCAGCAAACCCACATTCCCCATAGTCCTACAGGGACCCACACCAAGAGGCCCCAAGAACGAGCTCCCAACTGCATTCAAATCCACTTTATTCTCCACATCATAGTGAATCCATAACACAACTTTCTCAATAGAATCATTCTCAATGTAAAAGCACTTTTTAGACAGGGAAGTAAAATGTTTTCTCAGTGACCACTTGCCTCATAATTCTCTCCCACTTTCTAAAATATGAATTTTATTGCAACTCTAGCTCTGGTGAAATTCAGATTCCATAGATGTATTTCACATGCCCTCCAGCACATGATGGAGCCTGAGGCATTCGTGGGGGTCCGAATCCCCCAGCTGACTTTGCCTCTTTCTTCCCTTCCACATTTATTATCCTCATCTTTGTCTCTCCTATATTAATCCATCATTTGTCTATATGCATTTGCTAAGCATCTGAGTAATGGTCAAAATGGCTGTGCACACAGCAGAGGCAGGGATTCCGTAACACAAGATGGCTGTGCCCACAGTGGAGGCTGACTTCCTGTAAGGAGCCTTAATGAGCAATCAGCAGGGACCTGAGGCTGCACCCCCCTGCCTGGTCGGGTTTGACAAGGGACCTCAGGCCGCACCCCCCGCCTGGCTGGGTTTGATGGGGGACCTCAGGACATGCCCCCTACCCTGGAACTGGGCCAGGGGACCTGAGGCTGTGTCCCCCACCCAGTGGGGCTTGACAGGGGACCTCAGGTTGTGCCCCCTGCCCAGTGGAGCTTGATGGGGAACCTCAAGGCATGCCCCCGACCCCAGCCCGTGCTGGGGGACCTGAGGCTGTGGCCCTGCCTGGCATGGCTTGATAGGGACCTGTAGGTATGCCTCCTGCCGTGGCCTGAGCTGGGACCACAGGCCACACACCCCGCCCCAGGCCAGGGGACCTCAAAGTGCACACCCTTGCCTAGGCGGGGGGACCTCAGGCTGCATGATTTTGAGGCTCACATGGGTGGGTGGGGACTTGACTCTTCTTTCTGTGGCACACCCCAGACTCTGAGAGGAGGAAGATTTTCATATATATTTTACTAATTTTCTTTCATCTCTGACACTGCTATTATAAAGAAAGGGCAAATAGCAATATTAAAATATTACCTCTATTAATTCCCTTATAATGTGCACAAATTTTGTGCGCCAGGTCATTATATTAATATAAATAAATAAATAAATAAATATATATATCTTCTGTCTTCAAGAAGCTCAAGAGCAGGTGAGCCAAATCTGAAGCCAGAGATTTCACACAAAGAAGCTCAGGGCACTGACTGATAGGCTACACCTGGGCTGCATTTTGTCAGGCAAACAGAAATGGGCACAGGGGTGGAAGTCACTTCCCAAATGGACCATGCTGGTCTCATAGCAGCCATCTCATTGCAGCCTTCAGGCACCTGCTGCTCCTTCACTGTGTTCCCTTCTCAGTTCTTTTTTGCTTAAATTCTGCCCATCTTTCAAAGGCTGGTTCAAATTGTGCCCACTCTGCGAAGTCTGATGTTCAGGATTATCTTCCTCACCTAAGCGTCTCTGGCACTTTCCTTCTCTAGTTCATTTTGCTCCCAATCAGGATCGTTACCTGCTTTGTGTCTGCGTTTTGCATTCCCAGAGAAAGACCTTGATGCATTCATTTGAGAGCAGGTGTTTTGCTATTATTTGTTGAATAAATTGACCCTTCACAGCATTTGCTCTTAGTAGCTGGGGGTGAGCCACACGTGAAGCTTATGAAAATCAACACACTTCCTAGAGTTGGATACAGTATTGCCTCGAGATATGGAATGAACCTGATAGTCTTTAACAATTTTACACATCCCAAACTCTGTTGACTGCTGTCCAAGCTTTGGAATTAAAGCCCTTCATCTCTTATCTTGAAAACTTCCCAGTGTGGTTCACACCGTATAGCTCTTTATTTGAATGGCAGTGGTGCCCACGACAAGCAGCTGGCGCCAGCTGTCATTGCTCACGAGGTGCTAAGTGCTTCTTCTGCAAGAGCTAGCAAGCGAGAGTACTTTCATTTAGCAAGGCCATCACAAACTTAGACAAGCAAACCACAGCAATGTATGTGAGCAATGTAATCTATAAATATTGCAGTGGAAGGAAGCATGCCAACACATTATTCTTATTATAACCACGTGCTTTAAGAAAGAAACAGGGTAGCTCTGTAAGAGAACTCGAGTCTGGGAAGAAGGCAACTCTAGACAGCATGCAGCATCTCTTTGGTGACTGACAGAAGATGCCATAGCTTCTTTGTGACAGAGCTGGGTGTGCCCCCTGTGGATTCAGTGAGCCCCAAGCAGCTCCTGGAGACTAATTTGGGAAACTTGTGAAATTGTCATTATTTACCTATTAAAAGTGGAAGCAAAAAAATGTCAATGACGGGAGGCAATGTGTCTGCTCTTTATCAGAAAATGAAGTTATTGCACTGCATTGGCTATGTCACATTCTCTAGTCTTTTACCATAGAAGTTACCTTCAATGTTTTCCAAACACCATCTAAATCCTCTTTGTAAAAAACAAACAAAAAAACACAACACCTTAGCCCGTTTGGCTCTGTGATTAGAGCATAAACCCAAGGACTGAAGAGTCCCAAGTTGGATTTCGGTCCAGCACAAGTACCTTGGTTGCTAGCTCCATCCTTGGCCCTGGTCTGGGCATGTGCAGGAGGCAACCAATCCATGTGTCCTCTCACATCCATGTTTCTCTCTCTGTCTCTCCCCCTCCCTTCCATTCTCTCTAAATCTCAATGGAAAAATATTCTCTGGTGAGGATTAACAACAACAACAACAACAAAAAAAAAGGATACAGAAGATGATTTTTTTTTCTGTAATTTTATCCTATTATTGTTTCTACACTGCACTCTAACCAGAGCCACCTACACTTAGTAGAATTCAGCCAGGAGCCAGGGTCCATGCTGGGCTTTCCCTCTATAATCCAGATCTATGGAGAGCAATATTCAAATGTTAAAATGACCTGTTTTTATTTAACAAACGAGGAACTGAAGTGTGTGGGTGTTAAATGAGTTTTCCAATATTGCATAGTTAACAAGTATTTTTCAGAGAAGTTAATGGGGCCCCAAATGACATAGAAGTAAAAGAAATAATGTTGCTCTTTGAAAGTTAAACTCAACATCAAAAAGCCTTAATGTATTATCTTGAAGACACACATGGTGCCCAGGCCAGGCAGGACTGTGCCTGGACCCAAGATAGCCTTTCTGAAGAAAGGAATGTCCAAAACATACAAAAAAAAATGTAAGTGGGTAAGAAAAATCATAAATAATGAAATCAAATAGTTAAAGGTAATCGTAGCTTAAGAACTTAATTGAGACCTCTTTAACCTCAGACACAAAAAGGAGTTCGTTTCTGCAGCACAACATCACGTGGGAAGAGATGGAGATGGCATTGGATGCACACCCTGCTTTTCTTGCTCCCGAGTAAGAAGGAAGGGCCACTGTGGGCCCCCATAATTCTCTCTAGAAGTGGATGAAGCCTATGGCACTGTAATAAGCTTGCTTCAGTGAATCAAACACTAATTGGACGAGGCCAGCATGTCCAGTAGATCATGGAAATGACCCCTCTTATGCTGTCCAACACCAGTCACCAGCAGCTATGGAGGAGTTGAAATGTGAATATTATGACTAAGAAGTGAAATTTAAATTTGATTTTAATACATTTATATTTAGATAGCCATGTGTGGCTGGTGACTACCTAGCTAGTTAATCCAGGACTGGACACCCTCAGGAGGGACTCCTAGAGCTGACAGTCCCCCCCGCTCCCCTGCCCCCCGAGCCCCACATGCTGCAGTTGGGGTGATTCTGATGATGAGGTTTTGAGGTTTGGGTCTCAGAATGGTGGCCTGGTGGGTGCATATGGTGCCACCACCAGCAGCCAGTACTCCTTCCCCAGAAGAGAAAGGCTTATCATTTTTTTGTCTTAATTTCTCCCAAGATCCTGGAAGACAAGTGCTTTAACTGTTATTAGTTCAAAATGCTAGAAACTTATTATTACTTAATAAGATAACTTTATTATTTCAAAGTATTATTTTTCTATATCTTCTAACTATTTGAAAATGACCTTCTAGATACAAACATATTTTGAGTAAATGTGTATTTATAATTTATAATCTAATTATAGACCATCTATTAGGCTTTGGCTTCTAAATTTCTTAAGAAAATAATCTTTTTTAAAAATTCCAAATATCATAGTGAATGCTAGAGTTATTGACAGATTTCTAAATAACTTCCTGGCCAATCCGAGGCACTTGGAGCAAGGGGTACCCATTGGGCCAATAAAATCTGTGTGAGTTCGGTCACTGGGGTAAGTTTGCATCAGTCAGTCTGCCAGGAAGCAGTGGCATTAAATCTAGAACTGAACCATCCTGTTCTGGTTGCAAGTTTAATTGGCAAACTTCTAACATCTTGCAACCCCATGAACTTAACCTAAAGGAAGAAGATGTGTGTCAATCAGGTGGAAATATTGGGCCCTTTGTGAATCATAGCTTTTAATGTCAGTGTATGAATTGGAATTCTAGTACACACCAGCCACTTGTGAGTCACAGTCCTGGTAACCGGTGTTCCTGGGAATTTGTCTGGGTAGGATTTCAGTGCTCTCCATGTTGAGAGCCCAACCTTTGGATGCGATGCTTTTCAAGGAAAGGCCACCTAAGGGGTCTCTGTAACAGCCAGCTGACTTCACCAAAATCCTTGTAGAGATATGAATGGCCTCAGATAAAGACACTTGCCGGACTGTAGATATTAACCTGAAACAATTTGAGTGAAACCATTGGGTTACAAGTAATCTTAAGATTTGACCCCAGCCCTGGCTGGGTGGCTCAGTTGGTTGGAGTGTTGTCCCGTACACCAAAAGGTGAAAGGTGGTGGATTTGATACCCACTTAAAACACATACCCAGGGAGCCAGCTTGATCCCCAGTTTGGGCACGAGTGGCAGGCAACAGATTGATGTTTCTCCCTCTGTCTCTTCCTCTCTCTAAAATCAAATTTTTTAAAAAAAGAGTTTTCATCCCAACCTTATTAGATAGTAGTTTCTGATTTTAGAAGGCAGGAAAATGACTTGGAAAGGTCTTTCCAAATGCACATTTCTGGACTCTGGAGTCTGATTAAGTGGGTCTGAGATTTGGAATCTCCATTTTATCAAACACCAGCAAATCTGTGGATCGGTCTTTCATAAAAATTGTGTCATCAGATTTAAACAAAGAGCTTTGCAATTTAGCTCATCATAATATTGCCTGACACAAATTTCTCTACACAGTGAGGGACTAGACTCCTGGTGCTGCTGACGTTAGTGGCATTTTGTGTGAAATGATTCCTTGTTCATGTAAGTTTGAAAAATCACTGGATAAATTAGTGTTAAATGGGATTACTTGTGTGAGTGTGTGTGTGTGTGAGAGAGAGTTTGTGATTGTATGTGTGAGAGTATGTGTGTCAGTGTGTGAGAGTCAGTGTGTGAGTTTGTGATTATGTGAGTCTGTGTGTGTGTGTGTGATTGTGTGTGTGAGAGTGTGTGTGTGTGAGAGTGTGTGAGAGCCTGTGTGTGAGTATGTGTGTGTGTGTGAGAGAGAGAGAGAGAGTGTGTGTGTGGAGGTGTATCCATGACCTGATGGCCTGGGCAAGAGGGAATTAATTAGAAGGTCACAATTTCACAAATGTATTTAATCATGAATCCTTTCTTTCCACAAACTACTCATCCATAGAGCATGCTTTTAGAAATGCTGCCCTGAAGTGTAGGAAATCAGAGCGATCACCAGGAGGCGGTCAGTGGGGTAGACAAAGTGGCTTCAGAAGCCAGCGTGAAGAGAACCAGAGGCATAAGTCAGCACTAGCCTCCCCTTTACTCTTTTCTCAACAAAGCAAACCCAGCACAGTCATTCTTGCGTCTTTTTCCATGTTAATTCTAATGCCCAGGACACCTGGTTTTGAATGTGTATACCTCCTAGATTTACAGCTGCCTTTTAAAGTTTTGTGATCTTAAATGAGCTGCTTAATTTGTGATCCTCACTTTCCTAGAGATAGTGATTGCTTTCTTAAAGGGTCATTTTAGTGATTAGCTGAAATAATTGTTGCGATGGCCTAGCATTACGTCTAGCACATTAAGTGTAGCTGTAGCATTTAATAAATGGTAGAGAGGTTAACATTATTCCACATATGTAAACATTTTGGGCTACTCACTGTGATGCTGCCCTCAGACAGTATTCTAAGGGATGACGGAAACTCAGGCTTCTAGGAGAAAGACTGGTGAGTGACTATTGGTGTCTGCCACAGACATAGCAGGGACAAAAAGTAAGATGAGTTGAACTTCTTCCTTAGTCATGCAGGGGAAAATGAAAGTAAACAAATGAGAGGTGCCCTCAGTCCCCTAAGACAGCCCATCAACGTGCTATTCCAGTCCAGCGGAATAACAATGCAGTGATGAATTGTTAAGGACTGAACTTTGTGGATTAATTGTGAGAAGTAACAGGCTAGTGTGGGCTTGGACCAAACATTCATTTCAGGGCTATAACTTAAGCTGACCTGAATGCCAGGGAGGTTTTCATTTGGAGGTGAGCGACGCTGAGTGCAGATGTGCATGTTTACATGTGAGAGTGGGACCACAGGCGGCCCTTTAGAAGCCATCCATTGCTTTGTCTAAGATCCCACCTGCTATCATCATCTGAGTTTGCTCTTTCTCTCTCCATTCCTCCCCCTGGTTCTGTGAAACTTCTGTACTCTTTTTTTAAAAATTATTTTTATCCTCACTTGAAGATATGTTTTTATTGATTTTAGAGATAGGCAAGGAAAGAGAGAGAGAGAGATATTTGTTGCCACCTGTATGTGCCCCAACCTGGGATGGAATCCATACCTTTTTGGTGTATGGGCCGATGCCCCAACCAACTGAGCCACCAGCGAGGGCAAAACTCTTTCATTTTTATGTGACTCCTGTCTGTGATCAGGAGGACTGATCCATCAGGATGGGCCAAGCCTCTTCAGGGGGTCCAGCACTGAGATTAGAGAAGAATATTATTTTCTAATAGAGGAAGCCTTCAGTAGCGGAACTTAGAAAGTGACAGCCATGCCCTAGCTGGTTTGTTCAGTGGATAGAGCATCAGCCTGTGGATTGAAGGGTCCCGGATTTGATTTCAGTCAAGGGAACATGCCCTGGTTGTAGGCTTGATCCCCAGAAGGAGATGTCAGGAGGCAGCCAATCAATGATTCCCGCTCATCGTTGATGCTTTTATCTCTCTCTCCCTTTCCTTTCCTCTCTGGAAATCAATAAAAAAGATGTTTTAGAAAGTGACAGCAAATTCCTTGCAGCAGGGAGGAAGTGGGGGCACAGGCTGAGTGATTGAAGTCAGTCCACAGAAAAAGCAAAGCCTGGCCTGGGAGGAGCAAGCCCAGGCGTATGCCAGGGCCCCGTGTGGCTTTTCCTATGGCCCCTGCTCTCCCTGGGGCTGGTCCTCAGCTCTTATTTGCGCTCTTATTTCCATGTCTCCTCCTTGTCCCAAGGTGACTAACATTTTGAACATTTTAAGGTTTTCATTAATATAACACTTTTTAGACCTCATTTTACATAATTTTAAGTTTAATAATGAAAAACTGAAATAAGTAGAAAGGAAGAAATATGATTGTGTGAGGCAGAGCGTGGCGTTTTTCTTCCTGTGTATGTGTTCTCCACAGAGCCCGTGTGCGAGGGCGCTAGCATATAGGACGAGTCAGATTCAGAGCCAGCCCAGAGCGGAAGCTAAGTCAGGGGCCAGGGGAAGGGCTGGTCGGCTGGTGTTGGTGTTACTAGCAACACGCGTGGCCACTAGCGGCTCTAGGCAGAGGCCATGCGTGGCCACTGAGTTTGGTTCCCTTTGTTGCTGCCACACCACTCAGGCCCCAGGTCCTACCCCAGGTACAGATCCGAATTGAAACAGAGCAGTAGAAGCAGCGTTTTCTAAGCCTGGCGCTGCGCATCTGGACGGGACACTGATGGAACGTAAATGAGGAAAAATGAAGTGACCTTTCGTGGCAGCCCCCGAAGTTAGAACTGAGGGAGGAAATGCCAGATCTGCATACGTGGCTAAATCACAGAGCTTAGCACTTGCAGATGGAACCTCTCTCCCCAAAGCGGGAAAAACATATCCGTTATGAAAGAGGAGAAAAACCCACATTCCCTGTTACTGTCACAAGCCACCTGCAAGACAGATGAAAATAATAAATATTTACACTTATTCAACAAGGCTTTATTTAATTCCCGAAATAATTCAGAGATTGTCTTGATATCACTAGGAAGAAAAGAGAAGTCGGAAAGGCATAATCCATTCCAGATGTCATGCAAGCTAGGAAGTGACAACCCTGGGGTTTGAAGTCTCTCTAGGCTGAAGTATGGGTTTCTTGCTGCACCCTGTCACCTCTGTGAAGGTGATACATTGCACCTCAAGTGGGACACAGGGGACAGTGCCAGCCCAGCCCTCACTCTGCCATCATGAGGTTTAATTTAATGCATGACCTTTAAAGTGAAAAACTAAAGAACCTTACAAACATGTCCGAACGGACCAGCACCCTGGGGAATCCAGACCCTGCCGGGATCATGTCTGTTCACACTTCTGTGGGACCCAGACGACTAGTCTCACTGGACAATGAAACCTTGGGAGGAGCCTGGATAGTAAAACCTGTAGGAAGATCAATAAACCCGATTCTAACATGGGTCCGTGGCTTGTGTCATGTGAGTTGGTTTCTTGTTGCAGGGAAATATATTTATTCTATGAAATAAAATCATAGGACCATCGATAACAGACAAAAGCAGCATTGGAAAATCAAATTAAGTGGTTCTACACTTGGTCTGGGAAAATAACGAAAGGCTCACAGTATGCAGCCAGGCCTTCACCTCCGCACCCACTGATAGCATTAGGATATTCTTGTGTCCATGAATACCCAGGGAAGGCATGAGGAGAGTCTCATCAACATTTCCAGGGTTAACCTGGAGTACAAAGCTAGCATACCCCTAATACACTGTTTTAAAATCTGATACCAGAAAGCTATAACATTTTAATTTAAAAAACGGAAATATTTGCAAAAAGAGACGAAAAAAAAAATAGCTCCAAGGTTTGCAAGCCCCTGACCCCCCTCTGCAGGGTGCTCACTGCAGTGTGAGGTCCAGCAGCCTGGCTTCTCTGGGAGCCGCAATCAATCCAGAGCCTCAGGCTCCACCAAGACCCATTGTAGTAGAGTCCACCTTCTGGCCAACATTTGAAAAGCTCTGAATGAGACAATCAGAGTGTACTTATTTATAGTGGGATAGGAGGGATGTCCTCAATTTAAGAAGGCCACTCTGATAACGTGGAGAGCTCGACTGTCTGCTTTCCTCAACATAGCCATTAAGACATCTATATAATGCAAAACCAAGCCACTGTATTTCCAGGCACGTAAAAGTTTTCCCCTCACTGCTGATTATATATCCTAGTCTGAGGATATTTTTCCATTGACTTTTAGGGAGAGTAGAAGAAAGAGGGAAAGACAGAGAGAAATATCAATGTGAGAGAAACACATCAATTGGTTGCCTCCTGCACAAGCCCCAAGCAGAGCACTGGGCTGAGGAGGAGCCTGCAACCGAAGTACATGCCCTTGACAGGAATCCTGGGACCCTTTGGTCTTCAGGCCAACGCTCTATCAACTGAGCCAAACCGGCTAGGGCTCCCCTCACTGATGTTAAGTAGAAAAACCAGACCTGGCTTTCCTCTCATAAAAGCCAGAGTCCAACAGTACATGGTGTTGTGCATTTTCATTCCTATGAAGCACTTCTAGCCACTGAGACAAATTGATCAATTAGAGAAATTTGATTATATCTTATTGAGTCAAAATGACAGAGAGTTCTCTTCCCCTGTGATAAAAACACAACATAGTATTTCATTATTTGGAAAAATACAGTATGTATTTTTGCTTCTTAAGTAACCAGGTAGCAATGATTTGTTATTGGATTCATGACCTTGGGTTGCCTCTCATATTTACAGTATTGGAGTGGATAACACTGGGAAGCTGATTAAAAACATCCTCTGCTTTGAAGAGAAAACCTTTGAAGAGCATTGGGCATCTGTTGATCATAAACTTTAGGTTTTCAGAAGAGTAGAAAGAGGACGTTCTATTTTCCTGTTCATTGGCCACCACAGCTAGTGGCAGCAGGATAGCACATTGTGGGTGTCCAGGCCTGTCTTGAAGCCCAGCAGGTCTACTGGGATCACTGATGTGCCTGCCAGCTCATTTGACCATCGATGCTTTGTCCTTATCTGGAATCTTCTCAGCAACAATTGCCGATTGACTCCCTGTTGTGAACTAGACCCTGAAAGGTTTAGGAACTGACTTCTTACAATTTTCTTATATTCACTTCATTCCTTAGTGTCTGCATCTGCTGTAATTACAACAAATTTCAATTATAATGAAAGTCCAACTGTGGGGTAAAATGGGATTATGGTAATTGTTGGAATGGAGAGACAATGGAATAGGTTTCAAAAGCTTTCGGAAAAGCTATCTGGCCAAAACAAGATCAATGCTGTCAGCTGCTAATTAAAGCAAACAGACAAAGGAAGGCAACCTAGCTGATTTTTAATGTAGGAGCTTCATTAAAATGCTCATATTGGACTGTTGAAATGTTTTGTTCATTTGTCTCTAAGGAAAGAATATAGAAATTGAAATTGACCTTCAACTGTATAAAAAAGGAATGCGGATTTTTTCAAAATGGAAGTAACATTTATAGAACAGGTATCATTAAAATTTGGAGCATAAATACATTCAGACTCACTTATAGATAATCATTTATCTGTACATTTAGGAATTTCAAAGGCTTATCAAAAGCTATCCTATTTATTGCAACCTCTTATAGGAACTGGAGAAGAGGGAAATTTAATATTGAGGGGAATATTTTCATAGATGTTCATATAAATACACTGAGTATTTTTGAGGCTGATTTATGTTTTAATAGATGACTTCCTCCAGATGAGTTCAAGGTGGGGATCTGGAGTAAACATGTGTCTAAAATATGCATACGTTTACATAGTCACTAGAGCATCAGACACTCTGACACACAGTTAACCATTGTGCTCTTTTCTTAGAAAGAAGATAATTTTATTTTAATTTTTACAAGTGACTTTTAAAATTTTCATGGCTCTATAGAGAGCCCTAATAAATGGTGATCATTAGGCCTGTATTACCAATGGGCTTAGTTCCAAAGAGTAAGGTGCCACACACTGAGTTTTTTTTCCAGAGTTTAATCAGGGAGGTGGACCGTGGTCAGCTAGACTTGGGTTGAATGTCCGCTCTGCTCTAGCTGGTGACCAGGGAACTGACTGAGCCTCAATCGCTTTATGCATCAAAGGAGGCTCATGCTCTGGGACCTCTTCTCCTGCCCGCTGGTCCAGGCCCTGCGCTGGGAAAGTTTGGGGCAGCACGAATGTCTCTTCTGAGAGACCATTTCCTAAGTGGGCAGAGGTCCTCCTGTTGTTTAATAGCAAAATCAAATATTAATTTAAACCCATGTACATATTCAAGTTTCGTTGTCAAAACCATGACTGACCTAGAATACATAGAGACTGCGATGATTTCCACAGTTAACTTCATTAACAGATTATTGATGTGCTCTATATCCTCACAAACCTTATTCTCTCTATGTGATGATGACAAGAACAGCAACAGCAGAAACTACCCATGTTACTCTCAATGTGCTTTTGGCCTTAATAGTCTATTACCCATGGCAAAGTTTCCCACATTGACATGCATATTCATTGTAATTGCGTCATAGCACACTGCACTATGAATGGACCATCATTTATTAACCATTTCCAAAATGATAAACTATTTATTTTTAAAAATAAGTTACTAATGGTAATAATTTTATATTTATCTTTGTATGTAAAACGGTATTTCTGGGGCATTACAGCAAGAAATAGAATTTCTAGGTCAAAGAAGATACATAATTTTAAGTTTTGGAAATGCCACCTCCTATGTCAATGACAATGGCCCTCACATGTAGCATGAGAAAAAAAAGCATAACAGGGAAACAAAGGAAAAGGCCACTGGGACAATGTGTAAAACACGAGGAAATCCTTGGAAAAATTTAAAAAAAATCCAATATTTTAAAAATAATGCATATGAAAGGAGGTGATACATTTTCCTTAAGGCTTGCAAATTAAGAAGAATAAAATAAAATTCAAGGTTGGCTAGATTTGAATAAGAGTCACCTAAATACTGTTTAGGGAAGGTTAGGGAATTTGGGAGGAGGATTTGGCTAACAGATTAAACCTAAAACTCTGTTATTTTCACCCAAAAGTACTCACTAAAGTTGACAAAGAGACCCAGAGAAGCAGGGAAGTGGTGGTGACATTCAGTGCTTTAGGCTCAGTCACTGGAAGGCACTCCCAGGTGACGCTCAGGCCTGTGCCAAGCCTGGTGGGCGAGCACAGTGCTCCCACAGAGTGGGCTGGGGAGGGAGCTGCAGATCTGAACCAGGAGATACACAGGTACTGAAGGACATCTATGCCCACAAAGATGACTTGCATTCCGGTAAGAAGCTGTGTTTACATGTTTATTTACTTTTGAGGTAGTTCAATTCACTGCATTAAAAAACAGAATGCCACAAATATGTATAAAACTTAAATATTCAGAAGATGAACATTTAACATTGGTGAACTTAATTTTCATGAGTCATTCTACTATGGAGGTTTTTTTTTGTGTGTGTGTTTTTAATGGGAATTTACAAGGCTTATACTCAAATAGGTCAAATCCCCTTAAAAATCACAAATACCAAACAACTATTGATTTTTTTTCAAAGTTTGATTACAGTCTTCCTACAAGGTAAAAGACCTATCTCAGGCCAATTCAAAGATCCATTCTGGTCAGGTGTCTTTTTAAAAAATATGATTGATAGACTATGTCATGTTAGTTTCAAATGTACAACATAATGATGCAACATTCATATACCTAAAGATATGGTCACCTCCATAAGTCTAGTAACCACCTATCGCTATATAAAGTTATTACATTATTGACTATATAATCCCTGTGCTGTAGAGTGTATTCCTATAATATTTATTTTATACATGAGAGTCTGTACCTCTTCTTCCCCTTCACTGTTTTCAGCAGCTCCAGACCCTCTGCTGTTCTGCAACCCACAGTTTATTCTCTGTATCTATGAGTCTGTTTCTGTTTTGTTTGGGGGTTTTCCAGATTCCACACCTAATTGAAATCATATAATATTTTTCTTTCTCTGATTTATTTCACTTAGCATAATACCCTCTAGGTCCAACCATACTGGCACAAATAATAAGATTTCATTATTTTTTATTGCTGAGTAATATGGCATTTTTTAAAAAAAAAAAAAAAACTTTATTTTTATCGTTAATCCTCACCTGAGGATATTTTTCCATTGATCTGTACGGAGAGTGGAATAGAGGGGGAAGGACAGAGAGAAACACTGACATGAGAGGAACACATTGATTGGTTGTCTCCTGCACGAGCCCCAACCAGGGTCTGGCCAGGGAGAAGCCTGCAACTGAAGTACGTGACCTTGGCCAGAATCAAACCTAGGACCCTTAGCTCTATCCACAAAGCCAAACCAGCTAGGACTAATATGTTAATTTTTAAGAAAGGAGACTTAGAGGTTTCTTGTTAGAATAAATAAATTAAAAAGCCATTTAATAATTATTAGACTCCTTGTCTTGATGCAAGACTGTTTAATATCCTAAATAAGGTTCCTGGTAAGGCTGAAAATCAAATGGCATTGATCTTAAGTCTATTAAAATCCATTATAAATATACTTAAGTATTTTTTTTCCAAAGTCAAGAATGCTAGTTTCTTCCCAGAAACTTGCAAGTTACATTATATAGATGTTCTGGCTAAGATCAGCTTTGGGGCCATATTTATTTTTCAGTACATATTCCTTCTTCATCCCAAAATATTAATACTAAGATTTTATTTATTTAAAAATTTTAATACTGGATACAGGAATCTCTGGGATTAAAAATGTCACACTTAAAGAAGACATTGACTATGCTAAATGATGAAGGTACAGGCATGCATCACTTTGGCCCCTACATCTAGGTGCTCAATCAAAGGGTCCTAATATCCCTGCATCAAAAACCAAAGAGAGACTTGCAATGCATTCTCCATTTTGCTTACCAGTCCGTGATGGGATTCTGCATTTTTTATATTTATAGGATTACACATTACTTAAGTTTGTTTTAAGTAAGATGTCACCAATCTTTGATTCAGTAAAATGGCTTTGTCTTATTTGAAATTATCTATAACAATAAAAGTATCATATGCTAATCAGACCAGAGGACGTTCCAGACAAAGCCGTGGTAGTGGGGGCCGGGCCCCTTGCACGGATTTCATGCATCAGGCTTCTAGTAAGTTATAAGGACCTTCTACCAAAAGGAGGAAGAGTCTAGAAGTGATCACATTAACTATGGCTTAAGAAATGTAGAAAATATCTCTGTTATCTGAAAAAGTAAAATTAAAATAAAAGCAGAGTATCTTCTTCTTAGCTACTTAAGAAGACAGGGACTATCTTCTTAGCTACTTATTTTAAGGCTTTCACAAATAAGTAAC